>NW_024750852.1:4907056-5284773 GCF_018991925.1 Homarus americanus
GGAAGAAAAGACGCCTTGAAGGAACTACATGAGAGAAGAAAAGAAAAAATCCTATGAGTCCATTTTTCATTTTCCTTACAGTGTCCTGATCCTAGAGGCATTAAGGAGACGCATTCTTATCAGGCATTAATGTCCCAAGACTCGTTAACTGTTTTAATGTATGCAGAGTTCATTAATCTTGAAGCCAATAACATTTTCTCTATTTTTCTTTCTTGGTTATTTATTTTATCTATATTTATGTCTGTCTGTATGCGTCTATCATCTCTCTGTCCACCTGTCTATCATAAATTCCATCTGTCTGTTAATTTATCTCTATTTCTTGTTTTCCTTTATTACGTATTCTCACACACACACACACACACACACACACACACACACACACACACACACACACACAATACCTCCACTTGCACTATATATGTCAATGATAATTTCGCTCATAACTACACACTCTTTGATGGGTCGGCCATCTACCCCTGATCAGTTGTTGTCATAGAGTTATATTGTTAATTTGGGGTTAAATTACTAGTACTGGATGGTATTGTCAGATAATTACGGCTCCGTACATTCCTGCTCTGGTATCAAAGGTCACTTGTTTTAATTTCGTTCTGTGTATGAAATAAAAAAAAACCAGTTGATTAGAGTGACAGGTTTGGGTAAAATATATATACTGGAGTAGGTTTTTTTTTTCATATGTTACGTGGGATAACTCAACTATTTTATTCTATTTTACTAACATCAAAAGTGTTTTATTTCCTTTGTGGTGAGTTCATACGTATTACTGTTCAAATTACCTGTTCATAGTTTGACTAATTGACAATTTGTTCAATGAATGATTTTCTTAATTAACTATTACCTGAGAGACATCCTATAACGATTTACTTGAGCTTCTTTCTCTATTTTCAAATAAAAAATAACTAATGGTTACTATTTCAAATTAGTTGGTCATCATAACAACATTTTGAATACATTTTTATATATAGTTATCACCCAAAGAAGAGGAAAAGTCAGATACCGGAGTAGGAGAAAGGGTACGGAGCCACTTTTAACACAAGTAAAATCAAGTGACGCATAATTAGGTTTGTGGGTTTCAATTGGTTGCATTCAAGAGTGTGGGGTGACCCGCTGGCCTGTACAATGTGGGGTGATGACCAGGCATTCACGTCTCTCCCTCACCCCAGGTAGACCCGACCCTAGTGATCCTGCCAATATAGAGTTTTATAGACAGACAGACAGACAGACAAACAAACAGATAGAAAGAAAGACAGACAGACAGACAGATAGACAGACAGACAGACCGACACACACACACACACACAGATACATGAAAAAATTAATGTAGGTCCCATAAGCATAACTGCCCACTACGGACAGCGTGGATACAGCACACTGTATAGTTAAGCCTTCGGTACACAAAGAGGCAGCATGGCCGGTACTACTCACGACCGTATTCACTCCCTGAGTTGTAGACTTAAGTACACATTTACAGCTGGGTGAATTGGGAACACCCGGGAGTCGAACCATCGACCCCTGGAATAGGAGGCGAGCGCTGTATCCACTCGACTAAGAGGACATCCTACAGCTCAACCAAACAACAGCCCATAACCTATATGCCCTTGCCATCATAACTCCTTGTATCACCTGGGATAAAAATAAAAGATAATTCTGTACCCACATCTGACCTTTTAATAGAGACCTGTGGAGCCTTCTGGGAATTAACCTATATTGTAAATAGCCATAAAAATATTCCTTAAATGATTCAGTATTCACAAGTTGTAGAGGATATGCATTATAGGACGGACGGACAAACAGACAAAGAGATATTTAAATGCACCTCACATTGGGGAAGATAAACAATATGACGAACCATTCACTCGGACATGATATACGTGGTGGTTGGGGTTTTTTTTCAAGGATGTACAACGACCAACCAACCACCAGGTAATTACAGAGAGTGGTGGAGGGGACCCTATGTTTGCGTGATATATCTCTCTCTCTCTCTTTATATCCTTCTCTCCTACCTTCTCTCCTCTCTCTTCATAGTCATTCTCTTCATCTTCTTACCATCCTTCCTTTCCTTTTCATCCTCTTTCTGGTTGTCTCTTCCACTTCTTCTTCTCTCTCTGTGCCTCTCCTTCTTTCTATCTATACTCATCTTTCATTCTTTCATTCTGTTTCTCTGTCTTTCTCTCCCATATTTTATCTTTCTGTTCCTTTTCTCTCTCCATCTTCCCCTCCACCTCTTTTTCTTCTTATCTCTCTTTGTTCACATTCTTAAGCTTTCTCTTTACCTTATCTCTTGTTTTTGCTTTATCTCTCGTCTCTTTTTCCTGAACAACTTAACAAAACTTAGAAGATAGAAGTTGCAGATATAGGCACAGACAGACGCAGTTAAACACAGACAGATACAGAGGCATACAGGCACAAAGACAGGCATACAGAGGCAGATACAGACATACAGACAGACATAACTATACACTGATAGACAGAGACATACACACACACACACACACATAGACACAGAAAAGCAGACAGACAGACAGACAGACAGACAGACAGACGAGCACTCTAATACAAATCTGCTAAATAAGGTAGAGTCTTTGTATCCCTTTGCTGCCATTTTTACACGTTAATTATATATGTTACCTTGAGTCAACCTGTTCGGCGTATTCTTCAATCTTCACTTACGAAAATATTTATCATACTAGCCACTGTGACTCAGAGTAATGGAAGCCTTTGTCCTCTAAAACCCCGGATGCGTGCGGCTGAGTTCCTTGGTAGAAATATCTCTAAGTATTTCCCAAGACAATACTTCTTTAAAGCCTAAGTTAAGGTTGAACTCTCTGTGAATACGACGTCATATCTCTATCTCTTTGAGGCTTGGCACTTTCTTGTTCAGGTTTTGTCTTTTGTCTTTACTGGAATTCCCTGTTATTGTCTGAAAGTCAACACTAAGTCTTTCCTTCAGAAGGACTTCCAAGTTTCTCGGTTTTTGTTTTATGTTCACAGACTCAGAATTGTGTTTGGTTAACTGTGAATCCTGGAAAATCACTTCAAGGGAAAAATGGAAATTGTCTTTATTTTTACGACAATATTGGAAATTGCATTTGCTTTCGGTATTAATTTAAATCAGTATTTGCATCAGGGTGTATTTTTCTATTGGATAATGTGTGTGTGTGTGTGTGTGTGTGTGTGTGTGTGTTGGTACGCCGTCTCTTAATTTACTTAAATATCCAGGTTCAAGGCGTACCCAAACAAAAAAAGTGAAGTAAATTAAAAGAGAATAAAAATAAATAAAGTAAACCTTTAAGAATTAATTAATTAAATATTAACACAATAAAGAGCCTCGTAGGCTGTCACAACAAATTGATTCACCATGGAAACTTTTAAGACACAAATGATACTAAACATCGAAACATCAAAAGAATAAAAATAAAGCATTGGATTACGTTAACACTGCATAAACATATAAAAACTAACACTGAAATTAACTAACGTGAAACAACACTGAATTACTTAAATGTAACTAAACAAATACTGATGGACATAAATAGAGACATAAATAGGTACTCACATAGATATACCACATTGGTGGCGACAGGAACAACACAAATAAATTAAGTATAAGTAACAGGTGACGACTGTCACTCAAAGGATGTGGACTGTATGACAAGAGGACTGAACTAACTCCGTCAGTTGGTGGGTCCTATATATAAGGTCGGCTCCCGCCAAGCGACCCGCCGGTGGGTCGTTTAACGATGCAGATGGTCGTTAGAGAACAAAGAATGCTTGTTACAATACTAAATGGGTTTGAACAAATAATAACAGATAAAACCTTAACAGCACAGGTTAAGGTGACTAGATTATATAATAGTAAATACAACACATCATTACAGGAATAATATGGAACATGGAAGCATGTTGTATAAAAAAAAAATAGAAAAATACGACACAGTCATAACAGTGTGTGTGTCTCATTGGGCTTTATGTACGGTTTTAATGAGAATGAATCGACGTGTTACTGTCAGCTGTTTCCTCACTCCATCACGACCATCAATGTGTCTCAGTAGCACATGACAACACCTCATCTATCTTAATTCTCAGACGTAAACCAATGGGAGCAACAGAAGGTATAGTAGAGACTCAATACATCATCCACACGTCACTATACGAGTCTTTATTATGTCGCAGCTTTAGTAAGTTAACCATATCCATTTTCATTGTGTTCATTAAAAAAAGAAACAGTTCATATTTTTATACTTTCCTCCGATTCCCTCTTTTATATCACCAATTCCAGATTTAATAATATAGAAATTCAAGTTACATTTACAAATTACAGTTCAGGAGAAAGTATTCCACTCTCTGGCTTCCCCAGTTAATTTTACAAATGGTTTATCCGAATGACCAACCTCATCATATTTTAGAGAAGAAGACGTCTTAATACTTCCTTTTACCTTGTCATGAGGAAATTAGATAACAATGGTTTGGTGATATTCAAATGAGTCAATATAGTTCAATAAACTCACAATTAAAAACACGATTAACTTCCACACAGGTAACAATTATTAATTATTAGAAATACCTGTGTACAAAATTGACTCAACCTGATTAATTAACACTTAACATACCTGGTACTGAAGGTATAGGAGTAAGTTGGTCCCACATAAACAAGCATCATATTGCCCTCACACCTCCGGACAAACCAAAGCTGTCACTGCCTCTAGAAGTGGTCTGGATTTATTTGTTTGCAGTGACTGTCAGGTGATGAGGAGAGTGTAAGTGCTACATGAGGCGGGGGTGGGGGTGGGTGGGTTTGAGGGTTTGTGGGGGGGAGGTGGGGGGGGGGTGGGTTGCTGTTTTCTGAGGGTGATAACTATTGTCTGTTATTTCTCTTTGTCTGTCTGTCTGTCTGTGGTGAGATCATGTGTGAGGAGGTAAGGTAAATGTACGTATAGAAAGGGAATATTGTTGACTTTTTAATGCCCTCAATGTATCTATCACTGTTCGTTCTTAGTCTGTCTGTCTGTCTCTCTCACACACAAACCTATATAATGTCGATGGTGTATGATGTATGAGGAACACAAATAATGGAGTTCCTGTACCCAAAATCCCCCAAATGTAAATTCATAAGGCGACTTGGCTAATACCGGGTTATCATCACTCCAGAATGATGGATATTCCCCCTTAATGGACTGCCAGAAGTAACCTATCATTATCATCAGTCGTAAAATATTTCCCTTTTGGATGCCATTTTTAACTTAGGTTCAGTCTATCCAGCACCACCCATTCCTGACCTGACTAGAGGTGTGTTTTGATCCTGAGGGATATTATTTTTTTTTCTTGGTGACATGAAATTCGTGTCTTGACCTAGATAATGTTCCCAGACCCAGAGATATTATACAGTGATAGAGATTGTACAGTATGTGTGAGTAATATCAATGCTATCAACATATATGCAGGTAAGGTAGAAGAGACTAAGATCGTATATCGCCTATATCTTAATTTTTGTGTATTATATATATTTTATAGTAATGTCTTTATATCTTCCGAGTAGATTTTTGAAATAATAAAAAGAAAATTACCGCTGGGGTACTGGGAATCTCGATGACCTCAGCTGAAACCCACGACCTCTATCAGAAAGTGTTGAATGAGCGATTTTTTTTACAGCATTTGGTGGACCAGTGGCAGCTCCCTCGTCTCCACGCCATGAATGACGGTTCGAGTCTCACCAGAAAAAGATAATTAGGTTTATATGAACATCAGGTATATTTCACAAGTTATTGAAATATATCAACATGTAAATTTATGTTTCTTTAATCATTTTGTTGTTGTTTTGCTTATCATAAAAACCTACACTTGCTTATACAAAGAATCTATCGTAGTTAAATGCGTTCCCACAAATCCAGTTTACAGAAGGGGGGGAAAATTGACATAGGAGTTTGTTAAGGTTTTGTGCCCGAAAGCTTCAACAAATAAACAGGACAACACAACCTGGAAACCAAGTGACCTCACGTTTCCAAAGGTGAAATTTCCGACGTTAATAACCATTTCCAAAACTGTAATTTCCCTGCAAATGGTACTTTAGAGAGAGAGGTGTAGATAGAATACGTGAGATATTAAAAATAGACAGCCTGTATGTTTGTCTGTCTGTCTGTTGGTAATAAACAAACAGGTAAGACTTAGTGGTAACAGAAGGAGACAGGCTGGCACTGCACTAGCCCACCTTCCCTTACTGAGCTGTAAAATTAGGCACCCGTAAAGCCGAGTAGACTAGGAACACCGCTGATGCAAACTCGTGAAAATCTACACAACAACAAAGGTATATAAAAACTGTGGAAGAAAATACATAAAGACACTAACTACAATCCACTACGAACCTAAATGAAAGAAATAATAATAATAATACAAAAATTCAAAATACAAGACACTAAAACGAGATAATCTTAGATAAAATGGAATATCTTGTCCTTTGATTTGTTCAGTGTTTATTGACAAAGATCTTTAATTGTTGTCAAAGAATGTTGATTTAAGAAGCGAATTCCGTTTAAGAGTTGTTGACTGTGGGAGAGGAGAGGTCTGTGTGCCTTTGTATTCATCCGAGAGTCATGTTTACCCCGGACACGTGTGTGTGTGTGTGTGTGTGTGTGTGTGTGTGTGTGTGTGTGTGTGTGTGTGTGTGTGTGTTTCGAATTAAGCTTGTGCTAGGATGGTATTTTATGTTTATCCATACAAACATACTGCATGTATCTATGTATTTGGCTAGTTATATTCAAATACAGTACATTATATACATCCACACAAGCATGCACACACACACACACACACACACACACACACACACACACACACACACAATGTAAGGTTATTAGCAGGCAAATATTCTCTTGAAAAAAAAACACCAGCCAGCCACACCATAAATAAATATCATCACTTTCATTCATCAAGATATAAAATAAATAATACTATTGACTCTATAATATACAAGTGTTTAAAACGATTAGTAAAATAAAAAATATCGGCAACATTAAGTAACCTTCAACATTTTGTTTGACCCTTTAAAATGCAATGATTTTGACGAGAATTTCTGCCTGGGAAGGTTCTCTCTTAGCTAGCACGATGGAGGAAAGGTTTGGTTGAGTTATACTCCCACAAAACACCCATCAATATGTAGATTGCATATATCGCGGGGCATACCAAATTTTTGCACCAGAACGGGGAAGGTACAGGGAGGCGTTTGTGGCTTGCTGAGGCAGTTTCCTTTCTGGGGTATTTTAGCTTATGTATGTGTGTGTGTATATATATATATATATATATGGTATATGTTATTTCATAGATCCACACTTAAACAAAGACGTTTAAGGTGTTCTGCCAGCCTTTCCCAGGATTTTATCAAGATATATATATATATATATATATATATATATATATATATATATATATATATATATATATATATATATATATATATATATATATATATATATATATATATACATATATATATATATATATACAATGGGGTCAGAGAGTGAAATATACTCATATACAGCCAGGAAGAGGAGAGGGAAATTATGTCTGAGCAGGAGAGAGCAAGACAGGAGAAGAGGTGGGGAAGGAGAGGAGAGGAGGGGAAAGAAAGAATAATCAAACTTAAACTAAAAAATGAAATATCCCTGTTAGAGATACAGGGAGAGAGGGAGATACAACGAGAGAGAGAGAGAGAGAGAGAGAGAGAGAGAGAGAGAGAGAGAGAGAGAGAGAGAGGTAGTGTGTATTGCATACATGCAGATCGAGAGAAAACAGTATGAAGACGGAGGCACAAGTAAAATCATGTTACATTGTCACTTTCCAGTGACCAACATTCACACACACACACACACACACACACACACACACACACACACACACACACACACACACACACACACACACACACACACCAAAAATATGTCAACACACAAACACTAATTGTCTATTCAAAGCTCATCCCTGTGTTCAGAATGGTCTTTATCTACATTTAACGTTTAAATACTGGGTTTATACGGGTTAGTTAAGCTGTGGTATATATATCAAATTGTATATCCCTAATGGTATAACCGCTGGTGTATGATTATTGTATATTCATGAATGATACAACCAGTGGTGTATCCTTTTGTTCTGCATGCATGAAGAATTTGTTATAGAGTTGTTATATATATATGAGCCAATATTTTAACCAGTTGTATTTACATATATCATATAGACAAAAAAAACATTTAGCGTCTTTATCATATATTAACTATTGGTAAGCCAGTAGTAGTGATAATGAATATGATGATGATGATAATAATAATAATAATGATAATAATAATCAACCATATCACATCATCAGGACACGGACATATTTCACCATAATCATCACCAACTCCTCACCATCAACCTAAGATCAACATCACTATCCTCACCCACGTCACCATATAAAACTCACCCTACAATTCACAAGTTACCATCATCCCCCACCTCCTCACTATCATAAGTCACCAACAGGAGGCGGTATTTTTTCACGCGAGACTAAGAGACCAAAAATATGTTAATCTTTCGGGTGAAGTTTCGTACTCACTAATAAGTAATGGAGAAAAACTCACAAGAGCTTTGGAAAGTTTGCCTTGTGGGTGCGTGAAATTTGCTTCTTAATTCAAAGTCCTTTTATTTCAAGAGGAGTATTTTCTTTTTGCTTTTATTATTTATGCATTTTTTTTACAGTAAGATAAAGTATAATGGGATTTTATAGAGCAAAATATTATTACTTTGATACGAAATTTTCTGAAATTATCGTAAGTCAAAAACAGTTTTATATTAGGAGTAATTTTCTTGAGTTTTCATTATTATTCTTACAGGGAAAACGAAAACTTTCTGAGATTTTCTAAAGTTAAATATTTCTGCATTAATAATAAGTTCTCGTGAGGTAGTCTTTAACATTTATACACCAAGATAATATTTTCTCATGTTTGAACATTTTTACAAGGAGACGGAATTAAGTCTTGTCAAGGATTCATTACACGAAAGTATAAATTTTCTTTTAACTTAAACATAGTTACATTATAAAGAAATTCTCTACCGTTTGTGTCGTTTTCATTAAGGAAATTGTTATATAAGATTCATCGTTTTCTATGATATTGTTGTCGTGTCGGGTGTCCTTTAGTAGGGTAATATTGGCTATTTTATTTAATATTTATTTAATTGAATATATCCAATGTGTATTTACAATTTATTTCAATGATTCGTCGAATTTATTTGTTTCTCATATGAAGTTATATTTCTTGTTCACCTGACGTATAGAAATACATAAATATTTGCATAGTTCTCATTTAATCTCTCTTCTTTCCACCCACCTTCATTCTCTTATCATTCCTGGTTTCTTGTTTTCTCTCTTGTAATTATTTTCATTCTTATTTTATTTATTTCATTTAACAACATTTATTAATTTTAACCTTTTCCCCTCTCTTCCCTTCTCTTTCTCTCGTTTTCCTTCCTCTCTATCTTCCCTCTCTTACTTCCTACTTCTCATCCTTTCTCTCTTCCCTCCTCTCTTCCTTCTTTCACCTCTCATACCGTCTCTCTTCCCTTCTTCATCTCTCTCTTCCCTCTCCTTCTTCATCTCTCTCTTCATTCTTCACTTCCCTCCTCTCTTCCTCCCTTCCTCTCTCTCTCTCTCTCTTCCTCTCTCCCACCTTCCCTCCCTAACTCCTCTGAAACAATAAACTGGACCCAAAGTAAAGAATAAATGTAAAAGGAAACGTTTATGTAAATATATGTAAATCTACTAACACCAGTGTAAAATGAATGCCACCAGGTACTTTTATTTACAATTTGCCTCTCCCAGCTGATTCATTCTACGTCCATTAAAATATTTTATTACGTGTTATGGGACAATTTCAACAAAAGCTGTTTTTTATTGGCACTGACCCAAGTGTACTGTAGTTTTGTGCGTGTATTTGTGTTTGTGGTATGTTCATGTGTTGTGTGTGTGTGTGTGTGTGTGTGTGTGTGTGTGTGTGTGTGTGTGTGTGTGTGTGTGTGTGTGTGTGTGTGTGTGTGTGTACGTGCGTGGGTTTGTGCATTAGTGTTTATATTTTATGATTGTACTTCCATATATATCTCTTATTCATTAATATATTCATCCTTCATTTATTAATCTTTCACTCATACAATCACACATTAGTGAACACTTACGTTAAAATAACTCAAATTCCTAAAAAAAAAGTTAACCCATTATTCCCATTCATTTAATCACATTTAACCCCTAACAATTATCTATTAATCTCTATCTCAATAAGACACTAAATACTAACATCCTCCTCAATTATCATAATTCTCTCTCATTCACTTACTTATCTCCTACTTTTATCGTATTATCTACTTTTATATCTTCGAGAGAGTGAATTAGTGAAATGTGGTGTGAATCTTCCTAAGAGTTTACTGGCTATCGTAAAGTTACTGAGGATTTATCACGGGAGAAATATCGTCGCATTAATAAGATAACGTGAACTCTTACACGGGGGGAGGACTGAAGCGTGTGAAAATATGCTTCACTTTTCCCGATTACAGTGAGAGTAGAAATACCGTTTGGTTTTATTTATGACTTTGATGTACCAGTATATGTTGAATTAAACGATGTTGCAAGCAGGTGTATTTACTAACTTTCAGAAGAATAAAAAATGTTCTACAGGTAATGTTTAAAATAGAATACATCGCGGAAAAGTTGAGCCAACCGACGCACGAAGCTATGTACAGGTCTGTGGAACTTTGGAATGATTGACGCACACACACACACACACACACACACACACACACACACACACACACACACACACACACACACACACACACACACTATGGAAGGTTATCGCCATAAAACAAAAGGATAAGATGAAGCACCAAACGTCAACACCTTCCTTAACCCAGGACGAGTGTGGTAAAAGCAGGGGTAGGGCGACAGGTCCCCACTCTCCCTGGTGGAGGTAGGGAGAGTGGTGAAAGGTCCTACACTCCCTGATGACTGTAGGAGAGGGGAGAGGTCCCACTCTGGTGATCTGGTGCTATGCTTGCCTTCACCTACAAATACTACGGTTTGTGTTAACTTGTTCCTCGCTTGACAATATTTTATGTATATTTTACGTGCCTGTACATGTCAGCGATTCAGTTAATAAGATTTATTTTTCACGAGAGAGAAAAAGAGAGAATAACAAATATAGAGAAATAAAAAAGAGACGGTAAGATAAAAGAGACATAGAGAGAGAGAAAGAGAGACATAGAGAGAAAATATAAAGAGATAAATATATAGAGAAGTAGATGCGGGGGGTGTAAGTGTCAGTATGAACACTATGGACGAGAGAAAGTATGTACTAACAATAATCATGTAAATAAAAGAAAAAACAAAATATTCTAGACACCGAGAACAGACAAAGCGACTCGTAATAACAACGATTTCTAGGTATAATGCCTGTTAGCGAGGGGAATAAAGAAAACGACGATATATCATGAAAAATTACACCATATTTTTTACGAATAGTGTAAAAAAAATGATATGTGAGGTTGGCGTTAAGGTCCTGTAAATGACTTTTTTTTTTTTACATCTTTAGTGATTTACAGCTGACGGCGGTGAATTGTGCTGTGTAAACGTTTGTCTTCATAATGGGGAGGTATATTTTTGTGACTCTCTCTCTCTCTCTCTCTCTCTCTCGATATATATCATAATTCACCTAGCTCCACACCTCATTCATAACACACCAACTTTCATTAATAATAATAATAATAATATTTTAAGAGATCATAGAAGCATAATTTATCGTAAGAAGCATTAGTAATGTTCCCATAATTCATAACTTGAGTTTTGAGTTCAGCTCCTTCAAGATGTAAAGATTTAGTCTCATCTTTAATTCTGTCTCTCTCTCTCCCTCTCCCCGTCCTCTTCTTCCCTCCCTCCCTCCTTCTTCCTTCCTTCCCTCCTTCTCCATCCTCTCTCTCCTCCCAAATCTGGTGTTGTCTGGGAGCCTTAAGATTTAGTGGAGAAGTTTGTAGTCTTGACAAAGTGGCCTGCCCCGTAAAAACAGCACCAACACGAGCAATTAACAGCGCCCGGCATTCCTTTCTCTTCCAACCCAGTCATGACATACTTATAGAACCTCCGCTACAAGAAGGTTCAGCCCGTTTCTCCGTCTCTCTCTACCGCAGGGCATTCATTCTATAACACACTCGTGGTATTCTCCCTCCACTCGGCAATGTTATGTTTATGGTTGTTCTGTCAGATGGATGTTCCTTCCCCCCTTGTCTTGTATCTGAAGCTCCCTCTCCTCACTTTATGACAAGGGTGCAGCTAGGGAAGTTTTCTCCAGGATGTATAGTCCAAGTTTACCAAGGTACAAGATCCTCCCCTAGACGAATCGTAAAGTTGATGGATCCAATGGGAGAGTGAGTGTAGGAAGAAGGAGGAAGGTTATGACCACTGCAACACCACCAATCCCATCGTGTATCTTCAGGAGTGGCAGCAGTTAGAAGGTCATCCCAGGAAACGCACCACAAGTCTGGGATGGAGGGCAAGAACCTTCCTACCCCTTGAGAGATCTCCCAGGGCACGACTCTGACGGAGGGTGTGTGTGGGGAGGGGGTATGACCACTGCAGCACCGCCAGTCTCTTGATGGATCTTCAGTTTATGCATAGCGAGTCGTTAATCATAGGAGGGCAGGTGGTGGAGTCCTGGAGGGAACGACGAGGATGGGAGGAGGAGGAGGAGGAGGAAGAAGAGAAGAATGATCAGTAAGTGGTGCCTTCTTCACTGTCTGGGAGGAACAATAAGAGAGAGAGAGGGGGTGGGGAGGGAGAGAAGGAGAGGAGAGAATTCTTTATCACATCTCGTGTGTCGTTGACTTAGAGGGTGAGTGAGACAGCTCTCCGATTCCTGGCCGGATTTGTCGATACTGATGGCTTGCTCGAGGGTGACTGAGGTTGCAAACTACACTATGAGTTGTAGAGGAAACCTGGCGCTTATGCAAATATGGCTCGTATCTCTACTATATAATTCACAGTGTGAGTAAAAATAACGTACGTGTCATGGTGTCCGGGAAACATTGGAATGTAGTCAACGGAATATGGCGACTGGAGTTTACAGACGTCATAAACAGAGGTATGGACTATGGCGCAAACCTGACCTCGAGAAAAACACAATTATAGTTAAGTATCGGGGAAATACTCCACTGTGTCAACAACAACTATATAAACTGTACCTATGTAGCTTTGTTATGAGGCGGGAAGAAGGACGATTCAGAGGGAAAGACTCGGGCTCAAGATGGTGAGGAAGAATAACAAACACATTGTACAGTATAGTGGGTACAATAATTATGTGAGAGTGTGGGAATAAGATAAAAATAATCATAACATTTGTATATGAAGCGACGAGAGGAGACAGTCAGTACCAGGAAGAGTGAGTCAGGCTGGTGAAGGAACTACGAGTCGGACAAAAAACACAGCTTCAGGAGGTGAAACAAAATTGGGATGTGGCCAAACTGAGACTTATGGCTCCTCGTAGGTTTTAAACCTTTCTACAAGAGACGGGATTCCTCCTATCCATTACGGCAAAAAGGCTCCCGCCCATTTGTTTATATGTCGTGGTGGTACGGGAGATGGGGTGGTATCACGGTTGGGAGGGAGGGGGTAGTCTGGGCGTTACAAGGGTTAAAACAAACATCTTAGGCTTGAGAAATGAATAATCCTTTATTTCTCACCACCACTTCTTCGCAAATTCCTTATTTATTCAACCAAATAATAAGTATGGTAAGCATTAACAGCAGACCATCAGCTTGTCTTAAAAGAAATTTGATTCAAAAACATCCAATAATAAAGACAGATGGTGTACCTTATGGGGTGCCGTGGCTAAGTGGATATGGCCGCTCGCCTATATCCGAAGATTCATTAGTTCGCGCGCGTCTACCAATACATGAATGGGCACCTCAATTTATAGCTGGGGAAGAAACGGTGGTTGAGTGTTATTTATCCCCCATTTTCAGGCCGAAACTACAGTTATTGTTCTCTTAAATCCTTTCAAAATCCATCAATATATTACCTATTACTTATGATCCCTACTATGTCTTGACACAAGTTATTGATGTTACTAAAAATTTATGGTAAAATTCTTCGTTCTGTTGCTTATTTATACATTAACGTCATATCTAGATGAGGTCGACAACTATATGATACTGCCACCGTATGAAATTACTTCACAGGTAAGACTATATAGGTAAACACTCATGATAGCTGTGTCACCAATGATCCTCACTCACCCTGTGGTAGAGATATATTGTTGTGTCTGTTTTCGTATTTTTAGATACCATCACCAAATGGGAATTACTGTACCTGTATTTTGTACTACTTTATAACGACACCTATAATTTATATACAGAGGACTGAACTTAATACCTACACCTGTACTGCATACACACACCTGTACTTTAAACCTACACCTATATACACACACACCTGTACTTTAAACCTACACCTGTGCTGCATACACACAATAACCTGTAATTTAAACCTACACCTGTACGGAAATAAGACCTGCAGCAGTTCTCGTACAAATATTCCCCTTTTTAATATAGAAGAATGTTTCAGACAGTGTGGTATTGTTGTGAGGCCTGGCTACGTTACTACCTCAGTCGCCAGGTAGGTATAGGTCTAACTCACTTACGCCGACCAATAATTGATTTTTACCTGGCAGGTGACGTCCCCCCTTGTCCTGCGGATGCTAGTGTGAGTTGGGGATCTGTTTCATTTTTTTAATATTTTGTCTCACTGTTATTTGGTTTTGTTTTCTGTGTGTGTGTGTGTGTGTGTGTGTGTGTGTGTGTGTGTGTGTGTGTGTGTGTGTGTGTGTGTGTGTGTGTGTGTGTGTGTGTGTGTGTGTGTGTGTGTGTGTGTGTGTGTGTGTGTGTGTTTGTTTATTTGTGTGTGATTAGAAGTCTTGGTTTTGAGGGAGGAGAAGGAAGGGATTCACCTGTTGTAATTAATGAAGGTAAAATTGATTGTGATTTTTTTTTCTGTTTTGTGACACACAAAACACTACCACACACACACACACACACACACACACTCTTCACTCCTCCATCTTCCTCCTCCCTCTAACCCACCTCAGCAGGCTGGGTGGGTAGGTAGGTGGGTGGGGTGGGGAGAGGGTGATGCAAAGAGTACAATATAGTATAGGGAGAGGGAGTCTTGGCACGTCCATCTCCCACCACTCCTCTCTCTCAACTAATTCCAAGTTCCCGAAAGTTTGGTGTTAAGTTTGACAAGTGAATGACGTATGTGAGACAGTAACAAGAAAATAAATACCACTACCCTTCTGTCCTCTTACTAATTTTTGTTTTGTTATGTTTTTTTTTCTCTCTCCTTTTCTGTTCTCGTTTTCCTTTCCTGTTTCTTTTTATTTATCTTCTTTGTTTTCATCATTTTTATCTATTTACTATTTTTCTTCTTCGCTTTCTTTCTTATTTTCATCCAAGTTCTTTCTCTTTCTCTTCTTTATTCATCTCTTTACGTCTTTCCCTTCTATTCTCTTCTCCTCTCTCTCTCTCCCCCTCTGTTTCTCAATACCATTCCTCTTCTCTCACCATTTCCTCATTTCCCCCTCCTTTCCCTCTACCCTTCCTTTCTATCTTATCCTCCATTTCATTCCTATCTTCCTTCTTCCTCCTCCTTCCCTTTTTTTATACTTCCTTCTGCCCTCTTTGTCCTCTTGCCTCTTCCCTATCATTTCCCTCTTCTACTTATATATACCACACCGTCCACCACTAACCCTCTCCACTTTAAGCCTGAGATGTGAACGAAGGAGAACAGAAACAGAGTAAACAACAATCTCTCTCTCTCTCTCTCCTTCTTCATCCGACCTTCTCATCTTTAACCTTCTGTTACCTGGTTTTCATCTCCCCTCCGTGTGTGTGTGTGTGTGTGTGTCTGTGTGTGTGTGGTTATACATGTATGTGAGTGTATGTCGCCTAATACGTGTAAGTAAGCCAGCTCATATGAACCAAAATACAATAATAATAACCAAGACTTGTAAAACACTTCCAAGGACTAATCCGGATTCAGACGACGAACACTACATGAATCTTATTGTGTTCGAGGGATTAATTAAACGAGTGCCAGTAAACACCTATCTCCAACCTACTGCGTTGTAATAATAATAATAATAATAATAATAATAATAATAATAATAATAATAATAATAATAATAATAATAATAATAATAATAATAATAATAATAATAATAATAATAATAATAATAATAATAATAAATACTAATGCTACTACTAAGAGTAAGTGAACGTGGTGGAGACAACCGTAACTTTATCACCTCGCTCGCACAAAATATGGAGGGCGATATTATGGTAGATTATGTGTGACGTATGCTCTCTTCCATCTATAACTCTATTACTTCATTCTTCTATATATGTTGCTCTGTTTTTTCTATCTCTATTGCGTTACTAAAAGTATAATAATAATAATAATAATAATAATAATAATTAATAATAATAATAATAATAATAATAATAATAATAATAATAATAATAATAATAATAATAATAATAATAATAATAAAATAATAATAATAATAATAATAATAATAATAATAATGAAACAACTACATTTCAGGCTGCAGAACAACGACACAAAGCGTAATTGGTGGAACCCTCCAGGTGGATTGACACACGTCCACCAATCACAATGCGTCCACATCATAATTATAAACAATTAAACCTCGTCCAGTTGTGTCCGATGGTCATTATCGTTACTCAAGTCATGCGTGTGTGTGGGGAGGGTGTCATAAGTCAAGGTCATTGTTGCTAATAATTGACCTAATGGCGTTTAACGATCTTGTGGATATTTTCTTCATCGTTGTCATCATCATCATCATTATTAATATTACATCTAATCACTTACTTAATCTCGTGAATTTTACTTTCTTATACGTAATCATTACTACAAATATGTCCCGCAGTTCATGGAAATATATAACAGCTATTAATAAGCATCATAATTACACTCCTATATTAATTACAGTTTCCTGGTGTATCAGTAAAACCTTTTGTCAGGTGTCGCTATTGTAAAATGATATCATGCATAAAGGTAAATACATTCATAGATTTTACAAAGTTAATCATTACATCTGCCTTATGGGTGTTTACATTCTATTTCATATCGACAATAACGTTTTAACTTCAATTGTTTATTTAGTGTAATGTCAACTTTTTTCGTGTTACCGTTTCACTATCTCAGTTTATTCAACATTCGATTATTTAATCTTAAGTGAGAAATATTCGCCATTGGGACTATACCATTATGCCTCATTTATTCTAAGTAGCATTTAAATTCCCTCATATGGGCTTTTTTCCTGTAAAAATAATAATAATAATAATAATTCAGTAAAATCATACAGGTTTACAATTTGATGAACATGCTTATAAACTGAGCAAGTTATACAGTCCAGCATGAATATTTAAAATGTATATAGATTCCTGGGTGTCTAGACAGTGCATGTAAACAACGATGGAGAACAACTTAACCAAGGATAGCCGATAAATACAAGGTGCTTATTTCAAGGTTCTGGAAAAACGTAATACTCTCATTTTTCATTAAGTACCTTATTCTCTGGTACTTAAACTTTATCACACCTCCATCTTTAAATTACTTATCGGCCTTTCTATCATAATATAACCAGGTTCATAACACAAGACGTTCAAATGTACATCACGTGATATTTTTTACATGTGTGGCTGTTTGAGTTTATTGTATATTGAGCTTTTAAATGGTACTTGGGAATATTATTTAAGTTATCCTCTTCCATTTTCTTTGGATAAAACGTAAAAAGAAAATGGTAATTCCTGAGTATCTATTCTTGTTGTAATTTTCTTTATACTGCACTAAAGGGATGATATTCGATAAAAATAACGAAAAGAAAAACAATATCATGTAATTTCCTCTTACATTATGACAAATATCTCAGGTAAATAATTAATTTTTTTCAGAGGAGGAAATTTGACGTTTTGTGTGTGTGTGTGTGTGTGTGTGTGTGTGTGTGTGTGTGTGTGTGTGTGTAATATCCTGCACCTTCCCAACATACAACTATTCAATGCCAACAAATAATAAAATACAAACAACTAGTGAGAAGGTATAAGCCATTAGATACAGTATTTCATAGCTGTAATCACATAAACCACGACAGATACATAATCAACACAGCCACTGATGTTACAGTATTGTATCGAATAGTTTTACAACACAGGGGATAGTTCAAAGGGTTATGCAGTTATTGGTGATGCAAAAGTGATTTATATTTTAAAACAACTTTGGGAATTAATTCTCCAATAAGTTTCATGAAATCAAATGCATAAACTTAATTAAACTTTCATCAGTCCGAGAGAATTACCTTTAAGAAAATATGCAAGTTAACGGGAGAGATATTTCGTAGTTATCTTATTCTTCAGTTTTGTTTTTTTACTTAATATTTAATCTTATTGTTTTCAAAGTTTTATAAGTTGTGGAAATAATTATCACCACCATCATCATCATCATCATTCGTATAACCAGTTTTAATTATCAGTTTTAATTATTATCATTATCTTGCAGTAGTAGTAGTAGACAGAACTAAAGATTCTTCACACTCCTAGGACACAGATTCTAGTCCCTGAACGTATCTAGATTAGGCATTAGCAAATGATCTTCGTGAAATAAATGATTCTGATATCAGTTAAAGAGGAAGTGATAGTTTAACTGAAAAATCTGAAAGTAGAGAATGTGTGTCTTGTAACATATTTGGAGATCTACAGTATATACTTTGTGTAGCAATGTGGATGGGGGGGGGTTGATATGTTTTTCTAGAATGTTTTTTTTGGGGGGGTTAAATAATGTTTTCCCGTTTTTACCATTACTCGTGAATTCTTGTGGCTGGTTAAGAATTTCTTTCTTTTGATATCATTAATAAATTTTTTCTTTCGTTAGAGTAAAATTACGTTCTTTCCCATCACAATATTTTAAATGTTAAGCAAGTTTTTTGTTGTTTTTTCATTCATAGTTAAACAAGTTACTTTACACTAGACGTTTTATTTATGGTTTAAGATAATCGCAGTATCAGTTCCCACGATACAAATTTGCTTGTGCGCGTCATTAAAATTAATTAGTGTGGGGCTCAGTGGCTCCACACATCTGAGCTCCACACAGGGCTCCCACGGGCTTAAATCAGGCGCTACAACAACTTTACTGGTGTGTTGATGAATCACGGGTGAAAAAATAATAATCTCAGGTTGTCTTTATTCAATATCTCTGGGGCTTTTGTAGTATATGAGGACTCGGTGTTACTTCTGAAGGCGCTTTTGTGAGTGAAATAGAAGCTGTCATATTAACCCATTCACTACAGGGACTCCACTTTTAATACTTTATGTGACTAACGCCAGGCGATTTTATCCAGCTTCGAGGCAACACCGTACACAAGGGGTTAAGAGTTATATCAGACCTACTGAGACTATCCCTTTACGACATTAAGTTATATACGGGTTTGGGAAACTGGAGGAATCAAGCAACACCTAATTTTGACACAGGGGTTCTTGGTGTCTTCCTGATATACGACACAGGTTGGTTTACCTGATTGTATGACACCTTGGTGGAGTAATACAACAGCTAATGAATTATATCATTTCATATTACCTGTGCTAATCTCGGTCTATAATTATATCGATGTAATATTCACAAATATACTGTTAGGTGGTTCATATTTGCGACAACAATAGGCTGGTCGATACCTATTGAGTGTTATTTTTCATTATCTAGCATTGTTCCCTTCAATGTGAGGAGAGATTATTTAGCTGTTTTGAGCCGCAGTCCACCAGAGAGGTTCTTATATTACAATGTTTAGTTTACACTATTATAAGAGCAAATGACTCTCACTGTTTAATTTATATCGGTGTTTAGCTTGAATAAATTGTTAATAATAATTGTCAGTAATCTTTGGCTGTACATAATATGCTTATTAAACCAGCATCGTAATAGTTACCATTTGTTTGCTTAGTAGTCTAAAAATTACTTGTCGTCCATAAAGTCTTATTTGAACGAACACAGCACAACCACGACCACAAAGGATGGAGATCTGGGATGATCCTCGCTCTGACTCTCGAGGGTGAGTGGAAGAACACCCATCATCCTCAAGCAAGACAAGAAAACAGTCGTAGGTCTGGTTACTTAAAGGCCTATAGCAACCTCTTTACGATAACAGCAATTAATTGTTCTTATGGTAACAAGTGCGAGCGTTCATAGTATCTGGCAGGATCCGGAATCCGTACTGGAAGCTGTTGATCATTTTTCACAACCATAAATACTAGTTTCCTCGTTTTATTAGTCAGGAGTTAATTTTATATCGACGATACAAAATTTACATGTAATATGTAATTTGCATATGTACAGTTGCCAGCAAAAGTCCTCCCACAGTCCTGTTACTCTTGTCTCTATAAAATCTTAATAAAACCACAGTATATATCTCTATACACGAAAGACACACTATTGATTACCTCAAGTCAATACTTTGGTAAAGATTCGGAAAGTACTAACAAGAATTTTTTTTGCGTGTTATTGATGGTTTACAAGGCTTGTTGTTGATTTGTTTTTTCTGGCCGAGGACATCTTAGGCCATTACAGCCGTAGACTTGTTATTTTGGTATTCTTCTCCTTTTGTTTTTGTTCTTTTGGACGGTCCACCCACAAATATCTTTGTTCTTCTTGCTCGTAGGTGTTAATAAATTCTGTTCGACTTAATGTTAGTATCTCCCGTATCTCCTTTCTTCCTGTTCTTCCGTTTTCTTTGGTTCTCGTTTCTTTTTTTCTCCTGTCTTCACTTAAAGGAGAGCCTCCTTATAGCTCAGCTGTTTCACGTTTCGCAGCTTAGCTACCCTACACTCTTTCCTCCATTTGAGACACTCCTGGTCAGAGGAGTGAGGGCCTCCACAAACTGCATATTTCTTGATTTTTATCTTGCAGTCGGAATGTTGGTGTCCAGGGGACGCACATCTCGAGCATACGTCCTCTGTAGTCTTGCATAATTTAACTGGGTGACCATACCGCTGACACTTGAAACATTTGGTCGGTAGTGCCACGTAAGATTTGACTCAGACGGTGTCCCATCCCAGTGTCACGGTCGTTGGAAGATGGTGGAGAAATCCAACTACAGCTGAGGTGGATTTTCCGTCTGGTTTGTCTGCTCAGTTTAAGTCACACGATTACGTCGTCTCTTTCTTTTTCTATCATTTATTGTATTTCCTTCACTTCCATATGTTGTATTTCGGTGTGAGAAATGTCTCCCCACACAGCGTTGTAATCGTGGTTATTTTTCACCGTAATGGGGACGTCATTAATAACTTTAACAGTTTAAGTTGCTCAGTTCAGTCACCGAAGGCCGACGGACAAACCCACCTCTATACCTGAAGAAGTAAAAAAAACTTCTTCAGGACGAGGAGGCTTAACTTTTCTGGGGGTGTGGAGGATGAAGGGCTTTATTAAACAGTCACTAAACTCAATTGCTTATGATAGGAATTTTTTCTTCCAAATACAGTTAAATAAAATAAAAATCGATTTGCAGTTTATATTTTGTTTACGTTTTTTCTTCACACTCTGGTACCGACACAAACAACAGATAGAAACAACGACACACACTAGTAACAACAACAACAGCACACTAACAACACTAGCAACGCAGGTAAATAACAGCAGTAACAACAGTATACGAAACACACGCCAGTAACAGGAGATGCGAGATACATCATCAATAACATCTAAAACAACAGTAATAGTAACGTCAGTAGCAACAACAACACGCGCCAGTAACAGGTACAATATTCAAAGCAGTAACACACACTAACAACAACAACACGCAAGTAACGGGTAAAACAAACATAACAGTACCACACGCTTATAACAAAAACACACACATGCAACATCAGCATTACTAAGTACACATAGTAGCAAGAACAACAATCACCAGCACTGAGCCGGCGCGCCACTACAAGGTATAAAAGAATGTGGTGGCCACGATTCAGTCAGTCTCACCCCTGACGCCGCGTTTGTGTGATCTCCCGGACCCACCATCACCAAAACACTGTCCTCCTCGTCTTTCTGCTCTGAGTCGTGTTTACATATAGGCGATATATTCTTCTTAATCATTAATATCTATCAATACTTCCTGCTGGGAAAACTAGTTACCATAAACAGTGTATTTTTATTTGAATGAACTCTGTCTGTACACGCAAGCATCACGTGCACGCAATGTGAGTCAGGATTTCAAAACAAACGTTAGAGCGTTGTAAGGTACTGCAAATGTGAATATACTATAGTAGTATTATATCGTTTTAAAGTAATTATTAAGGGATTATAAAGATGATAACGGTGTAGTGTAAACGTGTAGGCCTGTGTTGATGTGTTAGTCCTTCATACCGTCACCTGACCTCCACAAACAAATATATGAAGTCGTTCCTTGTCCTCGTGTGTTTGATAGGTGAGTGTTGTAGACTCTTAACTTGGTGTGTATAATTCTTTACATTATGTTTGTAGAATTTTTATTGTTCATTGGTTTATTTACTTATGTCCATATTACATTGACTCATTTATTGATCTATTTTTCAGATAATCAGTTTGATAGTTTGGACAGAATTCATTTGCTTTCCAAAATCTGTTGGCCACGAATAGTCATCCCAATGTCTGCCTTTCCTGACCTAACTGACAATCTTTTTCGCTTGATGATGTTCATTCACCTCTTTTTTTCATGTTTTGAATATTGTCATTAATTTATTTGTTTATAAACTGTTTACTTGTTTATGTTAATGATTAACACTGTGAAAGTGGGTCTCATAGGCTGGGCGGTGTGACCCAGCACACTGATGACAATGCCATCAGTAAACGAGGAGACAGCATGGCCGGCACTGCACTGTACAGTCTTTCATTTTCAAAATGTAAATTGATGCACCTATTTTACAACAGGTTCTAATTAGTGTACCCTAATCAGGTTATACACATATGCAGGAATTAATCCAAACATACAGTTTTTACACCGAAATACAATATATACGCATCATAATTATTACTAAAATTAATTATCATCATTAAAGAGTTGTAATTATAATTTTTTTTTCAAAGGATTAAGACAGAAAATGTCACTTAAAGAGGATTGATTAGAAGTGAATTTCCCATTACTCCCACTCTTACTCCTCTTCCTGGACGTACAGTCGGGGTCAAACGTGTTGAACACTTAGCAATAACTGGCATCTCTTCTGAGTTATACATATATGATTGGGATATACTAATAACACTACTTGTCATCACATATTATGCCTGAACCACAAAATGGGATAAAACTCTCCATAATACCTCAAATCTTCGGGTACTTACATATGCCAAATACTGTCAAGTGTTCAAGACTTTTGACCCCGACTGTACATCTCCACCTCTGTCAGTAGCAACATCGATTTACTAAAGGCTAGAAGTCCAGTTCCCTTGACAATTATAACACTCAGGGTGTCAGCAGAAGTTAAACTCGGACCAACAGCGAGCGAGACAGGATGACCACCTCCGCTGGTCCCTGAGAGAGCCTCGGCGCCTTACTGGACGAATGGAATATATTAGATTTATTACCGAGGAGACCAGTTATTGGAGTCACTATGTGGGGTCGGTGGTGGAGGTTACCATACTATGTATAGACAGTGTGTGTGTGTGTGTGTGTGTGTGTGTGTGTGTGATCCCAAGTATGTGGATGTAAACACGTGTTTTTTAAGCATTTGCACATACTTTACCCGTTCATATATATATATATATATATATATATATATATATATATATATATATGCAGGGTAAAAATTTGCACTAACATACGCTTAAAAGTATAATAAAACAAAATACTATTCATAGGAATCTGTTGAACCATGTTACCAATTACTCTGCTGACAGACGTGACCTGTTGGGTGTGATAAACTGTTAAAATGTGAATTCCCTTTATATATAAATGTATTTTGTGACCTCACTTTTTAACTCACCACCTACTGATCTTGACCTACTGACCTTAACCATCTGCCCTCGACAGAAACTTGACCTATGACCTGTTGACAATAAAGTTAATAGTTGTTTTAAGTGTGTCATCATTCTCTTCAAACAAATGTGTAGAAAAAAATCATATAAATAAAACAATCTGAAACTGTAAAACATATTAAGAATAAATGATGTAAAAAATAATAAATGACATAACTAAAACACATGAAAATGCATGTATTGTAAAATACGCTCTATAAATAAACACACTGTAAAATATATTAGAAACTTAAAAAAAATGAGGCGAAAGATATTTTTTTTTAATTGTGAGCGAAATGTTCCTACTCAGCTAAATTACAAATTCTTTCTCGACTTCTTTTTGTTTTTGTCTCACTTTCAAGTTTTTTTTCTCGTATATTTTAAAACCTTTTCATCATTATATCTCGGGGGTGTGTGTATGTGTGTGTGTGTGTGTTTATCTTGTGCATGTTGAAATTGTGTATTTGTAACGCTCACATTTGCAAACACATACACACACACACACACACACACACACACACACACACACGCCTACACATACACAAACACCTACACGAATACACACCTACACACACACACACACACACACACACACACACACTACACGAATACATATATTACACACACACCTATACGAATACACACACACACACCTACACAGGTACACCTACACACACACACCTACACGAATACACACCTACACACACACACACATACACACACCTACACGAATACACACCTACACACACACACGCCTACACGAATACACACCTACACACACACACCTACACGAATACACACCTACACAAACCCACACACACCTCAGCCACACCACAATACACACTAGTAAGGCCCCTGACGCCAGCGGTACACAATCCCCTTACCACCTGAACACATCATCATCCTCCTCCTCCTCTTCCTCCTCCTCCTCATCATCATCATCATCAGCAAAACAGACTCACTATCGTCATGGCTCCATACTCACTAAAATGAGACTCTTAAAACACCGAGATATTTTTACCTTAATATAAAGGGAAATATTTGGTAGATTTAAATATATATATATATATATAATCATTTAAACCCATTCACTTCAATATTTTCAAAGACTGTTTATGACCTCACTTTATACACCTTATAACAGATTTTTGTCTAGATGGAGAGATAAAGATTTTTTTATGAATTATTATTAATATTTATGTGACTGAAAACTAAATAGATTCACACAAAGTGACCTATAGTGCCTGTTATTCTGTTTGGGGTCTAATAATTGGAGCTTAAGTAAGAGATGGCAGGAGTTACACTGCCACCTCTTACTAGTCCCCACATTACTGCTTATATCTTCGTCATTGATATTTATATATATATACTGTACGTGTGTTCAATGAAAGCTCAGATATAATGGGATCTCTCTCTCTCTCTCTCTCTCTCTCTCTCTCTCTCTCTCTCTCTCATACATATATACATACATACATGGTATTATACACCACCCTCCAGGTAAGGTCTTAAATCAATCTGTCTGTTACCGTGTTCTCCGACAAGACGCGTCACTAACCATTTATCTTCATGGACCAACCCTCGACCTGTGAATCGTGTAGTGCCCCGCCTCTCCCTCTCCTTCCAACCTTTTTCCTAAACAATTTCCATCCATCTCTCCCTCACCGACCCCCAGCTGGTGTCTTGCCATCAGTCTTCCGGGAATAGAGAAAATCACTCTTCAGCTGACCTTACATGACCCTTTGTTATGTATTGACCTGACCTTTTCAATTGACTCCCCCCCCCCAAAAGAAATAGAGGAAGCGGTCAAACTAACAAGTCACGGGCGTAATAACCGCAGCAGTTACCGGCCAGGAAATTAAATTAAGCACACATGCAGATACACAAGGTACTGTACTGTAGGCGAGAGATTCCTTTGTCAGATGCACAGGGGTACACAGACACTGGTTTTAGTTACTAATCCTAGAGCGTCACGTTAACACACCATTATGACTTTACGATTCAGATTTTCGAAATAAATAAAACCGATTGATACGACAGTCAGGGGGTCCATTATCGTTATGTACCGTACAGTGTGTCTCAGAAATACGCCTCAGAACTACGAATCGTATTTTCGAAACACCCTGTATATGTATCATCTGCATTTGTCTTCCGGCTATAAAATGAAAAGAAAAATAAGTCAAAGTGAAAAAATTGTCAGTTAATTAATATTGTGATGATTTGATATATGAAAAGATTTATCCAGCAATAATAATTGTTCAGTAAAAGGTTGAATGGCTTTATTATGCCTCATTTCATTCGTCTATTGGACCATAAAAACATGAAGGATTTATAATGGTAGATATTATACAGTTATGTAGTGTGTGTGTGTGTGTGTGTGTGTGTGTGTGTGTGTGTGTGTGTGTGTGTGTGTGTGTGTGTGTGTGTGTGTGTGTGTGTGTGTGTGTGTGTGTGTGTGTGTGTGTGTGTGACCAGCTTTGCCTGGTCTATTAAATTTGCCAATAATTCATTTCATTCGTTAGAAATTAAAAGTTCATAATTCTCAAAACGATTTATAAATATCTAATTATATCATTTTTTTTCGATTCCTTTCCTGTTAATAGTTTGTTTGTTATTAGAAAAGAAGAAACCACCATTACACATGTTAGGTACTACTGATAATGATGATGATGATGATGATGATGATGACAATAATAATAATAATATTAATAATAATAATAATAATAATAATAAATACTAATACTACTACTAATAATATAAGATTAAGTGAAACGTGGTGGGAGACAACCGTAGACTTTATCGCCTCGCTCGCACAAAAAATGGAGGGCGATATTATGGTAGATTATGTGTGACGTATCTCTCTCTCTCTTTCCATCTATATAACTCTATTAGCCTTCATTCTTTCTCTATATATGTTGCTCTGTCTTTTCTATCTCTATTGGCTGTTACTATAATAATAATAATAATAATAATAATAATAATAATAATAAACCAAATAATAATAATAATAATAATAATAATAATAATAAAACAATAGTAATAATAAAAATAATAATTATATCTAGACTTTACTTCATATCATAAAATTTTTCAACAACAATTCAAGTTTTGGTAAATGATAAATAGTTTACGTGCATATTTAATTACCAGGAGCACATAAACATTATATAAGCATTAACTATGTGCATATATGATTACTGTATAAATGAATATAAATAATGTATGAATGTATGATTTATGTCTGATTATAAATACCAGTCACAGGCCATAGACCGTCGCTTGGACACAACACCAAAGAAGATAGAGGGAGGAAGGAAGGGAGAGAGGGAGAGAGGAGGAAGAGAGGGAGAGAGGAGGAAGAGAGTGTCCCTGATGAAGATATACAACACTCTGGTTAATAGCCCATCAATTGTCAATCCTTTCAATGAGAGGCTGTTACGTCAGCTATAATGAACGGTGTGTTGGAGGGTGATGGAGGACGGAGCTACAGTGGGGAGATAGATACTGTGTTGGAGGGTGATGGAGGACGGAGCTACAGTGGGGAGATAGATACTGTGTTGGAGGGTGATGGAGGGGAGATAAACACTGTTGGTGAGTAAGGGAGAGGGAGAAGAGGGAGGGGAGAGGGAGAAGAGGGAGGGGAGAGGTGAACAAGGTAACATCGTAGAAGAAAAAAATATTTCAATTCTCAACAACAACAGGTTACATTTATACAGTGACAATACCTAATAGTACACGTCTATAACTTTGTGTAGTCGTTATTTAATTCATGTTGGTCTCAGGCTCAGAAGTAACCCCTGGTCCCATCTACATACCATCTTATAAGAATTTCTGTAGCCAGGAAACAAACTACGTCGATCAACACCTCAAAACATTCATAAGAGGTAAAGAAAGCGGAGTTAGGTTACGCTTTTATATTCAGGACGATAAATCTAACCACGAAATACAGAATGGTTGTTATCATAATCCTATTCGGTAAAGAGTTTAAAATCGTCGACGAACCCTTAGTCATCACTCTCGATAATAATAATAATAATAATAATAATAATAATAATAATAATAATAATAATAATAATAATAATAATAATAATAATAATAATAATAATAATAAACCAAATAATATTTACTTACCGAGATACACACGTTGCCTTTATTAATTTGCATATTACACACAAAATATAGGAAGAACTATTTAATATACTGTACATCATAATTGCTTAATGTAGCTAGGACTTCACCATGACGAGGGCCCATATGAGGTGGAGGCTTTGTGAGATAATTGAGTTTATTTGGGTTTCTCACCTCACTCTGGAACCCCATCAGATCCACTTTACGTCGGCAATATATGTAAAGAATAACACATACACACACACACACACACACTCCTCCTTGGCACACTCTACATACACTTTACTCACACTATTTTTGTATAAGTAACGAATATTCACATACATTAACATGCTTACAACACTCAACTCTCTCGTCTGTGTCTGTCTACATACATACATACATACATACATACATACATACTCACCCCAACTCTCACCATGAGTAATTAGATTTCTAACCAAGTCATATTCTGTGAGTGGCTGGACATGAAATCTGCCAAACCATATTGTCAGCGTCCACCCCTCACCTATCAAGACAACTGGAACAATAGTCTAAATCTGAGAGAAATTACCGAAAACTGGTGTAAATCTAAGAGAAATGTCTTAAAATTAGTGTAAACCTGAGAGAAATGTCCTAAAATTGGTGTAAATCTGAGAGAAATGTCCTAAAATTGGTGTAAATCTGAGAGAAATGTCCTAAAATTGGTGTAAATCTGAGAGAAATGTCCTAAAATTGGTGTAAATCTGAGAGGAATAAGACAAAAGAGAGAGAGAGAGAGAGAGAGAGAGAGAGAGAGAGAGAGAGAGAGAGAGAGAGAGAGAGAGAGATCATACAAAGTTGAGAGAAGAGAAGAAAGTGGGAGGGGGGATGGGAAAGCTTAAAAAAAATGATAATGGGAAGAAGTAAAGTAATGTGAGAGATATATAAGAGAAGGGAGAAGGAAGGGGAGAATACATAGAAGGGGAGAATATAAAGATAATTAAGTCCAGTGAATTAGTAGGGAGAAATAGGAAAGGATAAAGGTGAGATATAATATTAGTGACGGAATGGAGAGGAAACGGAGAGGAGAAAGAGAAGAGGAGATGAGAGTAACAAGTAGAAGAAGGAAAAAGAGAGGAGAGGGAAAAAGCGTAAGAAGTAAAAGGATATCAGAAGGAAAGGATAAAAAAGAAGAAAAATAAGAGAAGTCAAAAAATACGTAAAAGAGGAAACAAAAAATAAATAAAATCATTGAAGCATAAAAGAACAGGACAAAGACATAATTGAGCAGTTTCAACCACTGAACTCCAGACGACGGGATAGGAGGTGAGAACGTAAATAACAGCGTGAATAACAATGTGAAAAACAGCGTGAATAACAATGTGAATAACAGCGTACATAACATGTTTAGACGTGTCGGGACCAACTCCATTATACTCTCTATTCAATCGAACAAGTATTCGGAACCTGGTTGATATCGTTGGTGTTAGGTTAGGTTAGGTTGGTGTTAGGTTAGGTTGGTGTTATGTTAGGTTGGTGTTAGGTTAACTTACGTTGAATGAATAATAAAGGTTAAATAAAATCACACACAGACAGATGAGTAAGAGGG
Source organism: Homarus americanus (assembly GCF_018991925.1). NCBI lineage: Eukaryota > Metazoa > Arthropoda > Malacostraca > Decapoda > Nephropidae > Homarus > Homarus americanus. The sequence goes on from NW_024750852.1 coordinate 4,936,876, forward strand.
AAGGATGATGCATACATTAATGCTATTAATTAAAGGGAGAATAAAAAATAAACAGGGAGGGTAAAAATGGAGGAAGGGAGAAGGATGATCGTGAAGGGAGGGGGTGAAGGGGGAGGGGCGTTAAATTACAGTAGGAAGGGGAAAGAGGAGGATGGAAGGTATAGGGGGGAGGGAGGGATTACACAGGACCTTGAACAAAGCTTATAAAGGTATTGAGTTAACAAGGGGCAGGTGAAGGGGCAGGTGGATATTAAGTTTACCTGGGGAGTTCTACCGCTGAGATCTTACCTGTGGGATTAAGTAATGGAAATTCAGGAAAAGAAATGAAGAAAGGATTGACACTGATAAAAGGGGAAGGGACGGAGAGAGAATAAGGGAGAATTAATAAAGTAAGGAAGGGAGAGAAGCTGGAATAAAGGGAAGGAAAGAAGAAAGGAAGGAAGGGAAGGTGGGGGAGAGAATAAGACAGGAAAGGAAGGAAAGAGGAATAAGGGGAAAGAAAAATAAACTAAGGAAGGAAGGAAGGGAGGGAGAGAGGGAGAGGGGTAGAAGACCGTAAATACACTAAGAGGTGGGACACACACACACACACACACACACACACACACACACACACACACACACACACACACACACACACACGTCACCGTAACACGTATGGGAGAACAGGTAGGGAGGAGGAAGGGGTAGCGAGCCACATCCTCTCAGTGACTTCAATATGTTATGTGGTGAATGCCTTGGAAAAATACAATACATTATCCATTGAAAATAATAAATAATTAACCATAAAAAATAAAAATAAAATATCCATATTAGAAACGAAATACATTAACCCATTAAAAAAAGTCTCTGAAAGGATATCTATATGCAACAGAATTATGAATCCCAGTTCCCAATACGCGATCGTAACTTGCAACAACGTAGTTTGCCTTCCCAAAGATTTATCTGGTCAATTTGTCGGGGATTTGTTGTATAATCACGAGAGATTTTGACTTCCGCCACTGTGAGATGACTCCTTCTTTACCACAACTTTTACCTGTAGGATTTTCTATAACGAGGAATTCAGGTGAGTTTTCAAAGAGGAGAAGAATGGATAGTGACTGGGCAAAACTGTCTTAGCTACACCCTTACATAAACCACGACTCCAATACTCCTATACCCACCCAATATATCTATACCATTATACCAACAACACTAACTACATCTACGTCACTACACTCACGCCACTACACAGATCACTATATCCACACCACTACACCTGCATTGCTACACCCAAACCACTACACATATCACTACACCCACACAACTAAACTTACACCATTACACCAACAACACTCGGCCGACTCAATACACTTCACGCTATGCCAAACACTGCCTATGATAGACATTTTCAATCAATATAATGTCAGCCAATATAAGCCTCTCTGAAACTAGTCCCGGCACAGACTACTACCATCCAACTTACCTGGGATTACTGCCTGCCTTTTCAGGTCGACAAGGTATTAAATATCATGTTCGAAATCTTTTTATTAAGCTCATATTACAGCAAGAAAAAACTATTAATCATAGCACCAAAATAACACAACGGGGATATTAAAGGACTTATGAACAGTCTACATGTAATGAAAAAACCTGAGTTTGATTGATCGAACAAACTGTATGGTTATGTTTGTCTGTGTCATCCCTTAAGGACGTGTTTTCACGAGATTATTTTATTCATATTTAAGTAAGAACTTGAGTTTATATAATCTTACAAGTGCTCTGAAAGCTTCAGGAAGCAGACAAAGCTCTCTTGACAACGAGAACATGTGAGATATGAACACTTCCACAGGATCTCCTCGTTTAGTGTAATCCACCAGGAAACAAGCAACAGTTGAGAGAACAAATTGGGTCTTCCCATTACAGCGAAACAGCCCGAACATACACAAACTAGTTTATATACAGTGTATATATATATATATATATATATATATATATATATATATATATATATATATATATATATATATATATATATGCAAATCACTGTGAGCGCGTGATCTAGGTATATGTATTTCTCTTTAGTCTGTACTCACCCTGAAGATGTGAATTACACAAAAGCGCTTGGAACTTCGTGTTTTCTTCTTTCCTTGTATTATCATATATATATATATATATATATATATATATATATATATATATATATATATATATATATATATATATATATATATATATATATATATATATATATATATATTAATCACTTGTTAGGGATCACCTGAATATTAGGCACCCTAAATTATTTTCCAGACAATCAATCATCCTAACACTATTGCCTCTTAGTTCTTGTCTCACTTTATTGTTGTTGTTGTCAGTATTATTCTTTGTTTATTGTTTCTTTATTCATATATCTCTCACAAAGAAACAATTTTATCTAAAAAAAATCCGTATCAAATATATCCTTTGAGAAGTGAGATAAAAAAAAGATAAATTTATATAATTACTCTAAACTCTCATCAAAGTGAAAATACACATCAAGAAACTATCAGAAAAAAACACTAACAACACACTCTTTCGTGTTACAATTACAATATTAAATTTACAGTTTCTTCTGAATCAGCGTCAACGATTAATGTTTTTCTTTTCCTGACAAACATAATTGAGTGAAAGAGCGACACATTTTAAGTCTAAAAGGAACGCCCTGCCCTGACACCCTTCCTTGGCCTCCCCTCCTCCCCTCCTCCCCTCACCCTCACCCTCACCCTCCCCACCTGTAGCTGAGGAGGAGACAGGGGTAGAGGCATTCCTTTCATGTGTTATGAAGCGGTTGATCCCTTGCTGAGTGATGATGGAGAGCAGAGAGGGGAAGCTGTGAATGAAGAGTGTGAGGGCAGAGTGTGAGGGCAGAGTGTGAGGGCAGAGTGTGATATAGTGGATGAAGAATAATGGGATGGGCGAGATTGAGAGAAGGAAGCAAGGACAGAGACTAGAATGAGAGACAGGAAAAAGAGAATGATATATATATGAATACAGGAAGAGAGAACGAGAGAAAGAAAATGAAGATGAGGTATAACGGACGAGAGAGACAGAGGATAAAATATAATTAAAAAAGAAATAGGAAGAGAAAGTGAGTTAATAATAATAATAATAATAATAATAATAATAATAATAATAATAATAATAATAATAATAATAATAATAATAATAATAATAATAATAATAATAATAATAATAATAATAATAATAATAATAATAATAATAAGTGTAATTTTGGTGGGATTTAGTGACCCTCATCAGCTACTAAGCGAGAGAAGACTGGACAGGAATTTCGGTGCCTTTTTTTCTCCTCTCTTAATTTCGCTAATTTCATGTCCATTACCTGGCGCCTGGTGTAATTACTAACTTAATATCTAAAGTAAATCAACCCTGATAATCGACTTGGGGTACATGTGTGTGTGTGTGTGTGTGTGTGTGTGTGTGTGTGTGTGTGTGTGTGTGTGTGTGTGTGTGTGTGTGTGTGTGTGTGTAACTTCAACCTTCGTTTTCACTTCAGAAGTCAAAAAAAGACGAACACATTTTATCCAGTTTCATCTTCAAAGGTCAAATAAATATCCTGTAGAATTGGATGGTCAAAAACTTTTCTGGTTTCATTACAAAAAAGAAATTGTTTTTTTCGTTTTTCTTAGAAGAAATGGGTAGAAAGGAGGTGGCTTCGTGTAGGTCTGGCGAGTAATTGGTGTGGCGTTTAGGTGGTCTGGCGTATATAGGTGGTGTGGTGTGTAGGTATACTATCGTGTAGATAATATAAGGTGTAGCGGTGGGTGTAGGTTAGGTTGTGTAGAGTAAAAACAGAATCAGGTTTAGGTGGTGGTGTGAGCAGGAGGAGTTGAAAAATGAAATAAAGAAGGAAACGAAAACAAGATATATACTGAAGTCAACGAGATAACTTATAACAATGACTATCCACACAGCATCAACTTGAGGTTCCCATCACAACTTGGTAACTCACCCTCATTAGCCTTAACTTGTCGTAACTCAAACATTACCAGAGTTAAGGCGAGGAAGATTAGGCAAAAACTTATCTGGTGAGAAAAAAAAAGATTATCGTTTGTGGTGGCGAACAGATAAGAAAAATAAGTGAGGATATTTTCTTAGTGGGTTTTATTGACAATTAGACTCGATAAAATTAAAGTATTAACTGATGTGTAATTTATTTTGACACATATACAGTGATGAACTCTTGATACAATTATCCACTTTAACACAGTTAAACACATTGAACTACAGGTAACTAATATCTTACTTGTTTATTCATTAATCAGTTCTCTACGTCAACAAACAATGGTCGACCTACTTTCATAATCAGGTGATATTTCAGAAGTGTGACGCTCACTGTGGCGAGGTCTAGTATGGTGTGTCAGAGGTAACGTCATAACGCTGTGTATGACCTGAATATTTCCCACACAAGATTACTAATTAGTTCTTCCAGATAAGTTACGCCGACCATCGAACACATCAGTGTCTTCTGAGTGCCGTCTAAGATGCGAACATGTGTGTGTGTGTGTGTGTGTGTGTGTGTGTGTGTGTGTGTGTGTGTGTGTGTGTGTGTGTGTGTGTGTGTGTGTGTGTGTGTGTGTGTGTGTCTTAATGGCATTGTCCTGTATAACTCCCCACCAATGCCTCTCCCGGTGCAGTGAAATAACCACTCGAATGCAAGACATGTTGAAGAGCTTCCAGTGTCCAGAGGCCCAACAACTTCCCGTGACAGACGCCAAACTCCGCCAACAATAAAAAACATCATGACAGAATGTTATAAAGTTTCTAAAGTTAGTGACAGTCTCTCCCCCCTCCACTCCACTCCCTCACGCTGACTGGGAACTTGTTGACTGATCTGTTTTAAGTGCTGACATAACAATTGAAATTCTGATGACATTCTTTCAAGAAATTAAAAATAAAATTATCTGAAATATTTACTTTGTATTTGGTGTTTTACAATAATTGTTTTTGTTGTTTTGATGCTCATTTTCATTTATAGTATTTATTTTTTCTTCTAAATTTATGAACAGCGTTGATTAACTGTCAGGTGTTTAGCGATCAGTGCTACTTTTATAATTATAATGAATATTTCTATGAATTATTTTGCGTTACTAGTCACGAATTAAAATTATGAGTTAATATTATATTCCATACATAATTAGGTCATACAAAAACACATATTTTAATCTACAGTCTCCGAACAATTCTGACGACATTTAAACAACAATCTGTGTAACCTTAAGTATGAGCCAGTTAGTGTGTTCTGACCTTATAATAGAGTCTGTGATCTTTGGTCCAAGGTCGCCTAAAATCTATAATTATCTCAAACAAACTCAAACGTTTCACCCATCATCCAACTGTAATGGGAAGTCACACTAATTTACACCCAAATTATTCTCTCTACTAATCAATGTGTCTGTTTTCTTAATTTTCCCCACATTGTTTCACTTCCTCCAAATTGTTGTTTCCTTTTCATTGGGTCGAGTTTCCCTGACTGTATATTACCGTCACTCAGTCTATGTCACCATAAGTTTATCTTCATTAACCTTTACGAACATGTTATCTATTTCTGCTCTCATATGATCCTTTCTCCTTTCCCCAGGGGCGGGTCACGGCTTCACACAGTGTCCCAACAAGACGGAGCTGGACATTTGTTTGCAGCGGATCGTTCCTCTCATGCCCAAGAGAGGCCTCCCGTTCGACATGAAGGAACTTGTTACCATGTGCAAGTAAGTGTATGCGTGTGGGTGGTGAGTGGGAGGAGAGGATAGATTACTAGTGGTGAGTAGGAGGGGGAGGGTGAATGGGTGGTGGTGAGTGGGAGGGTGGATGGGTGGTGGTGAGTGGGAGGGTGGATGGGTGGTGGTGAGTGGGAGGTTGGATGGGTGGTGGTGAGTGGGAGGGGAGGATATGTGTTCAAAGTGGGCAGGTCTTTGAAGTAGAGGGAAGTTGTTTTGTGTTAAAAATACTAAAAGGAACACTAAACAAACCTTTGAAAACCTTACCTAACATTTCCTAGCTTGTAAAAATTTTAAGAATTGCTCTCGAGTTTATGGATCCCCCCCTAATCTGAACACCAAAAACAAAACCACCATCACATACTAAACACCGAAAAGACGAATGAGGTAAGCTTTACATAGTTTTAGGGTTTTTATGGGATACAAAAGGTTAGGTAATATTTTCAAAGGTCTGTTTGGCGTTCTTTTTAATATTTTAACCCGAAGCAACTTCCCTCTACTTCAAAGCCCTGCCCTCTTTGAACATCCGTGATTGTTGGTAATTGGGGGGGGGGGGTCATATCTCCATAACGGCTGACTTGCGACGGAAATGAAGGTCAGATTCGTTTGAAACAACACACAATGCACCAGGAAAACCTATTTTTGTTAGTAGTTTCCGTGTTGGTCCTAAAACGAATCTTTACTGGGATTTGTACACTTGTTTTACAGATACCCTTTGAAGAGATTCATACAATACGAAGCTTTTTGAGAATCTTGACCAAGGCTCGTTACCCCTCCCTAACCTGGTTCTCTAAATCCAATTTTCCTTGATGTAACGTCAGAGCCAGACAGGGCAACCAGGTCGCTATATAGGGAAGACAAGCCTCGGTATCTCGGCACCATCTTCACTGTCTGCTACCACCATCACCACCACCACTACTACTAGCACCATCACCACCACCACCAGTACTACTAGCACCATCACCACCACCATCACCACACAACCACCCACGATACCCTGGCCTGACATGTTAGGACCGTCAGTTAACACGTCACCAAATACCATTTTTCATTCTCAACAAATCAGTGACAGGACAGCGACCTCCCACGTTCAATATTTTTTTTCTCGTTCTCTCTCTTTCTTTATTTTGTTTTAAGCTTCGTTACGCAATTCCATATATTACTTTTCTGAGTGAATGACAAGTGTTATTTTCTTCTTTTGTGTCTAATTTTCATTCTTGGTTTATTATTATCTTGAGAAGCAGAGAAATAAAATCGTCTTCCTACACTTCTTCTTTCTTTCTTTCTTTCTTGTCGGGAACAATTAAATCTCGATCGAAAATCCTTTATTTCCAGGTTAATTAATATGAAACTTTCCAGACTCCAACTTTGGTCCAGAATTCCTCCACACTCAATCTATTTTTTTGTATGATTATTAATATTTTTAGTCTGACTTTATACGAACCATATAAGGTCAAAGTTCAAGCAGTTTGAAAACTCCATTAATTCGAAAGTCAAACATCATAAAACGTATATTCTGAGACGTTTTTGGGTCATATATCGAACAATAACGTTGAAACTTGACGCAAATATAAGTTCACTTTTTTCTAGATGTAAACAGTGATTCTTTTAAAGGTGTGAACTTGTGTATTTTGTTGAAGTGAAAAATCGTCTTAATTTTAGGGGGTTGTATCCATTAACCTAACCTAACCAGCTTACTGTACATGAGACTTTATAATTAACTCTAAATCACGATAAAAAAAGTCTTTGGCAGTTTTGACCCATAATTTCCGCTGTACTTAAACCAATTTACCTGGGATTCAGTACAAAGAGGCCTTGTTACAGCTGCCAAATAACATTTTAATAATTCCATAACCTTTTGTTAGGGTCAAAGTTCATTAAAATCATACGGGAATGAATATGGAGGGAGGAAAAGAATAGCAAATACCAATCCCTTATAAATATTGGTGTCTAAAACCTAATAAATGCAATATTTTGCTTTGTTTTGTATTTACTGTAAACGAAACAAATCTAACACTCAAAGCTCCTGTAACTAAAACCAAAATAAATATTCGTGTTTTTCTTCCTGACCCCCAGCAGACCCCATAACAGGTGCTCTTATGGCGACAGTAAGTATGGTCATCAGTCAGAGTATAGCTCCTGACGCGGTATAATGTGATCGACCTCCCACTCTCACAGGCCTCTTTCTCCAACCATAAATCTTGTTTTCTTTACCCAAATCCTACTTTACTGGCTGGGTGTAGGAAGGGTGTGGGGTGTGGAGAGGGTGTGGGTGTGTGGAGAGGGTGTGTGTAGGGTGGTGTGGGGTGTGGAGAGGGCGTGTGTAGGGTGGTGTGGAGAGGGTGTGTGTAGGGTGGTGTGGGGTGTGGAGAGGGTGTGTGTGGGGTGGTGTGTATGTGTAGGGTGTAGAGAGCGGGTATAGGATGAGTGGAGCGGAGTGGAGTGGGGTGGAGTGGGTGTAGGATGATGTGGAGAGGGTGGATGATGATAGGTTGTAGTGTAGAAGAGAGAGCAGAGGACATAGAAAGGTGATGTATCTGTTTTCAATAAGGTTTGATCATCACAGCAACATAAACCTTAGATAACGGGGTAGTGATGTTCCAAGAAGTAAAACGAACAACATCAAACACAGTCAGCTTTTTACTCCATTTAACTGATAAAGACAACCAATCAATATGTTGCCCCAGACTGTCAATACTCACGGAGATAACCTGTTAATAATTTCTAAAATACTCACTGTTTAAATCCAATTATGATGATGTTTTTTTTTCATGTTGTTTTAAAGCTCTGAGTTATGTTTGAAATTGATATAATGATACATCACAGTGTTTATTGTCACGTAATAAGTCAATGTCAAACTTCGATGCAATTTGTCATCATCTCTTACTAAGGCTGACATAAATCACAATGGTAAATTTTGAAAAGATTTTAAAGCTTGTTGCTGTTTTTTGGTCGCCGCATTATAGTCGATGAGGTTTCCTGCAACACACGGAACTAAATCACTTGACAACGTCCCATCAGGTGAAGATGAGTTATTGTGTTATATGAGGTAAATTTCGTTACAAGCGAGTCCGAATTAAATTTTTGACTCCCATTGAGTTTTGGTCTATCACCCTCTACCGTCATTATCATTAACGTCTGAGTCTCTGAGAATCTCGTCCCTGGTCACGTTTGGGGTCAACTACGATAAACGCTTAAGCCGTTGCCAGACCCGGTTGGTTGAGTGTGACGCACAGCTGGATCACGTTGTAGTGGTTGTGAAGTGCTCAACATCCTACAGTACAAGAGAGAAAGAAGTGAATCATGTGAATGTTACTAAACAAATGTAATATAGACTGCTGTGTTATTGCTGCTATTGCTGTAGATATTAGGAGTGCTTCTAAGACCCACCAGCTTGTGTCTTACGCTTGGAAAGTTTTCGTAAACACTATAATGACGTAGACTATTGTAAAGTTTTCTCGTTGGTTTCATATTTTTGGGGGGCACTTTTCGTCGCTCTAACGTGTACAAATTGTTGTGCAGAAATGAAATTGAGTTGACAGCGAGAATAATACAATCCACACTGTGTGTGTGTGTGTGTGTGTGTGTGTGTGTGTGTGTGTGTGTGTGTGTGTGTGTGTCTACAAAATACCTCGATACTGTATGATCAAGAAAAATAATAGTTTTCTATTGTTCTCGGTGATGGAAGGTATAGAAAATGCACACATGACACGCTGACCAAACTGTCATACAAAACGCAATATTGTTTCTCGTATATATCAATCTTTACATACAAAGTCACCTACACCTACATGTTATACGCTCCACATATATTGGATGTAGAAACTAAAAAACAAACAATATTTCCGGGTTGTTTTCGTAAGACTATATACAGCGGCTATATTCCAAGTTATAGTCATAGGATTGGCTCCATTATATAACCTTCCAACAGTAATATTATATATCATGGGATTTGTTACCTTTCGTTCTACCTGTAGCCTTAATTGCTCTCACCCATTCATGAAAATCCACGTGTGAGCCGTATGTGGCGTATGTGGGATGGTGAGTGGGGAGGAGAGGGTGGGGTGATGGTGAGTGTGGGTGGGGAGGAGAGGGTGGGTGATGGTGAGTGTGGGTGGGGAGGAGAGGGTGGGTGATGGTGAGTGTGGGTGGGGAGGAAAGGGTGGGTGATGGTGAGGTGGGTGGGGGAGGAGAGGGTGGGGTGATGGTGTGTGGGTGGGGAGGAGAGGGGGATGGTGAGTGTGGGTGGGGAGGAGAGGGTGGGGTGATGGTGAGTGTGGGTGTGGAGAAGAGGTGGGGTGATGGTGAGTGTGGGTGGGGGAGAGGGGTGGGGTGATGGTGAGTCTGGGTGTGGAGGAGAGGGTGGGTGATGGTGAGTGTGGGTGGGGAGGAGAGGGTGGGGTGATGGTGAGTATGGGTGGGGAGGAGAGGGTGGGTGATGGTGATACTTCTGTAGATACTCGAATTTGTAGTCAACAAGTGATTGACTACAGTAAACAGCATTGGAAGAACATGAGCTGAACAAATAACACCAATTTCACTCACTGTTAATAACATTCTATTTTAGGTTTATTGTTCCTGAGGGATGAGAAGTATTTAAGCCGGATACAATATTTATATAACCGAGGGAGGCAACCACATCAGGCTTCCCCCCTCCTTCTCGTTCTATCTCATCACCCTGCTCCTCCTCCTGTTCCTCTCACCTTCCCCTCTCCTACCCCCTCACACTTTTCGCTCCTCCCTCTCACCCCTTCACCTGTCTCTCCGCCTTCTCCTCCCCACTCACCCCCTCATCACCCCGCTCCCCTCTCCTCATGTCACAACAAAGTTTTCTCAATTTTTTTTACAGAGACCTTGTTAAAAAGTTCCTATCGGATCCTTGACAGTTGTATCTTGGACCAGGAGTCACGAAAAGTATTAATTTTACTCAACATAAAATGAATCTCACTTACGGATCTCTAGTAACATCAAGAGAATATTAATTTGTACTTAACAATACCTGAATACGTAGCTAGGAGAAGCATGCACTCACAACTAATTTAATCTATCTGTTTCGATTATTACCAAACGATAGAACTTGTAAACTGAACACATTACCAGGATTTCATGTCGCTTTGAATTCCACTTCATATTCTCTACAAACACACTATTTTTCTCACAGCAGTACTGACTAAAAGTAAGTATCAGCCTACTCTCCCTAAATGGCCAGACATCAGCACACGTATTACCAGCACAGCAGTCAACCCCACACGTCTGTAGCGGGTTTATATAAAGAGAAAATAATCATGTAACTCTCCTTATTTCATACCGTTGCCCAGAAAGATAAACTATACGATATTCCATTGAAGAAGACACCTTACTTAATTGATGTGAAATAGTGGAAGTCTCAAGTGGTTGTTTTTTCTCACCCAGACGCCAGGTAGATCTGTCAGTCGTCGGCCGGAGTCAGTTTCCTCCATTTGATGTCGATAAAGTTCGGCCTTCTCCTCTTCTTACGTCCAATGTAATTTTTACATCCAATGGCCCATCACCCTCAAGTACACCAATTCAAAACTCTCTCGATAATCTGGGCAGTCTGTACTAACTTCCACCTTGAATACTGGGCAGATAACTGTTCTCCGCCAATCAAGTGAGACATTTCCTTCTCCAGGGAAATGTTAAAAATATACGCTTCAGCTATGAGATACAATTGCCACATGTTGCTTTGAAAGTCTCCACTTGTAGCACATCATCTGTAACCTTTCCATTTGATTATTTTTCAGAGTAACTTTTCAATTCCCAAACTTACTTTTTTATATATGGGTCTTCACTTCCCTCCATTTCATCTCCCTCTATACTAATGCAGCCATGTTCTTCCCGCACGTTTAGTAATGTTTCAAGTTACACTCTCCATCGTTGCACTGTGTCCTCGGGTTCAGCCAAGATACAGTTGCCCTCGTTGTTCAGCAGTGAGACGGACGTAGGTGTTTCCCTGAACGTAATCCTCAGCCAGATTATAAAACACCTTCCCTGTTCATGGAATTTATTGTTATTGTTACAGGTAGACACAGGGGCACTCACTGATGTAGACATATTATTCCTGCTGTTTTATTTGAAAAGTAAACTGGAATTAACAATAAACTTGCATGAACAAATTAATAACAGGTGTTAATTTTTATAAATATATTTTTAATACAGGTGAGGAGGAGAATTTCATAATAGAAAACCATATTATTTTGTTGAGAGTTAAAACAGTGTATAACAACTGTCAGAGTTACAAACAAAACATATGTGGTATAGTTGTAACATTGTGTCGTTTAGTAGTTACAACAAAGCCAATGTTACTAAGAGTTGTAACAATGTAATAAGGGTTGTAACATTAAAAAAACTAACTTATTGTTAGTTTGTTAAAGACGAACAATCAACATAGTTACAGCAATAACAAATGTGTCTTTGTCGTAACACTGACTTGCTTCTCTGTCCCATGTGTCGTAGCTCCTGGTATAAAAGTTGTGTTGTGTGATAGTGGGAGGCACCTTCCTGTACACGGCTCAGGTGTCCAACTAGTCGATGACCAGATTACGAGGGAGGTTATTTGAGGTCATTATTGATGGTGTGTAGACAGACAGACACAGTGTGTGTGTGTGTGTGTGTGTGTGTGTGTGTGTAACTCCAGTGGTTCTCCTCACACAGTTCTCTTTGACCCGTCGCCACACAGTACGCTGGTTGATGGTCATCCGTTTTTATTTTTATCTACTCTCTCTCTCTCTCTCTTCATCTTTAGTCCCTCCACCCTCATTATTCTCACCCTGTTCTCTTCATACCTCCGCCACGCTCTAGCCTCCGCCCATCTCCCCCAGGAATGTTCTCAATGACAAATTCTGCTGAGGTAAATAACACCTTTGTGAGGACAGCCAAGCATAAGAGGACCTCCACCCACCCCGCGCAATTAACGCTTCAGGGATGTTTGAGATTACAATATGATTGTTGCTGAAAATAAAAATTACGTGGAGCAAAACTTTCTGAATTGTTGTGGTTAACAAAAGAAAAGGGAACAACATCATAGACGGTAAATGGATATCAGGAATTAATCCAGACGAGTGAAAAATTCTGGAGTTTGTGGGTGTTGGATGTGTGTCAAGTTGTGTTGTTGGTTAGGAAGGAATTTTATGTCGGTGAAGTAGAGTACGTGGAAAGGTGGGGTGGAAATAGAATGCTGAATGTTTATAATTTTATATGTTTGAGAATGATAATGGGTATTCACTTTACACTCTCAACATCACTACAGGGAGGTTGGTGGCTGGGAGAGGGGGAAATTACTCTACATGCTTAAGATTCAACGAGAAGTGAGGGAAATATTTGTTTAATTGGACCAAATTTTTGCTCTCTAGGGACTATGTTTACTGAGGCGTCGTCCATCGTTATTCTAGTTCACTCAAAGTTTCCTCTCAGGTTGGCTCCACATTGACAATGGATTACCATTGCAGTGCTTCTGGAGTACCATTGCAGTGCTTTTGGAGTAACTTTGGAGTGATTTGGAATGTCACAAACGACCAAATTAGGTCCAGTTTTCCTCCTAGTTCTGGTCAGCGAGCTCTCCAGAATTGTTTACCCATCTTTATTAAATTTACAGAGAACTTTGTTATAGTTGCCGTCACCAGAAATCTTCCAGACCTCAGCACAACTCTTGACCACCCAGGACACAAGACCAAGTTATTAAACATGATCCAGAACCCTCAGAAATGTTTCGTTCTTTTTATCTAATCATCACAAGGACCAGCAGACCCACACATGTTTAGCCCTGAACGATAAACTCCCCACCTTCAGAAGATTACGTGGAGTTACCTGGGGAAAATATCACACACAACAAGTCTGGTATTATTTATGTGGTATATTAAGCCAGGATTAGAGTGTGTAGTTATTGTACGACACTGACGAGCTCATACGAGAACTAAACACACTATCTATGAAGGTACAAACACGTATAAGTATACTAAAGAATACACATACAAGTTGGTAAAAATCCTCTTAATGTTCTGAAGGTACGATCGTTAGACAAGCTTTGTGTTCTCAGAGAAGTTTCAGCTAATTAGAGACACAAACACCTCCTACACACTTGAATTGCCACTCATAGACGCAGTTTACAAGGCTCACAATCTCTGCTCCCACCAACCAGCTGCAGAGTCGCTCATGTTATCACTGAGGTCTAGTTGTACTACAGAGGAGCGTTAAAGATAAATATTGACTCGTTGGGTGTGTGTGTGTGTGTTGACTTCATTATTTATGTCGTAAATTCTTGTGATGTGTGATCTTGTGAGTTTAATTTCCTAAACCATTATCTTATACATAGTGTTCTCCTGAGGTCTGGTGGTATAGTATCTGTACTTAATTTTCAGATAAAGTTAAACTATTATTATTATTATTATTATTATTATTATTAATAGTAGTAGTAGTAGTAGTAGTAGTAGTAGTAGTAGTAGTAGTAGTAATAAAAGTAGTATTATTGGTTATTGTAGTAATAATAACAGTAGTACATCACTATTAAGTACAAACACACTTCAGCAGTATGCAGTATCAAAAACAAATTAAACATAAATTATCCAATATTAAAAATATTCTAAATATTTTACCCTCTGAGGCTATACACAATATTACCTTATATATATATATATATATATATATATATATATATATATATATATATATATATATATATATATATATATATATATATATATATATATATATATATATATATATATATATAACCGTTTTTAAGAAGAAAGCGAGGTTTTATCAGTATCAAAATGTACAGTACTGTGCACATCATACCGTGATACTCTGCGAACGAGAACAAATTGGTTTAGGGAGTAAAAAAGTCTCTGGTGGATTTTCCATTTAAAGTTTGGTCACCACATTGAAATGTGGGATATTCCCTATTTTTCGTTGAAAGGATATATAGTTTTCATTCAACCAGTCCGTTATTATCACACACGGTGGAAAAAGATTTCTTTCAAAGCCGCTGAGGCACAAAAATTTTTCTTTGTGAATGTGTAGAGCCGCGAACAATGACCCAACCAGTAGGAACCAACCCACACAGTAAGTCCCACTGAATGCGACCATCAGCAAGGCAGATAATTACTTAATAACGAGTCAGGTGATACTATGGAGGGTCAGGGGAAAACTATCACAGTAAAGATAATACAATAAGTGTTGAAGTTAGTGGATTCAGCACGACAGGGATTTGTGATGTCACGTCGCTTACTTAATGTTCTTGTGGGTGAAGCGAGAAGAGTTAAGAACGTGATAATGGTTGACTGTGGCAGATTACTGACCCTTACTGACGTGGACAGTAAGATGGGGTAGTTACAGATGATGCATTGACGAGGAGTAACCCGGAGGAGCTTTGGTCGTTACGGGAGACAAGAATAACGAACTACCGCCTTACATTACCCCGTCATGACCGGAACTTACTCATGAATTTTAATAAAAAATTACGACCCAGGAAAATGAACTCATCGAGGAAAAAACAAAGGAAAACGGGAAAATAGACTCAAATTCGAGGAAAACGCAAAACTCAAGAGAAAAATGGACTCGGGATACGGTAAAAACAGAGGAATCTAGGAAAATGGACTCCGGATCGTGGAAAAACAAATAAAAACATGAAATTGGAGTCATGCTCGAGGAAAACACATAAAAACTCAAGTAAAATGACTCAGATAACACACAGGAATCCAGGAAAATGGACTCAGCCTCAAGAAAAACACAACAAATCAGAAAAAGGGACTCGGGAGACACGGGAATCAAGGAAATGGGACTCAGCATCAAGGAAAACTATATCACGTTACATTAATAATAATAAAAAAAAATGAAGCATTAAATCCCTAGAACTAAAATACTCATTTGGCTATCACGATATAAATAACATCTTCTCGTGGCACAGTAATCACACGTAATTCTCAATGGCAGGTAATCAAAGTCCTTTCCCATCCACTCTGAATTATATGATCTGGTTTATGAACTTTTTTTACTATCTAATCCTCTAATAGTCTCGTACGAGGAGTTATATGGTTACTGAGGCACTTTACTGGTAGTGTAAAATTCAAAAGACACTGAGTTACTGTATCAGCAATAAGGAATTACCTTTATATTCATCGGTCGTCAACAGCATGATAGACGCAGCTCGCCTTTGAGCTGACAGGTACCGACGTGCAAGTCCACTCGACGCCTGGGTATCGCTCTCACTGCTCGCGTCAAAGGGCTAAAATGAATTCGATTTGCATACTCAACCATCTGCTCTAGACAGGGTGGAGAGAAATGGACTGGCCAGCGTTGATGAAATGACTTACTGTTATGAGAGTGTTATTGGTAAACCTCGGTAACAGCTGGCTTCTATTGACTACTTGACCTGGCTCATTTAAAAGTTATCCTAAATACACGTAAACTATACTGAAATTAGTTACATCTCGTTAATCTAAACCAGCTGCAGTTCGTTCTGTCAATTAATAGTCTTAACTGATGATGTGGCTCTTGTGAAGGCTCGGTTAAATGCAGATAGACTAGATCTGACAGACACACACACACACACACACACACACACACACCAGAAGTTGATAGCCGACAGCTTACAGTTACTGGTTAGTGTATTAACAGTTAACAGCAGGGGGTATGAGAGCTCGAGTGAACCCTCCTGGGCGACGTCATGTTACCTGGAGTTCCAACCACGAGTGTCTGGTGATGGCGGCTGAACGGCTCACCTAAATGTTATAATGTAAAAACAATAAGTTAACAGGACGATGATGGTGAATGTTACAGACACCATCATCGTAGAGGAGAGGTATTCGTGTGTGTGTGTGTGTGAGTGTGTGTGTGAGTGTGTGTGTGTGTGTGTGTGTGTGTGTGTGTGTGTGTGTGTGTGTGTGTGTGTGTGTGTGTGTGTGTGTGTGTGTGCTTAAGAAACAGACGACGCCATGTTTTATTGATAAAGTTAATGACGATCAATATGTCCCTATTTCATATTACACAAAAGATAATAAGTTGATTTTCTGGTCGATGAAGCCAGGCAACAAACACCCGCCATTACCCTGGGCGGCATCATGTAACCGCGTATATGCATTACCCTAATTGGGTTCTTGGAAGCTCCTCTTTCATGTTAACAGTGAAATGCTGCCCATTTATATAATGATACTCTACTGTGGGAAAGCTGCTTAAACTAGAGCCAAAAATTAAATGAACACAATGAGAAATTAGAATTCGGAACAATGAACATATTAATAAAACAAAGGCTTAACCAACATTTTATAATAATAATCCAGGTCGTGTATAACAAAACCTGGTATATCTGTTACAGTCAACCTGTGTAATCAGTTATTTAGTGAAATAACCGGAATTTTTTAATTAATCACCAAAGTGAACATTAAAATTTGGACTCAATTTAGGTTAGGTTAGGTTAGCTTAGGAACAATTATTTCGCAAAGAAATTAATTGTTGTCGGTCATTTGGTAAAATAACACATTAACACAGGTTGACTGACTGTAACTATATATATATACACACACAATAATAATGACTTATAAGGTGGATAGTTGAACGTTTGGCCCACCACTGTAGATCTACATGGCGACTTACATAAAACTAATAAATATCGTAGGATTTAATTGTATGTGTGTACAATAACCAGCTCCGCAACACAAACGATAATAATTCACTAATCATCGTTTCTCTACACAGGAAGAGTAACAGTCACCACAATTTGCTACAGTGAACCGAAAATACTACCATGCAAGTCAGCCGTATTCACTCACCACTACCACTACTATTAACCCACCAAGGCATATTAACTTAGCCTAGATTATATAAGAAGACAAATTTTTCGTATCATCTTAAAACAAATATCTAAAGTCAGGTTTGTAAATTCCATTATTCACTTGGGAGAACCTCGGTGTGTAGGGTAGTGGGTGTAGCTTGAGGGAGTGGCGGTAATGTAGTAGGCCGAGACGAAGGAAAGTATTGTTCATATCAGACCACACGACCCAGAGCCCCACTGAGACTTGGAGTTATTTTCCTACCTCTGGCTTACTGTCTGGAGTTTATTTTAAAAAGTTAGTATTGTTTCGACCCACAAACATTAACTTTAAGGAATTAATGATTTTTTTTTTGCTTGATGCGCTGCGTCGTAACTCATTGCTGGTGACTGATATTACTGTTAACATTCCCACAAGAAATTTATTTCCTCTTTATATTTATTCTCCAGATTACTCATGTGATCATCGAGTACTATACGTGTTACTCTTTGTATACACAATACATAACCCACACACACCAAAAAAAATATTGGAGAATTTGTGTTCTGTAATGTTGAACTGTAACTCGCAGTTTTAGAGTTAGTAAATTTCACCAGTATGTGAGTAATGTTATCCCATAGTGATGTGTAAATTGCAGTATTTGGTAAGGGTTGTAAGCCTGTTGTATTAAATCTAAATTTGTAATTGAATATGTTAACTAGGGGGCAGGTCAGGTTATTTTATTATGTAATTTACTAAAGCTACATACACTCCCCTAACCTTGACTGGCTAATAGACACGTTTTTTTATGCAAATCGTATTCATGACCGGATTAATTAAGGTAATAGTTTGTATCAACACATAACTCGCTTTTATCAGGACAACAAAAAATTTTGGGCAGGTTTTAGTGAAAAAAAACACTAACTAAACATTTCCAACCTCATGTGGCCAGAGGTTAACTATCACTGTATTGTAGGTCAGAGAAACAGAGTCTGGGTAACCATTCAAACTAGCGTAAAACTTACACATCCAATAATCCAATGTAGTGGACATGGTGAACCAAATGATGGAACACACCGAGGCTTTAGATGTGTAGTGTGTTCAAGGGGATTGTGCACAGTATAAGGAACAAGTGTTGGTTGAGCCTTGGCCGGGGAATATTGAAACCTGGCGGATTATACTGAAAACGTGACTACATCTGGCCAGTTGGTATGTCTGACGAGATAAAAGCTTCGAGTTGGTCAACGAATGATGGTTCGAATACTATTACTGTATAATGATAATAATGATTGATCATCTGAGAAAGTAAGTCATTATGTGAATCACTGGTATAGCCTGAGCTCCCTTAAAGGTTCCACAGGTCTGCTAACAGTTTACGAAGTACAGTATTACCCTGACTGTTTCATCTCATTGGGGTCGACACTGCTTCATTTTGAGCGGAAGCTAAATTTTGACCCCGACTGTACACTGATGGTTCAACCTTTACGCGGATGTATTCACCAAAAATTAGGAAGATAGTTTTTTCTTAGACTGTACACACACATCATAGGACTTTATAAACAACCTGGGAAGATCTGGTTAATTATTTCATGATATTACAGGAAAACTAATGTGTAGAGTTGACAAAGAGAAGAGACCTTGGGAAAAGAGAGAGAGAGAGAGAGAGAGAGAGAGAGAGAGAGAGAGAGAGAGAGAGAGAGAGAGAGAGAGAGAGAGAGAGAGAGAGAGAGAGGAAGCTGAGCAAAAAAGGAATGAGAAGAAAGAATTTATAAGGCTGAGAAACAAAAAGAGAAAAAACAAAAAAATAATAAAATAAAATAAAAAATTCTAGAAATACAAAAACAAACAAACACACACAATACAAAAACATAAAAAAAAGGACAAACAGACACAGACAAATAATGACAAAATACAAGGACACATTTATTACCGTAATGAATTATTGAGTGAGAGTGGGAGGCGAGACAACACAGGGAGTGGGCGCATAAGACGTCACAGGGAGAGAGAATTACCTGATGCATGGGCAGTGATAAAAGATATTTGGAGGTGGAAAAAATAATAAAATAGAAATAACAGAGAGAGAAAAATGTTGATAAGTGGAGGGAGTGTGCAAATATAAGTGGAGGGAGTGTGCAAATATAAGTGGAGGGAGTGTGCAAATATAAGTGGAGGGGTGTGCAAATATAAGTGGAGGGAGTGTGCAAATATAAGTGGAGGGAGTGTGCAAATATAAGTGGAGGGAGTGTAAGTATAGAGGGGTGTAAATATAAGTGGAGGGTGTGACTGTAAAATATAAGTAGAAATTATGAGGAGTTAGTGTTAATAGTATTTGCAGTAGTGTTCTTAGTAGTAATGGTAGAAGTAGTATTAGTAGTGATGTAGTAGTAATGATGGTTGTATTATTATTATTATTAGTAGTAGTAGTAGTAGTATAATAGTAATAATATTGGTATTTAATATACTGTATAAGATATTACAGTAATAGTAGTAATAGTAGCCGCAGTAATGAAGAGTCGTATATAAAAAACATTCCACAAATACTTCACTATAAAAAACCACATTAATACTCAAACCCGGGAAATAAAATGTTGAAACGAAAATGAAATTTAATCTGGTTTAGAGGGTCAAAAGAACATAAGCTCCAAATCCATTATTATTATTATGCGTAAAATACACAGAAAAGTTTACATACACGTGCGAGGAAAATTACAATGTGAAATCAGAAGCGGAATAAATGCTGTTTAGCTCTGCAGGGATCATAATTTAAATGGTTGTTGTGTGAAATTATGAAAATGGACTTATAATTGATATAGTTCAGGGAAAAGTATTTATAGAACGTAGAAATATCATGAATATATATTATGGATGGATTGTAAATAATAATAATAATAATAATAATAATAATAATAATAATAATAATAATAATAATAATAATAACAACAACTTAGGGTACAACTATTACTGTGTTAAATTGAGCACCTCTAATTACCTACACTATACCCGCCTCATTACCGGTAATTCTAAAGGGTGTAATATCATACATCTGACTTAACAAAGTGAAGTAATATTGCTACTTCTAAAGGGTCTAGCTATTGCAATATGCAGTTAGTACTACCACATATGATGTTTCTCCATTCGCTGATTATTATCCAAGTTTCTATTAATTATTATCTTTATTGTCTTCCCCTTCAGCCTTCCCTTTGTTGTATCTTTCCCCCAACTCTACTCCA
Organism: Homarus americanus; assembly: GCF_018991925.1. Lineage (NCBI taxonomy): Eukaryota > Metazoa > Arthropoda > Malacostraca > Decapoda > Nephropidae > Homarus > Homarus americanus. The sequence continues at coordinate 4,957,624 of NW_024750852.1, forward strand.
CACCCCTCACACCTCCACACCCCCTTGCACCTCCACATCCCCACACCTCCACACCCCCTACACCTCCACGCCCCTCACACCTCCACGTCCCCACACCTCCACGCCCCCACACCTCCACACCCCCACACCCACATCCCTTACACCTCCACACCCCCACACCTCCACGCCCCCTCACACTCCACGCCCCCACACCTCCACGCCCCACACCCACACCCCCCCCCTACACCTCCACATCCCCAGCACCCCACACACACCCCCCCACACCCTCCACGCCCCCTGCACACCCTCCACGCCCCCCACACCTCCACGCCTCCTTCACCCTCCACACCCCCTACACCTCCACACCCCCCCACACCCTCCACACCCCCACACCCCACACCCCCCACCTCCACATCCTTACACCTCCACACCCCCTTCACCTCCACGCCTTCACCTCCACACCCCCCCTACACCTCCACATCCCCACACCCCACACCCCACACCTCCACGCCCTACACCTCCACACCCCCACACCTCCACACCCCCACACACCCCCCACACCCCCCACACCCACGCCCCCCACACTCCACGCCCCACACTCCACATCCCCCCAGCACACCCACGCCCCCACACCTCCACGCCCCCACACCTCCACACCCCCACACCTCCACGCCCCCACACCCACACCCCTGCACCCCATGCCCCCACCCACAACCCCTACACCTCCACACCCCACCAGCCCCCCACACCTCCACACCCCTCACACCCTCCACGCCCCCACACCCCACGCCCTACACCTCCACATCCCCCACACCTCCACGCCCCCACACCTCCACACCCCCACACCTCCACGCCCCCACACCTCCACGCCCCCTTCACCTCCACGCCTCCTTCACCTCCACACCCCCTTCTCTACCTCACAGCACTTAACCTCACCTCCATCTTCTCTTCCCCCTACAGAGCGTTCAAGAAAGGCATGCAGTGTGTCGACGGCTACACGGCACAATGTCTCTCTGAAGTGGAGCGAGCGGGACTGGAGGAACACCTGAAGGGAGCCCGCAGCACCCTGGCCTTCCTCTGTGATGACCCCGTCTTCCAGAAAGGTCAGTCCTACACCTGTCATGAACCACCTGTTATGATCCACCTGCCATGAGACACCCTCCATGAGACACCTGCCATGAGACACCTGGTATGAGACACCTGCCATACTATCATGGTGTTAAAGTCACCCATATTAATGTTCAGATATAATTTGCGTTTTCTGTGTTACTTTATTAACTCGCCAATACTCTACCAATATGGACTCCTTTACCCATCAGCTGTCTTGTTCTCCATCACTGTGCCTCCATAAGTTAGTCTTTAGTTTCTGGTAAAGAGAGATATTATTATTCTTAGCAAGGCGGAGTCGACACAGTTATCAGAAACACACTCGATGGGGGACAGTGTTACCAGAGCGAGGCAAGTGTGCGTGGGATGGGAAATAATACCCACGGAGACACTATTGCCAGAACCAGGAAAGTGTGAAAGCCGGAGGAAATAATATCCACGGGGAGACTGCTGCCAGAACCAGCCAGGTGTAATGGACAGAGGAAATGGTCTCTCTCTCTCTCTCTCTCTCTCTCTCTCTCTCTCTCTCTCTCTCTCTCTCTCTCTCTTCGTATTTCAGATCTAGTGATGAAGTTTATAGAATCTGTTTTTAATGAAAGTAATAATTAATCTTGTCTTTCTGCCTTCTCTCTACACTAATGATAAAAGTAATAATGATATAATAAAGTTTGTAATACAGCATTGGTAATTAATATTTCTATAATACTAATAACCATAATTATTAATCCATTCAAAGTATCTGTTCGCCCGGTGTGAGTGAGTGAGCTTAAAGTCGAGCTCTTGTTAATGTGTGATATGTGGGTCGATACTTCCTCGAGGTTGATCTTATGGGTTTAGCCTTAAGAGAAAATCAACGCCATATCGTACACCCGCCACCACAGTCAGCTATGAGTCGTGTGAGGGAGGGAGGGAGAAAGGGAGGGAGGGAGAAAGGGAAGGAGGGAGAAAGAGAGGGAGGGAGAGAGGGAAGAGCTCCAGAGAACTGCCAGTCATCCCGTTCTTATATATTGTACTGCACTAAGATCACATCAATGTTGATAGATATGGATTAACGAAGATTAAAAAAATATCTTGGTTGTTGGACAGGTACAAACGTCACTTACAAATGGAATCAAAGTTAATAATAATAATAATAATAATAATAATAATAATAATAATAATAATAATAATAATAATAACAAGAAAACCCAGACCAAAAAAATCCAGGAAGTTACATAATTCTCAAATTTGCAGAAGGTTAAACTTATGGGATCAATAGCCACTAATTAGTAGACCTGTACAAGTTTGTTTACAAAAAAAAAATTGGGGGCAGAAAATGTAGAGATGTAAGTTTAACCCGAGTAAAACGCTGAAAGGTTTGCTCAGACGGATGATTCTCATTAAAAAGAACTTGAAAAGGCTAATTGGTGAGTTTCCTTTTGAAATGGTAAAGGATCGAGAAAAGTGAAGTGAAGAAAGGGGGCGAGGACGTGGAGAGTGACAGCAGGAAGAAGAGGAGACAAAGGTGATAAAAATACAGAGAAAGAAGATAACTAGGGGATAATGAGAGAGAGAGAGAGAGAGAGGAGGGGGAAAGAAATTACATGTCAGTACACACACTATATACATTTGTTTGAATCGTGTTTATATATATATATTTCTATCATTAACTGTTAAATCTAGTAAGAGAGCAATATCTCTTCCACACACACACACACACACACACACACACACACACACACACACACACACTCACACTCTACACTCACCGCCTTCTTCTCAACCTCATTATTTCTTCACTACATTTAGCTATGATCCTCCTTCTCTGTCACACCAAAGCCCTCAAATAACTCTCTGGTTTACTTCTAACACTTCACACAACCACCTCCTACTCACCCCCTCACAATAATAATAATTCCCCTACCACTACAATATCCTCTCTTTTCTATTCAACTTTTATTTGTTAACTGCTATTTGCTCCTCTTTCATTATACTACAGAGTTGATAAAAAAAGGAGACAATATTTACTCACTGTCAACCCTTCACCTGGCAATATCTCCCTCATTAGATTCTCCCTGTACCTGTTTGTTTCTGCCTGTATGTATTTCCTACGCAATCCTCTCCACAATCCTCTTTAAATCCTCTTCAAACCCTCTTCAAACCCTCTCCACAACCCTCTCCACAACCCTCTCCACAACCCCCTGGCTATATACTAATTTTTTTTTAAAGCAGTTATTCAGATCTTCTCAGAATTTCTCTTTTTTTTTCCATCTCTCTCAATCCCACACCTCAATGAATACACGTTCTTTATTATATACCAACTCTTATACACACTACTTCTATTAAAATCTAAAATATCCAGTAACTTGTTTATTCAATTCCAAAAATCTCATTACTTACCTTTTATATAAAATCAGCTTTTGTCTTTTTTTCAGAAACTTTTGAGGTTTGTAGAGCTTAGTTCACCTTACCTCAGTTCTCCTCCAGGTGTTAATTATTATTTTTACGTCTTCCCAAGGTTTCTGTTGTTGTTGTTAATTGAATTTTTAAATAAAACTTATATCTTCATTGTGACAGGGATCACATACACACACACACACACACACACACACACACACACACACACACAGTATTGTTTTAATTGAGCACAAAGAGGGATTACTAGCTTGATCTCGAACAACCAGCCCTCACCCCACTCCTGACAACTCGCCCTCACCTCATTCCCGATCGCCAGCCCTCACACCAACACAACAACAACAATAATAATAATAATAATAATAATAATAATAATAATGATAATGATAATGATAATAATAATAATAATAATAATAATAATAATAATAATAATAATAATAATAATAATAATAATAATAATAATAATAATAACAATAATAATAATAATAATAATAATAATAATAATAATAATGATAATGATAATGATAATGATAATGATAATGATAATAATAATAATAATAATAATAATAATAATAATAATAATAATAATAATAATAATAATAATAATAATAATAATAATAATAATAATAATAATAATAATAATAATAATAATACCACGATCTTGTAAAGTAAAATTACTCTGGGTAAACGAAATCAAATTTCCTATTCACATCACATAAAACTCTTACGACCCTAAACAGCATGAATATAAATTTGGATTAAAAAATTCCAACCAAACATTCCAAGTCAGTGACCAGCTCAACACAGGGATGACTTGACCACAGTCTATTGATACTTGCTTCAGGTCACTACACACTAATCGATTATCATGGAAGGGGAAGATGTTAATTCCCCTTCAGAATAAACACAGATATTAGAAAAATTACTTAGGGTTGTGTGAGCATGTTTACACAGGAGGGAGCTAGAGAGACAAGAGGGAATGGTTATTTATATAAGGAATAAGAGACATAATAAGAGACAGGGGAGAAGGGATTGTCTCAGTAAGTGTATAAAAGAGGAATGAGAGGCAGGGAAGTAGGAAGAGGTATACGGTAGCAGGAAGAGGAAGAGAGAGGAATGGATGACCACTCATGGTTACTCTAAAGTGTAATTTGGGTAAGGTTGTTGGTGGTGGTGGTGGTGGTGGTGGTGGTGGTGGTGGTGGTGGTGGTGGTGGTGTGGTGGTTGTGGTGTGGTGGTTGTGGTAAAAATTAGGAATTGTTTTTGTTATCTGGTGTTCGAGTGTCTGGTTGTCTGATGTCCCAGTGTCTTGATGTCCAAATATCTCGTTGTCTGAATCTATACCTGTGTTAGCCAACTCACTCATAACCGCTTCCCTCGATACAGACATCCTTATAAACATCATTAAATAAACTGTACAAAACACAACGTCAACATCATTCCCCATAACATAGGTCAAGGTCATAGCGTGGAAGGTCAAAGGTCATGGTCATTAACGGGGTATAATAGTGCGGTGGTTGAGCGGATGTGGCGACGGGTGGGGACGGGTGTGGGAGGGTGTAGGCGGGTGTGGGCAGGCGGGTGTGGTCAGGTGTGGGCGGGTGTGAGCAGGTGTGGGAAAGTGTGGGCAGGTAGGGGTGGGTGTGGACAGATGTGGGTGGGTGTGGGTAGGTGTGGGTGGGTGTGGGCAAGTGTGGGTGGGTGTGGGCAGGTGTGGGAAGGTGTTATCTCTTACCTGATGTATGTTTATGTTCCTGTACCTTGACGATAAACATATAAGATTACCTCCTCCTCCTCCTCTTCCTGCTCCTCCTCTTCCTCGACTTCCCCCTCCTCAATGAGTCTCCCTTCCCTCTTTATTTTCTCACTTCTCTCCCAACTTTACATCCTCCTCCATTCTTATACTCTCTTATGCCTCCTTTTCTTCTTTGACTTTCCTTTCTCTCCACCCCCCTCCCCTTCTCCTTTTCTCCTCCCTCTCCTTGAATATTTTAATTTTACATCAACTTCTCTTCCTCCCTCTTCTATCCTACCATTCATCCTTCCTCTCCTTCCTCCCCACATCACGCCCTCGTACTTATTTCCTTTACATCCCCACTTTTCTTCCTCCTCGCACTCCTCCTCCTCTCCTAATCAACATCATTAGCGCCACACACGTTAATAACACCTCCAGGAACAGTATTTAACAAGGTTGGGTCTGTGTTTACCTGGTCTGTATCATAACAACTGCTGCTGCTGTAAATCCATGACTATTTAGTACTGAAGAATGGGCGGGTGGGAGTGTAGCCCTATACCCAGGAATAATATCACCTCGGTCTGGCTGTAACCAAGGTACACGATAGCTTGTTACCGGCAGATGTGGATATTTAACAGTTAGATATCACTAACTAGAATACGCTACAGGGAATGAATATAATTGGCTCTATATTCTTTGTTATAATTCGTATTCCTTTTTTGCATTTTATTCAACGGTAAAATTATATCTTCTTCTTTCTTTCTTTCTTTATCTCTATTGTCTCTCATTCTTTCATTTGTTTACTTTCACAACTTTTATTTTCTAGTTTAACTTTTAATCCTTTCTGCCAAACTATAAACAAACAAGGGGTCAATATTGCTATACCTTCACCACCACTATCACCATCATCATCACCATCATCACAATCACCATCATCACCAGCCTTGCATACCCCCAACACAATACATTATTCATAGAGGTGTACAGTTTAGGGCATTTTCTACTTAAAGGGGGAACTATCCACCTCCCTGACCAGCAAGAGTAAGGTTCAAAGCACATACCCTAAATACCAGAATATTAAAGGACCCTAAGATAATATATTCCCCCATTGGATATATGATAAAAAAAACCCACCTAACTAGTTCTTAGTCAACATGTATTCAGAGTTCACATAACACACTAGTATTATATCGTCCATTTATGTATTATTTCACGTAAGAACGATTTTCAGATGTTATTCATGTAAAAAAAAACCTGTTAATTAGTCAAGGTAGAAGGAAAGGCTTATATATCCGTTATCGCGTTACATAATACTAAAACGGAATTTTTAATGAAATTCTCTTACAGGTTTCCCCCACTCCGGTATTTTTCCCCATCACCAATTTTGTTGCACCTTTAACCTTTTCACCAGTGAGACGAGGGAGAGAAAAAAATAATAATTCGTCTCTATAAATAAAAAATATCAGTAACAAGACACTATTATTCCCATTTCTTTCATTAAATTGTAAACGTGCATTTTTTTAATCGTGGCGTTATTCGTTTAACAGGAAGCGTTAAATAGCTGAAATTTTCACGATCTAAAATTCTAAATGTTTAATTCATTTATCCTGGTACAGCACAAAGAGGGAATGTACACTACAGTTCTCGATGGATTTTGGTGAATGTATAAATAATCGTAAATCGTTGTTTTCTTTAATTTTTCTTGATTTACCTTATAATTGTCCTCACAACACTTCGTTCTTCCCTTGGCTTCCTTAATAAGGTCTTGTCTGGTGGAGCCTTGTATATAAACGTGTAGATTACCTTTGCAATTATAATGAGTAACCTGCAACCTATAGCATTAGTATTTCTAGTGTGATGAATATATTTCATAATATAATTGGTGTAATATCATTTACGCGAGGATTAAATACGGCTTATAAAAGTGAGTTATAAACAGGTTGCTGGGTATTTCACAGTCTGAATTTATAGACAGGTGTTAAGTTTATGAATTTATGTTGGGTGTGGGGACAGATATTGAATGTTGAACGACATAACAGTCAATATGATCAAAAGATTCTATTGTAGCGTGTTTCTTGTCTCCTCTTACCGCCCCAACCTCCTCAACCACAAGAGCTTTCTGGGGTTGTCCTCTGCTTAAAAATATCAGTTTCATGTAGTAATGCAGAATAAAAGCACTACTCTAATGTAACAAACCATTAGAGCGTTATATTACTGATTTAATACGTAAACAGAATGAATATTAAAATAAACAAAATAAAGATGATGTTAGTTTTTGAAATCCCATCGCCTGTGAAGATTAGGTTAGTCCCCCGGCCGTCCTCTGGGAAGAGCCGCTTTTGCAACTTCCACAACTCATCGAAAATTTAAGCAAGTTTTGGAATGTAATCGTGTTGGCCGCCAGCCTGAGGTGAGGGAGAGCCACGCCCACACCACGTCCTCACCGCTTACCCTTTCTCTCTGTCTCTCTTTGTATCAGCTTTTCTGTCTGTCCCTAGAACACACCACCATCTAGGAGTACAAGAATCACACCTAGAAATCATTACAGTACAGGACGTCACGTTACATGTTACTTTTGCTACAATAAAGTAACACGACCTGGACCTTTGACCTTAATCGTCTTATGGAACATCTTTTAGTATAATTATCCAGATGAGGCTCCATTAATCCCGTGAAGCCCTGCAATAATATCCGGCCTTCAGAGTGCAGGTGATTCAGCGTCTTTTCCTTAGTCTTTTGTTACCTAAATCACCTCCACTCTGTAGGCCGGATATTATTGCAGGGCTTCACGAGATTTATGGAGCCTCGGGTAAATGACACGATGATGATGGTAATAACTATACTGCAACCCATCACAGTGACTCTATATCATTAATTAACACGAGTGATGATGTACCGTGTGCACAGAGGAGCCTCACCTGTACCTCACCGTGCCTCATATATACAGCAATATTGTCCTCACCCGTGGAAGACTTAACACATCATCAAGTGAGGACAAAGAAATGTAAAAAAAGGACAAACAGACAGAATCCCTGAGAAGAATATAATTATCCATCAACTAATATTCAAACGATTCGTGCATTACCTTACCAATCGTTAGTAAACTACAACAACCTTAAACAATTAACAGTGACCATAACTGCACACATGGAAAAATAACACGAAAAAACTATAAAAGATTATTTCTACCTAGCTCAATGTAAACAAAAGACCCTGGAGCAAACAAGACAAAAGCTACATCCTCCGTAGCTTTATATCCTGGTGTGTTTACTTGTACTGAAAACAAAAAAAATATCAAATGGAAAACAAATATTGTCTTTGTACTTCAAGGTCACAGGCTATACAGTTTGATGACTTTTTCTGGCCTGGTGTTTTATTTTTATGTTTTCTCAGTTGTCTTTCTATGCCTGAGGTTATCGCCTTCTGTGTTAATGAAAAGACATCAACAGCTCGTCCCAATTAGAGTAAAAGAGACTGAGAGACCTCTTATAAACGTCCGTACGTAGAGAGAGACATAGATGAAAATAGATAACGAAACAGAAAAAAGACGAATGGATAATTGAACGAAGAAACACTGGAAAAACAGAATTGTTAGAAATAAAAAAAATAACGAAGTCTCCTTTATCAGCACGTCTGACACACCAAGAACAACCATGCAAGTGGAACACGTTAAGGTGTTTAGGATTTTTCCTCCACCATCCACCCCACCTGAGAAGCTAAACCTCCTCGTCCTAAGAGGGATAAGCTGCAATATCATCTTTCCAGGGATCGAGGGGGAACCAAGTACCGTCACAAAGCAAGGAAAACCCCCAGAGGACGTTACCAAAATGAACCAGAAAACCGAACGACATTAACACTCAGAACCAATAAGATCAGGAGCAGTATTGTGAGAGAAAAAAAAGTAGAAGACTGAGGCGACACTTGTTTATTAGACTGTACGTTTGTGTATTTTTGACGATGATGCACACAAAAATATAGCATTGAATTTCCTTTTGGATTTTTTTCATAACCTTGGAAAAAGTTATTCAGATTTTGTAAACACCAACATCAATCTTCATGACACTTTGACATTTCTTCCTCAACATCGCTCTACAGGTTCTAAAGAAATATATCCTCAGGTATTGTATGAGAGGTTACGGTCTGTTTCATTTCTAGTAAGCCTCTGTGTGTAGAATGGGATCACCTGAAGACCAAACACCCTAGCTTAATTTACCTGAAGACTTAAACCCCCCGAACGCTAACCTAACGTAACTGAACCTACCCTACCCAAACCTAATCTAACCTAACCTGACCCTACCTAACCAAGCCTAACCTAACCTAATCTACCCAACGATAATCTAATCTAACCAAACCCTCCAGCTAGCGTTAAGGTGGTTAATCCTCAGGCAAACAAAACTGGGGTGTCTAACAAGTGTACCATAGTTACTGCCCAGCTTGTGTCTACAGTAGTGCTAAGCAGGTGCTGGTCATCTCTTCATAAAGGTGATAGATAACAAAATAAAGTTACAGCAGTTGTTAAATATATAACTTTGAGCTGAGTTTACGATTTACGATAAGGAAAAAAGTTTTAGCCCAGGGTAAATGAGGCGTCAGTCCTGAGGAGGGTTCGGACCTGTCACCCAAAAACACAGAGTTTATGTGTCATGTCATCCACCACATGGAGTTTAAGGTCTAATGCTCAGTTGCAGATGTTAAAGTGTTGAGATGTATACAGTGTTTTGTGTTTGAGTGTTACTAACTGTTTATTGTGTAAGAGTTCATTGTTCAAGTGTACGGTGTTCAGCCTTTTATTCGGTGATAAGATGTTCCGCTTTGTAGGTATGCATGGTATTAACAATCATTATACTGTCTCGTGACTACATAGTTAAAAACGTAAACAGTCAAGGCAGATAATTCATAATGTGCTATGATCCTTCCTGTCCATTTACCACCTGACATTTCCGTTAATTTCTGTTTGAAGATTCTAATGATGTGTGGAGGGTTCTGGTACACGTGATCCATGATAATAGCCCCAGGGAAAGTAATCACGAGACGAACACCTGGTAATCCCCCTTGTAGGTCTTCTAGTGTGGAATTTGACGTGTGGGATGATGCTCCATCTTCCCTCATCCGCTCTCTTCTGTTTTTCTTCAATACTGGCAAAAATTTATCTCGGATTAAATTTTGGTAGTGTTGAAAAGTGAGGGAAAGAAGATTTCCAAGCTATTCCTCGAAGCATAAGAGCTCTACGATGTTCTTTTGGTCCACAGCTCACCACACTGTACCTTTCTCTACACTCAGTAGTTTCTCTGTGGGTGTTCTCACTGGCTCACAACCTCACGTCTTGCTTATTAGCCAGACCACAAAGCCGAGAGTGGGACGCATTACTCAACATGACATTATGCAGGAATGTCTCGTCATTTTCAAGCCTCGTTCTCATTTCTCTGCTAAATCTCAGTCTGGTATTTTAATTTTGTTGTGTTGGCTTTCTAAGTATCTGAACTTTGTATGTACAGAAATTAATATCTTGCACGTAGGTTCCCAACTCTTGTGACAATTACCTTTATGAATTCTGTGGAGAGCGTCAGAAACTTCTCCTGACTCGATCAATGTTTTCCTCACACCTGATGTGTTTGGCAGCCCACTATGGTCTACACCGAGAATTTTAACACTGCCTCTTATTTACCATCTGCCTTTTACTCGTACAACAGTAGTTTGGGTTTGGGTCCTTTGGTTATATGATATTCTCGTTTATAATTACGTTGACTCTACACCGAAGCTTATATGTCTGAATTCCACTCCGCAATCTTCATCCATTACTGCACACTCAGCTCACCTGCCATGATGAACTATGTGGGTAATATAACTTTGGGTGTCTTAACTATATAACCTGAAGATGTAAGAGGAAGCATTAGAATTTGTAGTATTATCAACACACACACACACACACACACACACACACACACACACACACACACACACACACTAAAGCACCACTCAGACATTAAAGTCACAGCCCCTCAGTATGGTCGGTCAGCAAAAAAATAATAAATACAATCCTAAAGGAAAAGCCTCTGACAGTGTTATCATAATCCTGGTGGCAGTGAGAGTGAAGGATGCTGTCAGGGCTTAAGTAATCCCGAAGGAGGAGCCGTCACTACAGGAGGAGGCGGAGGAGGAGATAAAGTTATTTGGGGTCGTTTTACAAGGCACACGAAAGTGATACCGATCCTCTTCTTCACAAAAATTCGTTCGTTTTTTTCCCTTTACGTCTCCCCTGAAACTACCCAATATAGTACGAGTCTCTGTGTAATTTGGCTGCCATCTTTGTCTCGTGTATAAAAAAAAGAGGCAGATAAATAATGTACTTACCTATTCACCAGTTATGAGAAATACATCGACTTAGGAATTATTGGGAGATTTTTTGGACATGGGTTGGAGATGATGACCTATGATGACCTGTCCACAGAGTACCTGTCTCACGGGGTGTGTATCAAGGACATGCAGGAGGACTGGGATCGCTGCCACCTACACTTCAAATATCTCATCAACCAAGAGCATATAAGACTCAACCTCTCCGACGCCAAGAGAGACCATAACATATGCTGGTAAGTGGCACTACACCTGGCCTATACCTGAACACACCTGGCCTGAACACACCTGGCGTATACCTCAACACACCTGGCGTATACCTGAACACACCTGGCGTATACCTGAACACACCTGGCGTATACCTCCTCAACACACCTGGCGTATTCCTCAACACACCTGGCGTATACCTGAACACACCTGGCGTATACCTGAACACACCTGGCGCATACCTACTCGTACACACACACACAGATGGCGCTGTAGTGTAAACCTTCACTCTCCCTGCAGTATTCGTACACACTTACACGTACACGTCAAGCTGATTTACACATCATTTATTACATACATCTTTAAGATTATTAGTTATTATATTTTTGCTATTTTTTTGACTCCGAGGATAAATTCGATTGAATAAAGTATAATATTTCTCCAATAGTGAGGAGGTGAAAAGGATTTGGTCTGTCAGTGTGTTTACTTAAATACCATGAACAATATTGAATAAAAATCAACAATGTTTAATTTACATCAACTACCAGGTGAACACAACAACGTTCTACACATATATATAATAACTTGTGTTTTATCTCTTCATTTTTATTCTCATCTTTCTTGTGGATTAAACTGACTTATGTTATGTTATGTTATGTTATGCTATGTTATGCTATGTTATTAGAGATGTTTAGTGATGAGGTGTGGTCAGTGTGAGTGATCTGTTTTCAGGTGTAATTAAGACAGTGTAGGAACCACATTAACTCCAGATAAAATATACTGAAGATAATGATGAATAGTGACTGACGTGTGTGTGTGTGTGTGTGTGTGTGTGTTACTCATAACTAGTACTCAGCTCTCTCTCTCTCTCTCTCTCTCTCTCTCAAAATTCAATTAATCTTTCTCATGCCATCCAACACTTCCCTTCCATTCCCACCAGTCTCCCTAATCCTTCCTACTCCCCTTAACCCTTCCTACTCTCCCTCACCCCTCATACTCTCCCTCACCCTTCATACTCTCCCTCACCCCTCATACTCTCCCTCACCCTTCATACTCTCCCTCACTCCTCATACTCTCCCTCACCCTTCATACTCTCCCTCACTCCTCATACTCTCCCTCACCCTTCATACTCTCCCTCACTCCTCATACTCTCCCTCACCCCTCATACTCTCCCTCACCCTTCATACTCTCCCTCACTCCTCATACTCTCCCTCATCTCTCATACTCTCTCCCTCTCTCCCTGACAGCATCCGGGCGGGTTTCCTGTCGTGTGTGTACGGTCTGAGTTACCTCAAGTGTGGCAAGACTCAGGCGGTGTTCCTGAAGAAGGTAACAGCGACGCTCTCCTACAGCGACGTCCAACAGGAGAAATGCAGCAAGGTCAAGCTCCGACATTGTTCCTCTGCTCCTCCAGATCTCAGGTCCTCCTGCTGCCTGCTGCTGTTGCTGCTGCTACTGCTGCTTACACTTCGGGAAGGTGGTGCTGTTGCCTAGGCTGTTTCATGTTACTTTTTATGTTTCTGCTGTTTTTGCTACGAGGAGGTCAGGTCAGGTCAGGTCAGGTCAGGAGGATGAAGCCACTGCATAGTTTTATCCACATTGAGTTGATCCTCGCTATCACTACTTCTCTTGAGGGAGAGGCGGGGGACTATGCTGGAGATCCGTACATAAAGACTAAATGAAAGTTATCTGTTGCCTAATGGGACCCCACCATAACATTAGTATTCATACACTGTTTATTTACAGCCTGTTCTGCTAGGTAGATGACCTGTGCATAGTACTGGTACACCGTCTGCTTGTAGTGTTTATTGAGGCTTAATTCTAAAATAATATCATTTCAGAGCATAAAAAAAGGAGTTTAAAAAACACTGGGTTTAAAATAAATGTTGTTGAGTAAGAATTTAAAATAATGGAGAAAAATAAAAGTTAGAGAGATTGTTAATTCCAATATAGAGAAAGAAAAAAAAATACCCAGAAAACTTCATAACAAGTTCAGTAACATTTGTCTTTTAATTTACTTTGCTGAATTATCTGAACTAAGGCATATATGTACCTGTATATGTGCCTTAGTTCAGATAATTCAGCAAAATTACAGGAGTCCAAGCCTTACATTATTACTTAGGTTTCAATTTCTTCAGACTATCACCAAGAAAGGTTTGAGAATAAAGTGTTTTCTATTTTTAATCAACAAGAATCAGTCACTTATTTATCTTAATCTAAATCAATATAGTTTAAGGGAGTTGGTAAGAGAATTATGTAATTAAGTGCAGAGTGAATATTAATTTCATGAGGAAATACTAGAGAACATGAAGGTGTAATTTAGTAAAGATTTTTAGAAATTACACCTATATTTTACTGATGTTTATATACTGTGAAAAGATATAAAGGTGTCTGAGTTCCCAGGTATGAATAAAATCTTTTAGACACGCTATTGGAAAATGTGAAACCGTGTTGATGAAATACACGGTGGAGAGCATCCATTCTCTTTATACTTTACTGTGTATCTCACCACTTTACAGTCAGTGAGCACACATTCTGACAACTGCTTTACAATTAATATGTGATATATTATGTAGTCTTAGAGTGTTAGTCAGTTATTAAGACCGGGTTGAGATGCTATTCCAGTAAATGTTAAGAGACTAGATATTGTATTATTAAGTAGGGTGTGTAATGAGACGTACTGTTGATATCTTGCTGTAGAGATGTTTGAAGGATATTTTACTGTATAAGACTCCAGCTGATGAAACGGTAAAAACCAAACGAAAAATATAACTAAATTTGTTACTACTGTTTTGTGAGTCTCATAGGCATGCCTGGCCGTTACGGACAGTGTGGATACAGTACACTGGACACTTAACCTTCGGGAGGCGACGTGACCGGCACTACACTGCTTTCAAATCCCCAACTTGTAAAGTTAGGCACCAGTTTACAGCTGCCCCATATCGAACCACCATAAAGCAGAAGGTGAGTGCATTATCCACTTGACCGCTATACTCCACCGATTTGTAAAACGCTGACAAATGGCACAATTAAGAACCATTACACAATGGTGCACCAAGCCTGTGTGTGTGTGTGTGTGTGTGTGTGTGTGTGTGTGTGTGTGTGTGTGTGTGTGTGTGTGTGTCGCTAAATTGATAATCGCCAATTAAGCTTTAAAACGCAACTGACGTTTTTGTCACAAAGGGAAACTTTTTTAATTACAACAACTTAATGGATATTAATTCGCTATGGTAAAAAAAACGGTTTTATATAATACGTCATTTACCATCATAAGGTAGCCTAAATTGACCTAAAGTAAGTTAGGTTAGGTTAGGTTATTCATCTATTCATTTATATACTTAATAAATCATCTACATGAACGTCTATGACCACTCAAAAGTTTCCAAAAACATACATAGAGGTTATCGCTACTTCACAATTATCACTTCATGTTTTAGCGTAACATACTTGTCAGGGATTCCATCATCATTACAAAGAAATTTATTTTTTTCCTCAGTGATTTTTTTCGCTGTAAAAATCAAACCTTCATTCACAAACATCCTCCGCCTCGGCTCTCTCTACACGCCTCGCCCCACTCTCTACACGCCACGCCTCTCTCTCTACACGCCGCGCCTTTCTCTACACGCCTCTCTCTCTACACGCCTCGGCTCTCTCTCTACACGCCTCAGCTCTCTCTCTACACGTCACGCCTCTCTCTCTTCACGCCGCGCCTTTCTCTACACGCCTCTCTCTCTAAACGCCTCGGCTCTCTCTAAACGCCTCGCCTCTCTCTACACGCCTCGCCTCTCTCTCAACACGCCTCACCTTTCTCTCTACACGCCTCACCCCTCTCTTTCTACACGCCTCGCCTCTCTCTCTACACGCCTCACCCCTCTCTTTCTACACGCCTCGTGAAAAATGTTGATGAAACGCGAGGTGAGAGATGGGGGAAATATTCATCGAAATTAATAAAAAAATAATAATAATTCCATCTCGTGTCAAGTCTTTTATCTGGGCTTTTGTCCCCTCCCATCAAGGTCTAATTTCCGCCTCTTTTTTATTGGTTTGGGAAGAGGTGATGAGAGGGGAGGGAGAGGTGGGAAGAAGGGGGGAGGGGGAGAGGTGATGAGAGGGGAGGGGGAGAGGTGGGAAGAAGGGAGGGAGGCAGAGAGGGCAGGGAGGAAGAGCAAGAAGTGAGGGGGCGGGTGAGTTGTAATTTTGAGGGGGAGGAGAAAGGGATGAAAGGGAGACATGAGGTGAGAGAAAAGGGATGAGAGGTGAGGGGAAGGTGATGAGGGGTGAGGGGTGGAAGAGGTACTGTACGTGGAATTTCAATAAATATTTTTTTTTCGGAATTCAGATTAAAAAAATAGTCACTTAGATGCCAGATTCTCGATAATAATCACCATCTCAGTCAGTAAATCTTAGTGTGATATGATGGTGATCCCAGTCTTGGTGCTTTGAATAAAATACATCACCATTATCTAAACACCATCACGTATTTCACTTTCAAATTTGTTATTTTTAAGAACGTCTTTATTTCATCACTTATTCTAATTTCTTAAACTCTGTGATTTTTACATCTATTTTTTTTAATTAGTTTGTTTTAATTATTAGTTTATTTCCTGTTATATTTCAAGTTATTGTTTTTTTATCACCAAGTATATTGTTACGAAAATCTAATAAACACAATTTTTCTATTGTTTGCTTTTATCATCTATTACAACACTCTTTAATACACTCACTTCACCTGTCTAATAATCTTTACAGTCAGTCAGTCAGTCAGTCAGTCAGTCAGCCAGTCAATTTCTCTTTCACAATTTATATTTACGTAAAAAAAAAGACAATCTTTTTTGTGTATTCCAATTACATAAAATACCTAAATATTTTGGTCCAAATTCCTTTCTAAATTGCTGTACTGTTATACTGTTATGGTTACAAAGCCCGACAATACATTTTTTAATTGATTTTTCATTTTTTTTTACAGTGAATCGTTTTTTTTTCTATCTTCTTATTTTATTTTGTTTTTCTAGTCGATTGACATTTAATGTTTTATTTTTTTTTTTGCTCTTCATTTCACCTTTTCAGTATTGTTATTTGAATTTATGTCAATCATTGCCGTTTTCGTTTTATTTTTCCTAATATATGTCTCTAATTAAAATTTTCCTGTATCTCTTCCCTTTTATCGTCCAAATTTCCTTTACCTTTTCTTCACTTGGTCTTATTCCAGCAGTTCTCCTCCCCCGTAGTCTCTTTCGATCTTTACCAGCGATAACTTCCTCACAGAGACCAAAAGTTGACACAAACAAACCGCAACGATCGGCAACTTTATTGAGGTGAAGAGTTTAGTTCACTACTCAGCCATTGGTGAAGTAAACACTTTAACATGGCCCCAACCTACATGTGTTCCCGAGTTTGTTTAGTTCTTTACTTAACTCGAAAAATTTGGTGACTGAAGTTGCTAAACGTGAAAATATTTGTCCATCTACGAGAGAGCAATTCACCTCTTACGATGATCAAAGCTGCTCAAAAAAAAATAAAAAATAGTAAATACCAAAAAAATTAAATAAAAATAAAAAAATCTGGAAATGTCATCATATTATTTCTCGTGGCCGCCGCTGGTTGCTTGTGCCAGGAGACAGACAGACAGACAGACAGACAGACAGACTCGGACTAATGTTATCCTTTCGACCTCCAACATTTAAGAAAGGAGAAAAAAGAAGAAGACCGCAGCTATGCATTAAGTCCAATCCCCTAATATTTTTCCACACTATTTCCAACAAGTTCACGAAGGTCGGGCGTGAGTTTGGGCCGCTTCATGGGAGGAGGAGGAGAGGAGGCGTCATCCATTACATCTGGAAGACGACCCAAGAGTTCCAACACCGTCTAACGTCCATTGTATTAAAGAGGACCTTGTAATAGTTATCTGCTCTCTGTCACTATCGGCTTCACCCAGACCTAACCTAAATCTAAACTAAAGTAACCTAACGTAACCTTATCCAACACAACCATTGAGATACCCTCGGCGGTTGTGTTCCTAGCCCAATATTGTGTTCAGCCGACACCCTCCAGGGATAAGTGAGCCTCTCCTCCATACTAAACACCTTTACCACCTGGATCAAAAGGCTCCTCCAGGCCAGTATCATGTGCTGAGAGCCGCGACCATTCAGCCTCCCACCAGTCGACTCCCTCCACAACCCATCAGAATCAGAGACCTTTACGAGCTAACTTGACGCCCTCCTGATGAGGTTCCTGATGACCTGTCTTCCTGGGGCGACAACAACGTCTTGCAAGATCCCACTCCGACGTACACCAGGTTGTAAGGTCAAGGTTCACCGGAGGGGTGTGGTGGAGCAGTGTCTGTATAATGCAACATATTGTAATAGTGGTGATACAATGGGTTAAAATTATGTTCCTGGCTTTTTACTTAATGAAAAACTTCCCACCAATTTCCACGCCTTAAAAAACAATATTTTCCCGTCATTGTTAGAGCTTTTAATTAGCGAACTAATGACTTTGATCAAAAGATATATTCGAGAAAAAACTTAATCATCTAATATTCTTTATAAGAATATACAAAATATGTGAGCGTGACCTTTCAACAAATATCCTCATTAAAGGAAGAAGAAAAAAATCAGCGTAATTTTCTTTTCTTTTTGTCAGTTTTGCTCAAAAATATATTTAATATATTGATCATTATAGAGGCTTTATGACGCACTCTGTTTGTAGTATCGGGCAGGGTCCGAGATTGTGAAATGCTGAGGAGTTGTTGATGTTTTTTCTATTCCGTATATGGAGAATGGATGAACGCCCTCTAGCTGCGGTAGATCCCTAGAGTAGTGGCAGGTTCCCCTCACTCCGACAACTACAGTATGTAAATGAATGCATTGGGACTCTGTGGCTGAATGGGTTACCATTCTATTATCAGAAATGTTTATACACTTAAATTGGACGCTAAAACAGCGCCAGAAGACACATGTGTCCTAAAAATCAAATCACACTGAAAATGTTTTAGTTTTCAAAGGCAGAAGTGCTGAATTGATTGATAATTCAGGACGAGTCTGTGTCAATCAAGCAGAATCAGTGTGGGCGAGTCACTGGGGTGTGTCGATATAGAGCAATATGATTGGCTACTGAGTTAGCGATCCGAGACTCCAGATCCCTCAATTCCATTTCCATCTCGGAGGTTATTATTATGTCGTAGCTTACCTGAGCCACTTGGAGAGTTAAGGAAAACTTTACTTTAAGAATATTCTCCATTACCGGGTCTTCTTCCTCCTCCTCCTCCTCCTCCGTCTCCTTCTCCTCCTCCGTCTCCTCTTCCGTCTCTTTCTCCTCCTCCTCTCTGCGCTGACGTAAAAAATATCCACCTAAATCAATTACAATAACAAGAGATACAGCGACGAGTTCCCAGCCAGTGATTTAACTTACAAATACGTGTCGACAGACTGTATAGAGGCCTCACGTATGGTAGTGTAAACACGACAACCAGACTTAGCTTCACCGAGAGTTTTATATCAGAGTTTAGCTTCACCGAGAGTTTTATATCAGAGTTTTTGCATTCAAGCTTATGTATTTTTTTCCTCTTTAAGCAAAATTGAGCGATTTCTTCCTCCTGTCAAACTTGTCTCGACACCGAATTGAAATAAAAAAAAATATATTATTCCGACACGAGAAATTCATGAATAAAACGTCACCACTGAGTTAGGAATTCACCTTCGTTTCTTCATATAATAAAAAATAAATAAATAAACATCTACATCAAGTTGTGAGGAAACTGAATTGCTTGGAGGTGGCTGAGAGGCGAGTTGGAATGTTTCCTTTAGAGATGGGGGAGATGTGTGGTAGAAGAGTGTGATAAAGGTGTGTGGTGATAGAGGTGCGTGGTGATAAAGGTGTGTGGTGATAGAGGTGTGTGGTGATAAAGGTGTGTGGTAGAAGAGGAGTGTGTGTGGTGGAAGAGGAGTATGTGCCCCCCCCACACACACACACACAACGCAATTAACATTTTACAAGTGTGTCCCAAGTTTAACCATCAGGAAGGTATTACAACAACCAACTAACTAGACACACACACACACACACACACACACACACACACACACACACACACACACACACACACACAGTTTCAAGGAGTTTCAATTCACATTAAAGTTTTGATCTGACAACAACATACAACTAATTGTAACGAGGAATTTGTCTATAGGAAATGTTTGTCGAAGTTATTTTGTGGTTTAGAAAATGAAGTACTTGAGGCCTTCCATTCATCTTTAGAGTTGGTTTTGTTTTGAATTAGAAGAGAGTTTGGTGTAGTGGATATTCTGAGAACTTGGTTTATTCGCCGCACAGAGTTTGTGGCCACAAACAGTTTGATTTAGTGGCCACACATAAAGCTTGATTCAGTGGCCATTCATTGAGTTTGGTTTATTGGGATAGTATCACCAGCTGGAACAATATCATCAACTGGGACATTATCACCAGCTGGGATACATGTCACGAACATGTTACAGTCACCTTCACGACGAGGTAATTGATCAGATAGTTAGCTAGTATATATTTAATGTGTATTTTCTTAACATATAATCTCACGTCGTGTTTACAAAATATCCTTAAGACACAAACTGTAAACATGTTATTGTATTGTCTGTCTCTTTCCTGTTGTATCCAGCCGAAATAGATTACTGTATGTGTGAGTAGATGATCAGCTATATAAGTAGATCTTGTTGAATATTTTTCTTGATGGAAATATGTATCAGTAACAATGATCCTATATTTATAAATTATACATAATGATTAGCTGAATGACGTTTAATTTCTCCTGTGTCATGTATAATCTGATGAATGTATAATTGTGTTATTAATTTGTGTGATTATTTTCTCTGTTGGAACGAGTAATTGATTATAGCCCGTTATGTTTTATGTTAGTATGGGATTATGACACATGACTAGAGTTTGTGTGGTATTAGGAGGGGAGGAGGAGGGGGGAGGGAGGGGATAAGACACACGACACACGACAACAGGGAAAAATTTTATCTCGGTAAATATCGTTTCCATAGTAACATCCAGTCATCGTTCAATTACCAGTGCCAGCCAACAGGAGCTGAGTGTGGAGGCTTACCATCGAGAAAACAGTAGCTTACATATAATGAGGCAGTGGTTGATGTGCTGATGTGGAAGACGCCCTCCCCACCCCTCCCTCCCTAGCCTATGTTGCTGACAGTAAGTTGCTGACAGTATCAACCAACATCTGTGGTTGTAAGCCTGGTGGACCTTTAAAGTGTAGTGAACATTTTTGTTTTAATTTTTCACATTATTATTATTATAAGTTGTAGAATTTTTCCATTTTAATGATTTCACAAAACTATGCCAATTAATAACCCGGATTTAGGCCATTACCTTGATTGTTTGAAAAGGTTGAATTTATTTGATCCGGAAAAAAATTTAATTGCTATACTCTGTCTTGAACCACAGCACACGCGACTATCTTGAATATTTTATTGCTCCTTTGATGGCCCCAGCTCGCTACCTCGCCTCGTGTGTGAAGTTGACACAAATTCTCTAGGTCAATAACATTCAGTATTTCCGGATGAATAAATAACATCCTATATAACCAACTACACCGGATGTTTATTCCACATCTCAAAACCGACTCACGTAATCAAAAAATACTCATCAGCTTTGAAACATAAAAAAAATATCCTTCACTATCGCATTCAATATCTTACAGGTGTGTTTCAATCATTTACCTGTAAACTGTAAAATTCAAGGAATCAATAAAAATTAAAACTATATTGCGGTTCGTGCTACTCGTTCACTCGCTAAGGTTCACATGGAGACATTCTCAATACCTCTCTCGCCACACGATCCTTGAAACACTTCACCTCTGAGTAATTTCGCAGTAATTGAATCCCTGGTCGAGTTGCCTCCGAGGGTCAAGACTTACCCTCAGTATATTTAATTTTTTGTTTGATTATTGATTTGATTTATATATTATCTGTCTGTCTGTTTGTCTACAGCTGAAAATAAAGCCGATATTTCCTCGAGTATTTTCGTTTTTGCTGCTGTTCAGGTCATCTTGTTACTGCCACAAGATTACAGGAAATAAGAAAATGCAATTACGATACCTGGAGCAATTTAGCACCAGAAAAACTCCTTGACACGAGACACCAGAAACATTAATAAATAAATATCTATGTAATAACTAAATATAATAAGTAAATATTTTGACAGGAATATAAGCAAACACAAATACCACGACACAATATATAATAGGAAACAAAAATGCGTCCATGACTGTGTAAAAGAATAAAACAAAATATACAAGTTTCCCCAGAGATCAGTACGACCACCGCTGCCAGACACACCCAAGAGACGTAATTGAGTTACGACCCACAAGACGACCTAAGAAATGGTGTAGACTTTCTGGTCGTATCCCGCCTTGTCTACACCCAAGAATATATACAGTAGTATTTACTTTATATATTATACCTGTATGTTTGTATTTATAGATATAAACATCATAATATATACATGGTATTGATTATTTGCATTACAGTATATTGATGTATAAATTCCAGTACCATATATGCAGCTTTATATCGTTGTATACATTATATTTATTTAATTCATACAATATACACAATATATATAAAGTAATTTATATACATTGGATGTATTGTGTACATACATGTGTGTACTGTACGTGACTGTAACTACGTGTGTGTGTGTGTGGAGGAAATGCATGGTGGAGGTCAGGTAGTGTAGGCCTGGTCTGAGAAAGGGTAGGTCAGACAAGAAAGGAGGGCAGGTCGGGCGAGGAAGGGCAGGTCGGGTGAGGAAGGGCAGGTCGGGTGAGGAAGGGCAGGTCGAGTGAGGAAGGGCAGGTCGAGTGAGGAAGGGCAGGTCGGGTGAGGAAGGGACAGTGTCAAGTGTCAGGGGAGGGAGGTGTTATCTTCCCTTGGTTTTATTCCCTCTGAGTTCTCGTGGCGCCTTGATGCTTCCGTATGACCCCCACAGAAGGACGATAATGATGGAATAAGAGAAACGGCCAATAAACAAGTAGAAATTGGAAAGACTAAGAAGTTAAAAACCACTGAAAACAATCATTGGAATTATCAAGTGTAAACTATGATACACTTATATATTTTGTCTCCCCTGTTTGAGTCAAAAGTTTAGTCAAATTTACCAAATGTTTTAGTTTAGATTCATTTTCATTCAGGTAATTTTTCACGTTGATATTGAATTCTGTTTCCTATGTATGTAAATGGGAATGAGTGAAACAAAGTGGAAGATCAAGTTGTTGTTTTTTAATACAAGTCATCGAATCGAGAACACACACAAAGTTATTATCAAATATAAGTCTTCAATAAAAAAAATATATAAAAAAGATTCAGTTCTTTCTTTACCACGGTGATCCTATAGCACTCTCTCTCTCGCCAGAAATAACCCAGTGCCAATTACTCTTAATGACCTTTCCCGCATCACTGTGATCCCAAGATCTACCCCCCCGTCCCCCCCAATAAGTCAGCCACCTAGCGCACCTACAATTCGAGGCCACGTAACTTAAAGGTTTGCCCAAGCGTCCCTTACGTCACGACTATTCCTTTATATCACTTGGGTAAGATTGTGGTCAAGACTTCTTCATGGAGCCTTTCTCACTGCTGGAGTTCTCGGCTATTTATACTCACAGCTCGACATCAAACACAGCTCATGGTTTTCCTGAAATATTCCGTCCGGGTCACTTGAATCGCCCCCTACACAAACTCACAATGGCCGCCCTCACAACGCAACAAGTGAAGCGAGCGTCCAGGAACCTCAGTTTAAAACGAGAATTTTGCCAATAGACTCGTTTTACTCCCGAACCAAACAACCCAATTCTCACAGAAGCAACAGCATTCCAGAGACAATTTGTAATTAATTTCTTTATCCGAAACTAAACAATGGAAATAAAGTTTGAGAAAGTTGTTCAAAATTATTAAGTATTTATTTATTTATTTATTTTTTTTTTTGGTGGGGGCATGCAGTTAATTTTTATTTATTGATATATTGTAGTTTCTGGTACTAGTTTTTGGTTTTACGTATTAAGTAATAAACAAAATATTGGTGCAGAGTTTAGTCACACTTGTCAGATATAACCTAACTTATTTCATCCTCAACTGAGTAAAACTTAGTAAGGTTTATTAATCAAGGGAAGTAGTACTGAGAAATCATCATCATATATATATTTCACAATCAAGAGTTCAGTCTCTTCCCTAAACACACAGAAAAGTTTAGAATGGCTTAAAAGAAGAGAAGTCAGCAGCAAGGCATCATTTAATTAATATTTATGGTGGTAAATGGGACGAAGTAATGTTATGGTAATCGAGGCGGCAGCTACAGCATCAGGGGTTGTGAGAGAGCGAAGGAAGATCGTCGGGTAAATTCTGATAGTGCGTATATCACCACTCAACCATAATGAAAGTATCTCAACAAGTCACATAAGCCGGAACAGTCACCATCCATCGGCCAACTCGCTCATTCTCAGATATTACCCAGAGAAGGTCAATGAGACGATGTGCACTGTTCAATCACTAGACAGTCTTGCGAGGAAACAGCTGCTTAATAATTCGACCTGGGAGTCTGATGTGTATGGGAAACTTTGTTCCCCAGATGTTAGCGAGTCAAATATAATATAAAGTTTGTCATTTATATATATATGGGTGAAGGAGTCTCAGTATACAAAGTCATGATCAAGTTGGATGCACTCGCCCTGCTGTTTTTCTCCTTCACCAAGTAAATGGAAAGATCCCGTCCTTGCTCACCCATGGCCACCACCGGTCGAGGCCCCAGCCTTTGAATACACGTGACCTACTTAACGCTCCCGAGTTCCTCCATGCTGCTAGGAACGATGCGGGTGTTCGTGTTTTGTACTCCAGTCTGGGAATACAGGCGAGTCGAACATATTGTGTGTAGAATATATCATCATGGTAAATTCCACATCACGACTTTACGTATGCTCGCTGTAAAGGGTTGTTGTGGCATTATCTTTGTGATAATAATTGAGTTCTTACATGTTTGTCATCTAAGTCTTTTCATCATTACCTTGAATTTGTTAACAAACCTGGATATGGGAGGAAGACCAACCATTTTATCATTTATGGCTGGTTGGACATAGGACTCGCAGAGAATTTCAGTCCGATTCTCCTTGTTTACTACACTCCTGACAGAGTCTCTTTACCGTTTGAGGACTTTGTTTACGACCTACAGCTAGAAGTAACGTCACTATTCAGATTTTCCTCTTCCGCCTCAGTCATGATTATCAAAATGGTTGACCCTCACATATTCACCAACAACAACTCATAAACTAATACAAACAAATTCAATGACAACATCACAATTTGCAAATACAATTGGATTTCAAACTACGTCACACTTAATAAAGGGCATCAACCACCTCGATGTAATCTTCTCTTTCACTGAGGGTTAGGAGGCTGTGTGAGGGGGATGCACCGCCAACCACCTACCAAAGGAAGAAAGGGACGGCTGAAGGTAAAGTAAAGTGAGTCAGTCTCTCTCTCTCTCTCTCTCCACATTCTACACATTGTTGCAATCCCTCCGACAAAGCCATTCCCGAGATGCCGCTGAAATTCCCAAGTTATCCTTAGGGGCTTTATCACCATTTGCGGGTGAAGAAAACAAAACCCCCAAAAACATCACGACACAGACTCTCTCCCTGAGCCCCGGATACATAAGGAATCCAGTGGCTCTAGGAAAGGAATTATCCCCACTGTACAAGAATACCTGTTTATTTGTGTGTGTGTTTTTTTCACAGGAAGTACAAGAGTGATATTTACCGTGCAAGAGAGAGAGACATAGTGTGTAATGTTTTGAATGTTTTTTTGTCATACTGGGAATAGGAGGGAGGGTAGGTGGGGGTGGAGAGGGTGGGGAGGAGGTGGTAGTAGTAGTAGTAGTAGTATTTGTATGGGTAGAGAGAGAGGAGAGGGAGAAGAGAGGATGGAGAGAGGAGGAATATAGAGAAGGAGGGAGTGAGGGGAAGATGGAAGGATGGGGATAGTAGAGGTAAAGAAAGGGAGGGAGAGAGAGAGAGGGGGGGGAGAGAAAAGGCAGGGAGAAGGGAGAAATGGGGAGAGGGAAGGAGGAAGAAAATCAGAGAGAAAGAGAAATTGAAACCTGAGAGATAGGAAGGGTAAAGAATGGGAAAAGGAGAAGAAGAGTGAATAGAGGGGTGAGGGAGAAAGTGGGATGAGGGAAGGAGAGAAGAAGGAAATGACAAAGAGAAAGCGATATTGAAACCAGAGCTAGGGAGGAAGAAGAATGAAGAGAGAGGAAAAGAGAACGAGAAGGAAGAGGAAGAGACAACCACTCTCTCCATTCTCTGTAACACAAATTTGCATAATATAATTTTCCCTTAGCGAAAACAAAGGTGAATACTACCATTGTGTTTGTCCATAACCTAACCTAACCTAACCTAACCTAACCTAACCTAATCTCTACACTTTTCATCCGATCTTTACCAAAATATCACACAGTCAGTCAGTCCGTTATTACAGGACTAAAATGGGTCCTGTAAAAATCAAAAGGTCAATATTAAATCTCAATGTTGTGATGTTTACCCCATAATCTCAGCATACAATATTTTAGTTTATAATCAATGTCAATAGAGCATTCGTAAAAATGAGTCCCAAGGGCTTAGCGGATCACTAGGAGTAGAGTGAATACAACTTTCTGTAAGATTAAGAATTTCGTAACACAGACGGCACTACAGTCGGTGGCCTTCTCCGGCACGGCTCGGGGCACCAACGACACGAGCGCTGTAAAAGTGTCCATTACAGTGAGTGTTTCCCCGGCTCATCCTTACACACTGCTCTCAGTATATAATTAGTGTCATATTTCCCTCCACTGGAATGAATGTATCTCGTATCACTGTTCACTATTGCGTCGTATTACTCTCTTTTTGACCAGTCAGTATATTGTGTGGTGAATAAAACTCACCTGACAGCTAGATATAAATTTATATACGTCGAGAGCCAAATCCTTTATTTCCCTTTAAAATAAAATACTGACGGAGTTGGTGGTGGGGATGACACAAGGGTGATGCACGCTCCTCTTACTCCACGACTCTCGACTTTGTGCTACAGATTTACAGAGTTAAAACTTGTCTTGATAAACACCAGGGTCGGCCACACAGTATAGTGGTGTTTGTTTACAGTATCCTGCTTGTCCGTGTGTCTATCATTCTTTAACATGATTCTTGTTCTACTTCGGTTTTTTTTTTCAGTTTATCCGGAAACACTAAAATAGATCCGTATTGTTCCTTGTGCGATCTTCATTAACGAACGAAATTATTGTTTGGGGTTAAGAAATGACTAATTTTGTGTGTGTGTGTATGTGTATGTGTGTGTGTGTGTTCCTAATCCAATCTGTTCACACACCACCACAAAGGCTAGCCTGTAACACAACCAACCAGTCATTAACTCTATACTTTTCAACAACTTTTAACTACCTGAGCCGAGATGATTACTTCATTAATCACAATAATTGGATTTCAAGATTTTTATTTCTCTAGAGACCATAATTATCAATGGCCATTTAGCTGTTAGATAATTTAATGAATAATTTTGGAGGAAGAGGGAGGAAGAGAGAGGAATGAGAGTAAGAAACAAGAAAGAGAGGAACAGAGAAGGAGAGAGGAAGGAAAGATGTGGGGGATCAAACCAGAGAGAGAGAGAACACAAGAGAAAGACTGACTGATGATGCTGGAAGGAGCGAGACTAGTAAAAAGAGAAGAAAGGGAAGGAGAGGGAGGGAAGAGGAGATGGAAGAGTAAAAAGAAGAGGGACTCTCACCTCTCTCTCTCTCTCTCTCTCTCTCTTTGTCCTTCAATTTTACTTTGTTATTCTATCTCAACCATCTTCTTAAAACCACACACACACACACACACACACACATCAAAATATAATGTACGTTTCATTCCAGCTCATTAATTCTTACTTCAGGATATATCAGTTTCCAATACCTTTTAGTCCACTGAGGCAGGAAAGTAATAAATCTGCCTTCTGAAATATTCTTAATTAGCTTCCTTTAGTAATATATATGTATGTAACTGTGTGTGTGTGTGTGTGTGTGTGTGTGTGTGTGTTTCTCTTTGATACAGTAGAGAAAGATAGAGAAAAGGTAATAAGAAGAGAGGATAGTGGAGGATAGGAGGACTTTAAGAGAAGTAATATAGGAGAAAATATATGACTCGACACGTTGTAAGTTAATGAAGATGAAATAGAAGAATGAAAAGTAGTGTTTTCCTCTGGTCTCTAACTCGTCTTCCCCCTCCCCCTCCCTCTCCCTTCATATACCTCTGTCTTCCCATATACCTCTGACTTCTCTCACTCCCCCCTTTACACTCTAACTGCCCCTTAAGTCCTCCTGGCACCCTTATCGCACTCTTCAAGGTCTCGTAGTGCACTAGCCAGTACCTCGGGTATCTTTCCCTCCCACTCTCTCCTGTCCCAACCCCCTATGACTCTCCCAGGCAGAAATAATATCTCTCTTTCTCTCTTTCACGGCAGCAATCTCCTCAACAAGCCTCTTATATGATTTCGCTGCAATACCTTGGTCTCCCCTCAGGGTCTTACCTCCGCCAGGGGGGGTAACTCCAGAAAAACTTACGTCAGCATCCCTTGCCCGTCTCCAGGTACATCACGGCGGGTTCACTGGGACAAAGAGATGCTCTCAACCTTTAAGAAGATTTATAAAATATTTCCCATTCCCAAATAATACAAAGACGTCGTGAAATATAAGGATATGTATTATTTTTGTTTTTGTTTTATTAAACTTCACCAAAATCATATATAAAAGAATGATTTTGTGAAGGTTAAGAGCTCCTCTGTTTATTTTGGTTATGATGCTGACGGTATATAACTCTCAGGATGGCGGCCATCTTGAAATATTCGTAAACAAAAGTCAAGTACATAAAAACTTTGGGACATATCAAGCATTTTATGTCTGTCCGTCTGTCCGTCTGTAATTGAGTGCACGTCAGCTCAAAAATCGCGAATACAAAACCATTATCACTTTCATATCAGATTAACTTCAGTAAACAGTACCAGTGTGTTAACTAAACCATCAACATCTTGTGTTTGTCACTAAAAGGAAAAAAGAAAAAATCTGAGTAAAGACGTTGACTTAGGGTACCGGGTGAGCTCAAGGCGAAGTAAGGAGAGAGGAGACTGAAAGAAAGTGGTGATTAGGGTGACGATTAGAGAGAAAGGAGAGAGGGAGACAAAAAAACGAAAATGGAGAGAGAGAGAGAGAGAGAGAGAGAGAGAGAGAGAGAGAGAGAGAGAGAGAGAGAGAGAGGATACAATGGCCCTCTCTACATATCACTGTTCACACAATGGCCAACTTCTTTTATAACTGTTGTCAAAAGCTTCATATTTAAGCCGAGTCTAATAGATCGAGAGAGAGTGGTAGGGGCGGAGTTCTTTCCTATAACATCTTTTAGCTCCACAAATCCCAGCTAATATAACCCACACACACACACACAATGCCTCGACAATAATCACTACTCGCTATAAAGAAATTAATATCTCTATAATCCAGTACTCAAACATTACTCACTATAAGGTCAACCCTAAAGATTTCATTAATATATACATAAGATATAGGTAATGTCTATACAACTGTAAAACGAATTGACAAAGACTTTCATGAGACGCGGATCTTACAAGAACAACGACTAATAATCTGTGAAAATTTCAGGAAAATATGAAGAGATTTTTTTTCCCTCCTTGAAAGTCCCTCTTACCGAGAAGGACTGACGATAGAAAATTCCTCCGAGATACATCATTACGGAAAGAAATCAACAAAATCATCAACTTCAGTGATCTCTTTATTTACGTGGGCCATCTTACAACACAATCTTCTTAATGAGACCACAGCTTTCAGAACCAGAGAATATGATAGGGTGTGGAGTATACTGTAGAAACTAATGATCTTATACTGTGATGCAATTACTGTTAAAAATGATGTGAGGTGGTAATGGTAGTAGTGTGTGATGCTGATGATGATGATGATGATGATGATGATGATGATGATGATGATGATACTCCAGGGGAAAGAACCAAGACAATAATACTCTCTCTCTCTCTCTCTCTCTCTCTCTCTCTCTCTCTCTCTCTCTCTCTCTCTCTCTCTCTCATCTTCTTCATTACCCTTCCATCCATCCTCCTCTTTCCCTTTCTCTTCCCCTTCCCTAATCGTCGCAGATAATGAAGATAATGACTATGTACCTTCACAACACTCTAAGTCTTAGCAATATAACTCTCAATTAAACCTTCACGTGTACAATAGAGTAATTCTTCATGGGATGATTATTATAGAAAACAAGAAACAGCTGAGCAATGTTTCCCTACCAAACGTAACACAAAGTCCTGGCTGTGTGGTGATGGCTGTGTGGTGATGGCTGTGTGGTGATGGCTGTGTGGTGATGGCTGTGTGGTGATGGCTGTATACTCGGTTTTATTATAGGTGTTTACAGGCCTTGGCTTCAAAATACAGCTATTCTACAAACAATGATCCCCCCCCCCCTCCATCACAATAAGCTGGAGGGGGGGGGGTGGTATGTATTTTCCGATAACAGCAATATACGTCAGATTTCGTTCTTACTGTTGTTTATTTAATATTTTGAAAGTAAACCAACATTAAAAAGTTGTCAAAATACATTATATAAATTTAAGTACTTTGTGTATCAAAAGCAACAAAATCAACTTGTCTTCTTTAGTGTTATTAACGTTTATCAACAACAAAAATTACGAATTCCATCAGTGCTTCAAATATTTCCTGGGACAGCTACTGTATAAGTTGACCAGAACAGCTTTAATATGTAAGGTTTTGGCCACCTAGAGGTCCTACATTCTCGCCCACATGTGGAAGGAGTCCAGGACGCCTCTCCCCATCAGTTATATATCCTGTTAAGCCTCTGAGGTATCATGTGGGCCTCACGATCGTTTACTCGGGTGATAGTCTGTTTGTCTCTCCGGGTTCCAATTCCCTTTTGTCAACAAGAGGAATTGCCTGTTTTATCAAGATAATGATTCCACTGTCCCGGTTGGATTTCTATACGAAATGAGATGACGCGAGGACGCCAGATTATACCCTGACCCTGCGTCGATTCCTTTCTCTGCAGGTTATAATCAGTGACTTCATTCGTCTGACGACATCTCGCTATGAATTTGTGTGACGATAAAGAATAAATTACAGCTCACATATCCCCTTCCGTCAGAACCTGCAGGCAGTGAGCCAAGCATTTTTTCACTTAAATAAAAATCCCAATTACTTTAGACAACACTAACTTCCGTTCCTAATCTAGGTTGTAAAAATAATGTTTCTCGTCCTGCATTTTATCCAAGACAACATAACCTTTATTTCAGGAGTGACTGTAGAGTGTGATTAAACTCATGTCAAACTTACACTTCATATTGTACAGTTGGTGAACTATCGCTTGAATATCTTAACGAGGCAGTTGCAGGAATTATGGCACACTGAGACACATGGACCCACGCCAACTATTAGTCCTGCAACGTGTATCATTTACCGTCACTGAAAACTCTAATAGAATTCTGTACAGATAAATGACAAGATCCTTCCTAGTGATGGCTCTTGTCTCTACCTTACTGAGAAGATGTGTGGTATAGTCTTCATGTGATCTGTATGTTAGAGTTAAAACATGATTACTATGAATAGATAATCAGTAACATTTATACAGACAATAATTATTATGTAGCGATATGATATACGATAAATAATATGAACGATATTTGGACCTGGCAACGATATAATATGAATGACAGTGTGCACAGTATAGTCTAAGAAACAAGTATCGCCCCATCCTTAGTCGTGCCTACATCTGGTCAGTTAGTACTGTACACCTGATGGTTCGAAGAGTGAACTTACTACTCTGTTGTGGAATACCGACACATAATATATACTGATTATGATACAGTCCGGTCAGTGTGTCAAATGAGGCAATGTATAACATACCACAATGACTACTACAGTGCATACCTATAGAACGTTCGTATTTGTATTATAATCTCGACATAATTACAAAGTCACTTCTGAGTTTTTCAATGTTGTTCTTGATAATAATGAGTGATCATCGGAGAAAGTAAGTAATTATGGCTATCTTTCCTCGGTTCCACTGTTGAAGAAGTACTGTACACAGATGAGGGAGTCGGGTGGCTCAATTTTACCGCCTTGTATTCACCAAAACTTAGGAAGACAGATGTTTCTTAACCTGTACAAATATCATATTACAAAATAGGTAAGAACGACATATTATCATCTAATATGTAATGCTTATTTTAGGTCTGGTATGTCGTAAAAACACTGAATATAACCCTTGTTGTTTGATCTGTCGCCTTTACAGCACAATGCCTCAGGAGAGTAGTGTAAATTTCTACATTTTCGCAGAGTAGCACCACAACCTCACTCTCAATCTTACCCTCACCTTCACCCTCACCTTCACCTTCACCCTCACCCTCACCCTCACCCTCACCTCACCCTCACCTTCACCCTCACCTTCACCTTCACCTCACCTTCACCTTCACCTTCACCTTCACCTCACCCCTTCCTCACCTTCACCCTCACCCTCACCCCCACCTCACCCCTCACCCTCCCTTCACCCCCCACCTCACCCTCACCCTCACTCCCTCACCTTCACCCTCACCCCTCACCCCTCACCCTCTCACCCTCACCCTCACCCTCACCTCACCTTCACCCTCACCCTCACCTCACCCCCTCACCCCCATCACCCACTGTCCCAACATCTATCATACCCATGTTCTTATGTCCATCCTACCTGGCAATTGTCTTTGTAATATTATATTTCATTTACCTTTCTGTGTTTCATTTAGCCAGAGGTGTAGTGCTGTAGTACAGTTGGGGTACAAACATGACGAGCACCACAGCACCTGACACACACATGTGACCACATGACACACCACAAACACCTGACACATACATGACTGACTGACACACACATGACAGGCACCACATACACCTGACACACACATGAAGGCACCACAAACACCTGGCACACACATGACGAGCACCACACATGCACCACAAACAAACACCTGGCACACACATGAAGGCACACACACACACACACATGAAAGAGCACCACAAACACCTGGCACACACATGACAGAGCACCACAAACACCTGGCACACACATGACAGGCACCACATACACCTGACACACACATGACCAGCACACAAACACCTGGCACACACATGACAGTACCACAAACACCTGACACACACATGACGAGCACCGAGCACCACAAACACCTGGCACACACATGGGCACCACAAACACCTGACACACACATGACGGCACCACACACCTGGCACACACATGACAGAGCACCATAAACACCTGGCACAAACACCTGACACACACACATGACAGCACCACAAACACCTGACACACACATGACGAGCACCACATGGCACACACTGACACACACATGACGAGCACCACAAACACACACTGACAACCACAAACATGACGAGCACCACAAACACCTGACACACACATGACGAGCACCACAAACACCTGACACACACATGACGAGCACCACAAACACCTGACACACATGACGAGCACCACAAACACCTGACACACACATGACGAGCACCACATACACCTGACACATCACCATGTTTAAGCGACTATATACGATATACTGTTCACGTGTATAATTTATTTTAGGCAATGTTCAGTTTAAAATTACCTAATTACAATCGGTAATTAGTCTGGACACAGGTAATAAGAATATCTTTGAAGTGACAGATTAATATATAATCAAAGAGGAAAAATAATGATTATATCGCTCACGGTTTAAAGTGACTAATTATATAAACGCTGTGATAGTCTCTTACCGGGGGGTCGTCCGCCGATGACATAATGATGATAAGCTTTGACTAATTCACTGCTTTGTTAATCCCGGTTCCCAATTTTTAACTTTTCCCCAAAAAAAATATTTCATCAACGTTACTGAAACCTTCTGAAAAAAATATTCCTCTTTCAATACTGTACTTGTGTCTGACGTCAGCTTAACCCAGACAAGATGGCTGACGTGGCTGTCATTATAAAGAAAAGTCAAATAACACTTAAAATAACCTTCTCAATGATGCTGGAAAATTTTCAGAATATTACCTAGATAATCCCGCCAAAGTTTTGTCTGTCGTCAGCATGTCATCGTGTGTTGACCTGTTGACCGCCTCACACAGGAGACTTTAATATTCTATTTTGAAATTTTACTCAGGGAATGAAATCTTAATCTCATGATTCACTGACATTCTTACTGCTGTGACATGTATTCAACAGTGGCACTCCTCTTCCCACATCAAAGCCCCAAATATTTATCTGGTTTATCCTTGACGCCTTACACAAGTCAGCTCTGGCCACCAGCATCACGAACTTCCCTGAAAAATCACTTAACGCCATGTTCTTTAACGGGACCTTTTGTTTACACCACCCCCAGGTTACAGAGTGTGAGAGATGCAAACAAATACAGCTGTAATTATTAATACACGAAGATATAGGTCGATAGATACAGTAAATATAATAAATATAAGTTGCATTGGTGTTATTAATATGAATATTAGTAGTAATAGAGGTAAACAGTCTTATACTCTAGGTATTTATATTATTAGAATTCCCATTATTAAAGGTAAGGGGGACAGCTGTCTTAAATGGTGTGTGTGTGTGTGTGTGTGTGTGTGTGTGTGTGTGTGTGTGTGTGTGTGTGTGTGTGTGTGTGTGTGTGTGTGTGTGTGTGTGTGTGTGTGTGTGTGTGTGTGTGTGTGTGTGTGTGTGTGTGTGTGTGTGTGTGTGTGTGTGTGTGTGTGTGTGTGTGTGTGTGTGTGTGCGTGTGTGGTCCTCTGTTGTTCACACCGCTATCATCCCTCACCTCTGTACAGCACTCTTCATCACCTGGTAGCTCGGCAGCTCTTTTACAACACGGTATTGAAAATTTTAATTAAACTCGTATCATTACCATGTGATTACTCAATTGTAGATTCACTTTGCACATAAATGGTCACGGATTCGAATACCAGTCGGAATGGAGGATTGGCTTCCCTTCTTGTTCACTCTGTTCAGTCTGCTATAAAACTACACAATCGGGTGGGCTTACTGCCAGTATAACGACCCTCTGGTGGGCCACTTTATCATTGTTGGCGGGGTGAGTAGACCACCGAGGCTGTGTGTTGCACCAGCCCCCTTTACTGAACCATATCTGACGTCAGCAGGGAGGAGCCTCTAAGTGTGAACAGGGATCGCTATCACGTTACCACAAGGGCAACAAAGCGTGGTAGCGATCCCCGTTCACACGTAGAGGTCCCGGGTTCGATTCCTGACTTGTGAGGTATTGTTTGCATGTTGAACACCGCATATATAAGGACTGTTAAGATATATTAGTATCCTCGTGCTTTCTAATTGGAGTCTGTAAAATGCTGCTACGATCACACAGTTGGCATAGGCAATCCCGGCGGAGGTTCACATTGCTTCAGAAATAAGAACGAAGGATCAGGCTTTGTGCTGTGGTAACGTGGTAGCAATATTTACTCTACTTTAAGGGCGGTGTTGTCTCAAAACTTGAATTAATGATATTCTAATTTGTTGCCATCACAACACTCCGTGGGTTGACAACTTTCGAGCACCTCCTAAAATTATCAAGCGATGGTTTGTTACACGAGCCATTTGAGCCAGAATATCTACAGTTTTGGTTGCATATCAGAAAGGAGTATCCCATCTTATCAGACAAGACTATCAACATATTTTGTAGCATGATACCTGTACTTATAAGAAATGGGATGTTCTGCTGTTGTTGTCACGAACACATAAATCTTTATTCGAGAAACTTTGTGATGAAAAGCTCACACATCACACTGATGAAAGTAGGTGATTAGTTTCAAAATTCTTTCATCATCATTTAACAAATTAATTTTTAATCAACATTTTTAACGAAAATTTAACTCCTAATACTCCAAAAGCATATTAAATACAGATAAATAAAATGATTTTGCTATTATCACTTACGATGGTTATCATAATGTGAAGGAGATGGAGCCTCAGCGCACGTGAAACATGGTGAGGTAGTTTGAGAGGGCGCCTCTATAGCTCGTAAAACACTACCTGAACCTTAATGTCTTGGGGATGTTTCTGGTTTTAGTTCTCATAAAAAACTCTTTAATAACATAGAACACGTAGGAGTTATTGCCCTGGTGTTGTCCATCAACCAATCTCCTACATCAAACTGACTTAAAACATCCCATTCCATGTTTATAAGTCACTCAATGAACGTACGGGTTTAAAATCTTATCTCCACTGATGAGTTCTAAGTCAATAACTTAACAATGAAGTTCTATTTCACATCCAAACATCCAGTGGTGAGGAACGTCCAAACATCCAGCGGTGAGGTACATCCAAACATCCAGCGGTGAGGGACATCCAAACAAGCTCCCCTTGACGTTCACACATCAGAAGGTCTCGCTTTGCTGAGTAAATGGCCGTGTGAAGGACCGACGAAAACGATCGAAGTGACACAGGGATCAAAGCACTATTTTACTGGGGTCCTATTGACACTCCTCCATTCCGCCTCCTCCCCACCCAGCCTCCTCCTCCTCCCCACCTCCTCCCTCCACACCCAGCCTCCCTCCCTCCTTCCACACAGCTTCCCCTCTCCTATTCCTCCTCCCACACAGCCTCCTCCTCCTCCCCCCCACCCAGCCTCCTCCTCCACACCCAGCCTCCCTCCTCCCACACCTCAGCCTCCCTCCTCCCCACAGCAGCCTCCCTCCCTCCTCCTCCTCCTCCAGCCTCCCTCTCCTCTTCCTCCTCCCCACCCAGCCTCCCTCCTCCCCACCCAGCCTGCTCCTCCCCACCCAGCCTCCCCCCTCCTCCCTAACCAGCACAAAGACGTGACCTTCCTCCTGAGTG
Source organism: Homarus americanus (assembly GCF_018991925.1). Lineage (NCBI taxonomy): Eukaryota > Metazoa > Arthropoda > Malacostraca > Decapoda > Nephropidae > Homarus > Homarus americanus. Next base: position 4,994,388 of record NW_024750852.1, read on the forward strand.
AAGGCCAGTGATGGCTTTACAGACGCCACTGGCCAAGAATGACAAGCCTTGCAAAACAAAGTCGAACCCAGAACTGAAACACAGACAGGAGGGGAGGCGGGGTGAACCTACCTGGGAACGGGACGCACGGAATTGACAGTTAAGACAGTTTGGTAACAGGTAGTGAGTTACAACTTTGTGTCAGTTGTCGATAAACTTTCAGGCCACGTTGAGAAGGTGGGTGTGTGTGTGTGTGTGTGTGTGTGGTGTATATAGAATATTTCCCAAGAGTAATTAATATTCTGATTAAAATTAAATATTCGGATACGATACGTTTTTAATTCCTCTGTAACTTTTCTTTTTCTTTTATCTTTCACTACCATTTTATGTGGAATATATATTACATAATGATTACGTATATTTTGGGGTGTTATAATAATTAGCATACGACGATAAGTTAAAATACAAGCTAGGTTAGTTTAGATTGCATAATACATCATACATCAGACTATACAACATACAATATATACTACAAACTAAGACTAATGCCTGTCATGTGTTTTTAGATTACAGGTGAGTCACTCTCTCAAGACAGGTGTGAAGGTCCCATATTTTTTTCTCTCTCTCTTTCTCTCCTTTCCTTCTCTTCACCTCCCTACGTAATCTCTCTCCATGCTCTTCATTCACTTCTCCTCCACGTTCTTTGTAAACTCTCCCTTTCTCCTCTTCTTCCATCTTTTCTTCCTTTCTTATCTCTTTCTCTCTATTGTTCATCTTCATTTCCTACCAATTTCCTTTCCTTTCTCCATCCCTTCTGTTAATCCCCTCCTCCTCTTCCTCCCTCCTTCTCTTCCTTCCTCCGTCTCTTCCTCCCTTCATCTCTCTCTGTTCTCCTGGTTCCTATTATGACTCGTAGGGCTAAACCAATCAAATGTGCGTCATGCAATCAATTATTTGACTGAAAGCGATTAGCCGCATCATTTAATACGCCATTCGAACCGGGGATTATCCAATCAGTCATATTAATGGTTAAGAATGTCAGTTAAAAGCCATTAAGCCTAGAACAATATAAACGTCATTGATACATACATACATACATAAATACATACATACATACATACATACATACATACATACATACATACATTTACATACATACACACACACACACTAAACCCAATCATTCAAATGTACAATCAATTACAATTCACCTCACGTACACAAACAGCTTTATTACTAAGCTTATATTTTGATTCATTATTTTTTGTACGTTTTTTCAGATAAATCAAATGGATAAAAAGACACACTGACTTTTTTCTTATAATTCGTGAGTCAAATTAACAGATGACACACATATAGCAACACTGAGGGGGGGGTGGTGGATTTACCAGTGATTAAAACTATAATTACATAAATTACGTGATAATACATAATTAGGATAACGTCATAGTTTGGCACGAGTATATAAACAAGAAGTAAAAGGCCAGTAGTTCAAGTTTACAATGTTATCGCTGCTCTCCAAACAATTTACACCAGTATATAATAGGTCTTTAAGTAAGTGATGATGTTTAGCAATATACACCGGTATATTTGTTGATATCTTGTGAGGTTTTGTCACTGTACCAAGCTGGATCACCAACCATCAAGGAATTCACTAGGTAGTCACTTCACCAGTCAACAGGGAGGTCACCAATCACCTCACCAGCAGCCAACATGGTCATTGTTGGCAGCTTCAGGACTGTGTGGTGTGTGGACGGCAGAGATAAACCAGCGCCAACCTTGAGAAACCTCGGCAAACACAATTAGGATGAGACCAAGAGTCCTTCACTGAGTCTGGCTGATGAGAGAGAGAGAGCTACCATCTTCACTACATAAAATATACAAAAGCTCGAGATTTGAAAAAGTTGCGTCATCAACTTTAGTCACCACAACAATCAGAGGGAGGATGAAGAGGAGGAGGAAGAGAATGAAGAGGAGGAGGAGGCGGAAAAGGAGAAGGAAGAGGAAGAAGTGGTGGAAGAGCAGAACTTTAACTTTCATTAAAAAAAAAAACACCCTCACACATAAAAAAGAAAAACATCATCAGTTAAGACAAGAAGGACAGACACGTGACTAAGATAAATAAACAAACAAACGAACAAAATCCTTCTTCCTGACTCATATATAAACAGTACAAGAAAACTAACTTAACAAACATGAGAGTAAACATGGCGACCTATTTATTACATATTCCTTACCTCCACCCTTTGAGGCCTTCTCCACCTCACCCCACCCTCCAGCCTTACCTCTGGGACTCTCTTACCTCCTCTGTAACCTCAAGTTTACCTCCCTTATATGGCCTCTTTCCCTTACCTTCTAGTACTGTTTAACTTAATAATAAACCTTTAAATACATAGAGTTATAATTTCTCTCACGTGTTTTAGGTTCTGATAATTATTAGCCGCTAAAAGTTATTTCCTACACCCTTGACCCCATCATCTCTCTCTCTCTCTCTCTCTCTCTCTCCCTCTCTCTCTCTCTCTGGCTGAATTTACTGCAAACTTGGTGCAGACAATAAATGGCTATTATTATATTATCATAATTTTATTTTATTATTATATCAATAGTATTATCATGATCAATCCATTTGGCAGGATATTGTGTGTACCTATCAATGAATATAATACTCTCGGTGATCCTGGGCGACAGACGAAGATACTGTGTGTATATATATCCGACATATACCATTACCATGACAACCATTACAGCTGCTATGGCCTCTGTGGACGAGAGATCAACGTCAGAGATCACTTTGGAATGTGTCTGGCCGTCTGAGTGAGTTGGCGAGACGCTCAGGTTATATTGCTGATAATTATTTCCAAGATGATGATGATGATGATGATGATGGTGATGATGATGATGATTAGAAAAAAAAATCTAAATGTGCTATAATAAACGTGGCCAAGTTTTCCATAGTTTTTCCCTTAATGACCTCAGTAACATCAACCCTTCAAGACTAATAAGGATAAATTACCTACTATAATTTTCACTACCTCCCCCAAAAAATCCCCACAACATAAACCACCTTAATTAGTTTGTCTTAGAAGGAGGGGGGGTGAGGGGGAGGGGGTGAGGTGAGGGGGAAGGGGGAGGATGAGGGGGGAGGGGTGTGTGTGTGTGTGTTTATTTGATATTGCGTCAGTGTCTTGTATTTACAGGCTACTGCCTCGGGTTACGGTCGCGATATTTGACTAAACTCACTGTTATATAGCAAGACTCGCTGCCGCCTCTTCCTACTCCTCCTCCTCCTCCTGTTTCTCTTCCTCTCTTCCGTCCCCTTCTCCTCGTCCATCACCCCCTTCATCCTCTTGCGTCTTCTCCTGTTCCTTCTTCTTCACCTCCCTTTCCTCATTCTCCTCTTCCTTCTTCTCTTCCTCCTCCTCCACCATCTCCTCCTCTTAATACACCCACAGTCTTCCTGTGGAGCATCAAGTGGCTCACGAATTTCCTCATCTTCTACCTCTCTATCTGGTGGTTCGTCTTTCCCAGAGCATCTTTTCTTTTTGTTTGGATTCCAGTCGAGTGTTTTTCTTTGATTCACACTTAAGTGTCTTCCTGCGACTTGATCCGCTCCCAACTGTTCCTGAGACCACGTCATATTATCTTATCTACTCGCTTCTTTTCCTGTATCTAACCTAACTAAACGTAACCTAACCTAACCTAACCTAACCCAACCAAGTCTAACCTAACCTAACCTAACCTATCCTAACCTAACCTAACCTAACCTAATCTAACCAAGCCTAACCTAACCTAACCTTCTTTATACCTCACACACAGGGCATCATCAACCTTAGATGCCCCGGAGTTGTGTATTGTCCTTTGTAATGTCATCCTGTTTCAGCTCCACGTTAACTGAGCAATGATCAAATATTATTCTTGAGAGACACAGACAGCGACACAGACAGACACACAGACAGAGACACAGACAGAGACACAGACAACGATGCTTTTACGAAAATGATAAAAGTTTTCCGGTCCATTTTGATTCGTCCATCAGATTTACTTGGCTTTAGATTTACATAATAATAGCAGTGCGTTCTTGTGACTTTCTCTATACTCACGTTCATGGCCACAATAGAGGTAAAAGACGTCTATTGTTGTCCGACCAATGGCTTACATCTGAACCAATCATAATCATTGTCTCACTAAGGTCAGCACAGCCTCACTCATGATAATTATGATGTCATCGTTATACAGCTAAATGTGGTAATCCTAGTAGTGCAAAACTCACCATAAACTTCATAATTCAATATTGTTCGTGAAATAAAACTCATTAAAACTAACTCATTATTATATAACGTAGGAAAAAATTACATAACATTTTTATGTGTATATAAAAACTTATACACCAATTAACCGACGCTATTATTTTATACCATGAACCTCCACACGTGCTACGGGGAAGGATTCCAAACTTATAAACTTTGACATAATTTACGACCATAAACCAAAATTTCCTTGAATGGAAATGTATTTATTGGCGTTGGGAGAGGCTTTGAGACTGTTACCAGCATCATCACCTCGCTATCGACCACCCGCAATGCAGAGGTCTTCGTCCATTTTATCTGCACTTCTGTACCTGGGAAAAACTTGTAACAGAACAACAAACCAATTGTTCTAAATAACGAGTGACCTTGTAAATTGTCTTTTTTCTTTACTTTTTACATTCTAGATCCCTTTTATTTCTACGTTTGTCTCAAAATCAACCAGAAAAAAAAGAATGGATATAATGTTTTTTTAGTTATATGAATTCATTGGAAAATTATTAGTATTAATATTATTATTATGTTGAAAAGGCATCGACAATCGTCAATTTATCCCAAACTATCGTACAGTTAATAATGTTTTCTCACTCTGAACGATACAAATCCAACTATATACTGTATATCGTCTTAACAGAACTAAGGTTTTTCATAATTGTGTTGGAGAAAAAAATTAAGTCACGAATTGTCACGTCTTTCACAATTTTACTTCCGTTACGAAGGTTTGTTGAACAAAATACTCGAGGCAGGAGTCAGACCTTGCCATTCACGTTTAGTCTCAATGATCCTCAGTCGTGGTATGGCCAGTTGACGAGGCTCTGTGGTTCACAGATACAGTATATTCACCCTCAGAAACCCGGAGGGGAAAGGCTGCGAGTGGTTTCAGACTACACGTTATCGGTAAAGATTTTTTTTCCCTCGATGGTCAAAAAGGTATTCTAGTTCATGGGACAAACAATACACATAAAAACATCAATCTAAATCCAGCTATTGTTTACCTCACTTCATCCCCCCGCCACCCCCCTCTCACCATCAATCACGACAAAGCCCTGGAACGATGGACATAGGTGAATGACCTTGGCTGTAAGAGCACAAGAGCGGTGTGGCAGAACGCTATTATTACACCGTCCACTTAATGCTCTCTGTTGTCTCCCTGATCAACTCGTGTGTGTGATAAAATGACTTAATGACAGCTATCTTCTATTTCTCCCCAGGTGAAGTAGTTACAAAGTTTTAGTATTATTCTAATTATATAAACTACATTTGTTTGGTGGATATTTTTACCTCTGATTTGATATTTTGTTGTTGATAATATTTAGATCAACTGAAAATACATAAATCATAATACATTAACTCCTAAGTAATAATTCACTCTATAGCTGTATAGATTAAATATTTGTTTTATCAGACACAACAATGGAATACTTTAATCTTTATAACTTGAGAAAGTTTTCACTGCCTCATGACTCAAAAATTCAGATTTATTATCATTCTTATAATAATATTTTACTCGTACAATAATATCCCGGTGCTTGCAAAGATGGTTGACCTCAGAGTGGCAGTGGTAATAGTTGTGGGTGAGCAGCAGTCGTGGTCAATCAACAAACTCATATTAAAGATGATGACCGTCGCTGCGGAGGTCCACTGAACAACTCATCAAACACTGATACCTGGCCACTCAGGTGTGAGTCACACAGTTAATAACACCTTCCTGGTTATTAGAGTGACTGAGGATGGCTGCTCCTGCAACAACTACAGTTATTACCAATGGTAATAACCATTCACGTGTCAACCAGTGGTGCTGGAGAGAGAGAGAGAGAGAGAGTGTTTCCGTCCGTCTGTGTTGGAGGTTTACTGGCGGAGAGAGTCACGCGCCTGGAGTTACGGTCGAGGGCCTCAGCGTGCTGCCAAGACGTAAGCTCTTTATTTGGCTTGCCACAGGAAAGGTCAGAGGTTTAAAAAGAGGGAGTCAGAAAGAGAGAAAAGGTAAAGGGAGATAGATATTACAGTTGAATGAATAACACGAGTGACGTCAGGTTATGAGGCCATGTTAAGCTCACAACGACTCATTCATGGTGACGTGAATACCAATCGACCCCCTCACCTGGCAGACGATTACTCCACACCGTAACACTTGGAGGAGCACCACATAAGAAGGTGTCAATACTTTCGAGTTAGCCCAACTGCATACCGAGGCAAAATAGTGCCAACACCGGAAAGACGCCCCTCCCGCACTTGATGCAGCCCTCCACACGTGCAATATCTGTGACCGGCACTGCCGGATCCGTATTGGCCTCTTTAATAACCCCAGAACTCACCAACGAAGGTGACATCCCTAATAACTCATATCATTGTATCATAGCTGGATGATCGACAAACTTGATTCCGAGTGACAGCAAAGTAGTAGTAGTAGTAGTAGTAGTAGTAGTAGTAGTATGTGTGTGTGTACAGCATCCTCGAACTTATGTTGTTGAAGTATATTTTTTTTTCTTTAGTGATGAATTATTTACAATTTTCATGTTGAGGGTATTACAGGTCGCAGTTGAGTGAAATCAGAAGCGAAAGTAATTTGAGTCAGATTTCCTATTTGCTCTCGCGGTAGAGTGAGATCTAGTTTATCAACACCGCCTTGTACGTCAACAAAACATAAAAACATCGAGCTTGCTTTCCAAGGCTTAATTGACTCGAGGGCTAGGATGCGTCAGAGGCTATTGTGCACAGTATCAAGGTGCAGAGAGTGAGTAATAGAAGGTTGGTCATGGAAAAGGAAACCCTGTACACTTTTATCCGATAAGACAACGTGTGGTAGATCCTGATAATACCAAATATCCTCAGGTTTATCTGCAAGAGGTGGCGGATGATGTGTTGCTGACGGCAGTGAATGTGAAAAAAAAAGTTTCGACACATATAAGGCTACAGCAAGGTTCTGTTAGTTGGGACGCAGGTAGTATAGCGAGGTCCATGATTGTCGATATCCGAAGCTCATACGTGTACTGTATATGTGTTTCCGGGTCGTGTCAGGGGAAGATAGCGCTTATGGTGGTGGCTCGGCCGGTGTTTTGATGGCTCAACGTGAGGCTTCCCTGCACGTTATGATTCGTCCCGAGCTTATGAAAGGTTTCTCGCTGTGAGGAGTTTATTGAGTGATTTTGAGGGCGGAGTTACTAGATGTTATTGAAGATGAAAACAACGAATCACCGAATGCGTCGACGATGAAGGGAGTGTCAAAATATGAAGGGAATTAGGAGATAGAACAAACGTAAAGTAATAGGAAAGACAAGAGCCAAAATGAGTAAAGCTGATGACAAACCTAATCTTTGTTTCTTTTTTTATATTCTTGAGAAGTTTAAATTAAGCAACACTACCTGATTGTTTTTTACTGAATGTAAAATTTTTTGGGGGAGTCGTTACTGATTGATATAATTGAGTGTTTCCGTCTTAAACCACAACGAGGAGACAGTGAGACGGAAATCTGTCTAAAATCGTCTTGAACGTCTGTGTACTTGTCTGTCTTTTGTTGTTTTTAGTAATACGATATGAAATTTGACAGTAAGATCTTTGCTTATGTCAGTGACCTCGCAGGATCTCTATAACACCCACAAACTTTTATGACCTTTCCTATAGGGGCCGCCACACTACTGAGAATACCACACTCAACATCCAGGGCGGGTGATCACGTTACTACATGAACAATCTGTTTTTACCTACTGGTGATAGAAGCGACCCTGTACAAAACACTATAGACTTTCTCTTCTGACTTCCTGAATTATGGTGAACAAAAACAAAAGTACCCATGTGATGACACCGTGAAGAGAGGAGGGATGGTAAGTGCTCGCCCACCACCCGAAGCTGTCAGCTGAGAAAACAAAACACTCTACGTATTTGTCAGTCAATAAAACCTTCCTCTTACCTCTCTCTCTCTCTCTCTCTCTCTCTCCGTGCCTGGAATAACCAAAAAGCCGCACAAACACCACCAACACGAAACCATTCACAGAGTATATTAAGAGAAATGAACAGATATACAGAGTGTTCATAAATGATTACCCTGATTAAAGTATGGTCTACCACTGTTTTTAGGGTAATCATTTATGGACACCCTGTATTATGAGAGAGTCTCTTCTCGTAATCGACAAAATCTTTCTGTATATACTCGTATAAATAATATTCCCAGTATCACCTTGAAGCAAAAAAGTGTTCCATTAACGCGAGTGTTCTGAAAATCATAAAATCCTAACACAACCTCCACTTTACATAATGCACAGTGAAAAACCTGTATGAAATATGGGAGTTCTAGGGTATGACGCACCTGACACCCCACCACACTCGACCACACCCAATCCCATCCCATCAACACCCCATCTCACCCCATTACGCCACACCACACAACACCCCATCACACCCCATCAGTGCCACCTGACCTGTAACATACAGATATAGACCTACATGGAGAGAGGGAGAGAGAGAGACTTTTAATCGATGCTGACGGCTTTATGTAGTAGTATGTTGACTCTCTCTCTCTCTCTCTCTCTCAATCTTTCATCCTCATTTTTCCTTCCTTCCTTTCCTCAAATTTCTCCTTCCTTCCCTTCCAAAACTTTTCTAACTCCTACTTACCTGCCTACCTCCCACCCTTGTAATAAATCAGTGTATTCACTCCCAGTAAACATGCTCCTTACACTGTCACTATGTTGAAATGAACTGTAGTTTGAGCTTTTCCACATCTAGTTATTATATGTCTTATTTGTGTCACTTATGTTACTTGTATATTATTTGTAATTCGTAACCCATTCCCCAAATATGTAACTGTATATTTTCAGCCTTCTGGCTGCCAAGCTCTTTCAATAAACCGTTAATTATTATTATTATTATTATTACACACACACACACTCAAGTAACCCACAGTTGTGGGTTACTTAATAATAATAATAATAATAATAATTATTATTATTATTATTATTATTATTATATAAATATAAATGCATAGTTATTCAAGTTATATAATTTTCCTTATAAAAACAGTTAAGTATCAGGCACCCAAGACTCGCCCACTCAACCGCTTATTAGCCTTATATATATATATATATATATATATATATATATATATATATATATATATATATATATATATATATATATATATATATATATATATATATATATATATATATATATATATATATATATATGTCCCTTGAGTTGTTAGGAGCGAGTCGACCTCACCTTGTTAGCGGAGGTCCTGTCTTAAGTTACCAAAAGATTCTGTATCATTTCATCTTTAGTTAAAAATTTGAATTTTGTTAGATTTAACTGTAGAATGCATGGAGGAAAACAAGTGAGCATCTGTGATGATAGTGAAACTGGCGGACCCGATTTCATGTCACTGGGGAATATTATGATAGACGTAATAAACGTTAAAGCAAACCCTATATGCAGTATCTTTATTAAATTCCTTATTAATAGTTAACATTTGTCGAGGATTAGAGAAAGTAGTCATATGTGCGACTAAGAGCAGGCAATGACAGGCAGACAGTGCTTCAACTACCACCATTCTGTTCTGTTACTTGTGTCAGTGCGGTGTTTTCCAGAAGCTCTTCGCAAGTGTCGTCTACCTGAGCTACCATCTACTCATAATATGTCTGAGTCTCGGTAAGTTAACTTTTATTAACGTCGTCACTAGTGGTCCCGGCCATGCTGCCGCCTTGAATACCAAAGGCTTGATGTTTAGTGTATTATATCCGGACTGTTCCTTCGTTATACCTATGGAACCTACTTCCGCCCCACACTTGATACACCCGTCATTTTTATATGTACAGTCGCCTACATTTACACCTGGTACAGTGGCTGGCACGTTTTGTGAGATATGACAGTTCTGTGGAATACTTATCTAGCGACCTTAATCTGGTTCCTAATGCGATGTTCCTTAGGGCCATTCCGGAAGTTTTAATACGACGGAAACAAACACAAAGTTGCAACATCACACAAACGCGCCAACCTCTGTACCAGATAGACAAATATCCCTAGGGCAGTGCAGTTAAGTTCGAAAAGGAATTTTGGTTTAGAGAGAAAGGATTTTATTTTTTTCTAATAGTTTGGTTCTAAGCAATTATTTATGTTGTAAGTTTCTTGATATTATTGAGGACTTCAGTATTCGTAGCAGCAGGAAGGAATAAGTTCAGTTAACACTGCAGGAGAGGTTGAGGCAGGAAGAGGGACTTTGGTTTCTTTGTGAGGATAAAAATATAGGGACAAGAGTTAGTTCCAGCTTACAGTGATTGTATTGTGATATGTTGTCAACAGAAGGGGCTACGCCGTTGTTAAATAAATCGTCTACTCCATCTCAGTTAACCTTTACCAGATGTTGTTGGGTGTCTTGAAAGAGGGTGACTTATGAGACCAGAGCAAAAATTGTAAGAAGTTGAAACAAGACAGCGGTCAGAAGAGCCTGTCGGAGGGAAACAGTAATTGTATAAACATTTGTACAGGTTGTGAGGAGTATATCTGGACTGTTTACTTTCGTCTGGGATCCTTGTGAGGTCAGTAACTAGGTGAAGGAGACCATCACGATTTTCCTTTAACTCTAGAAAATATATAAAAATAACGTGTAAAATTTCATCAGGTGAAAATTACCTCAAGAGTCATTAAATAACACCATTTACTCGCATCACTAATTATTTATCTCTCATCCTTAATCAGCTTGTTCGAAAGCCCCTACAGTGACATTCTCAACAATCTTTGTGATTCTCAGTTAAAAGTCAAGCGTTCTTTGTCATCGATAAAACATTTCCTCTTCATATTGCAAAGGTTTTAAATATCTCCAAAACTCGATTCTGGCAAAGAGTAATTCTTAAACTGGTCAAAAAAAATGCTGGTATATATAGCCTACTAAACACGAAGCAACAATTCACATCAGGAGGGTAAGTGGTCAGACCTCACTTGGTAGACCGGCACGGAGCAACATGGTTTAATCTTGTGAGTATATAATCTCCCCGAGAAGAGCGAGTGAGTCGGACAATATTGTGTACATCATTATAACTACAGCTGGTAATTCCTTAAGGTGGTTAGAGGGGTAAACGCTGTCAGACGTGAAGGACTCTGTATAATTACCATGGCTGAGGGAGTGTCAGATGCAACAAATGAAGGTAATATGATTAAAAGAACTTAGAGAGTAAGTCAGGTTAAGATCATGGCCGGGGTATTCAGGATTTGGCTGAAGGAAACAAAGGCGAATCATGCAGTTTCAAGTTTCAGGTAACCCCCCATCCCCCTCCCTCCTCCTTCACGGAAGAAGGCTTGGATAAATGTATAATAAGGACAGAGAAGTAAAGATGAGGGGTATTAGATGGGGGATGAAATCTAATGGTAGGTATGGAATAGAATAAAAGAATAATGGTAGTAAATGGAAATGAAGAACATCCCAGGTAGCTAGGAATTTCACCTGGATGGTTGAAGATCATCATAAACAGCGGTGAGCGTTTTGTGTTTGTTTTCCTTTGCGGTCATTATGAAGCGGGGTGATGAAAAGAGGTGGAATTAATATTTTTTTTTTATCTACAGTAAGCTAGGGTGTCTAGTCTTCGTGTGGTTCTAATTAATTAACTACAGGAACCTCAGCCTATTTTTTCTTCTGATGATTAGACACTCTAACCTTACCTGAGGTTAGGTTAGGTTAGTGGTACGTTGTTTAATCATCAAATAAAATAATTGGGGGGGTCCTAATCTTCACGTAATCCAGAATCGAGAAGCTAAATCCATATGTCTGCAACTGAGGCCCCCACAAACCTTCCCCAGACACAGCGGTCAAGACTCCTCACCCAAATGCAAACTAACATTACCCGGTACTATTTTAATGAGACTATTCACTCGCTGATTGGATACCCTCCGGGCGCTCTACTGTAAAGCTGAGTTCCAGGTACAATCAAGTGGACGAGCAGCACGTGTATACATTATCTCTACACTGACCCAGCGCCGTGTAGTTGACTGTGCAGGGGAGAGGAACATAACAGACTGGAGAACTGAAGAAATTATACAAGAGAATGTGAGTGGGGAGAGAAGGTAAAGGGAAAGTCAACGGTATTTTAGTTACCTTCGTTACTGTTTTCTGTAACTGATGCCAAACTTCAATTATCGTTAGCATTTACACAAGAATAATGAAACCTGGAAATAAAAACGAACTTGATGAACCACAAAAAAATATCCAAAGTTATTTCAGATGAACAACAATGAATTCTTTTGAAGGTCCAGAAAGAAAGTCGTTCCAATGATTAAAGTCTTTTAAATGAACCACAACAAAAACGAGACCAAGCTTCAGTAATATTCTCTGTACTTGTTAAAAGAGGTTAACCCCAGTCTTGAGACGAGATGACATAAAATGGTTAATGTAATTTTACTTCATGTGAAATGTACACTGAAAAATACTCTCCTGGATATATAAGATTGAAGCATACTGCAGGAGTTATACTGTATACTGACGACCCTGCCATCACCTGACAGCTAAGGTTCTAGCTCTCTGGGGTACTCCGCTCCCCTGCCGTCTCTCACTCAGGGGTGTAGTGGTGAATTCCGTGCCCATACCCATAACATCTTCTTGGGCGAGTTAGTAACGCAATATTAATTTTACCTCTGTTTATTCTTGCTCGGGGAGGACATCTTAAGACAATTATAAAAAAATTAAAGATAGTCAAATGAATTTACAAATATAAAGGTACGAAAATTCCATACTAGGTATATATTAGCAACATTCCATCGTCTTTCTTTTCAGAGTTCCCACAGCGTAAATAGTTTAGAAGATGGTTTATTTGTCCTCACACCTCAATGCTCGCAGCTTTGAACTATTTGCATGAGCAGTAAATTTAAAATGAATTTACTTGAAGATTTTGTGTTGAATGGAAGGACGACTCAATCCTAAAGAAACTTAAAGACAGACAGACAGACAGACGTAAGAACTACTACAGGCTAATTTCTCAAGTCTTTTCAGTTTATATATTGATGATAATATAGTTCCCTGCTCTGTGTGTGTGTATGTGTGTGCGCGTACACCGGATAGTGTCGTGGAAACACACGGTAACTGGGTGCCTCGTGCTCCCAGGCTACACCAATAGGGGGATCTTGGAGCAGTAGTGGGCCCCAGAGGGACGGCGCATAGGCTCACTGGCATGTAGACACGTTCTGACGCCTACCACCCATTGCCCCGCTGCCTTGCGGATTAACCTTGGCAGGTATAAGGCTACGGGAGTAAACCCCCGAACGAAAGATGTGTGGTGGAGCCCCGCATCAGGCAGACATGCTTACAGAGCTCCAACAAGACCCCAACGGTGGTACAGGCAGAATAGGTGACCACCAGGGGAACCCAACGACTACACCAGCGGATGAAGTCAATGCATGATGGACAGGCTACTAAGGAGAAACCCTACAAACTGGGCTATCAGCAGTCCATTGCAAATCTCCCTCTCACCAGTCATTGCAACTGCTTGTACCACTAGATCGGGAAAAGGGGGAGTCAAGTTGTGCAGTTGCAGCCTGAGCCCCTGCCTCACCACATAAATCAACTCACGTGCAGCCATCATCCAGCTCATCATACCTCTCATCATCATCAAACCCCTATCCGCCAGCACCAGAAAGACGCTGCCGCCACTCTATCACACTTGATGTAGCCCTCCATACGTGCAACATCTGTGGACGGCCCTGTCGATCCCGTATCGGCCTCTCGAGTCACCTCAAAGCTCACCAATGAAAGTCACATCCTTAATAACTCACATCATTGTATCATAGGTGGGTGATCGTGATACATAATTCCGAGTGACATCAAGTTGTTTGTTTGTGTGTGTGTGTGTGTGTGTGTGTGTGTACACTACTGTTGTCCTCTCTCATTCTAGTACCTACCTCCCCCTCTATCTCTCTTCATCATCCTGTATGTTTCTTTCTTTCTCTCCTTCTTAATCCTCTCCCTCTTTCCTTCCTTCCTTCCTAATGTCTCATATCCCTGACCTTTTCCTTTCCCTCCCTCTCCTCACTACCTTACTTCTCTCACCTCCCCACCACCCAGTCTCCCTCTCCTCCCACCTACCCATTTCATAGCTCCCCTGGCCTTCCTCCCACTCTCCTTACGCCTCCTCCCCCTCTCCCCTTCTCACCTCCCTCTCTCCTTCCTACCTCCCCTCCTTCCCACCCACTTCTCCCTCCCTCCTACCCGCCTCCCTCTCTCTCTCCTCACCCACACCCCTCCAACTCACTCGTACTCTGATGCCGCTGGGATACACAAATCTTCCCTCAGCACTAACCACCATTTTCATGTCTAAACTTACCTCCCAGCTACCGGCTCAGGACGGCTTGTGAACTGAATTAACCCCGAGCAGCCCTGAGCGTCTTATAGAATGATAGATCTTAGTTGATGGGAGATTATTAGAGTGAGACAGAGAGGAAAATAGTAAGAGAGAAAAGGAGATAATGAGGGATAAGGAGTATTACTAAGGGAAAGGGGAGTAAGGATGGGAGAGGTGAGAGAGAGGAAAGGTTATAGTGGTGACGCAGGTGAGAGAGGAAGCTATGTTGTAGTTAAGGAGGTAACATGAGAGGTGTTGGTCTTAAGGAGGAGTGAGGGAGGTGAGAGGAGAGGTTATGGGGGAAGAGAAGGTTGGAGGAAGGAGAGAGGGGCGTGGTATGTCTAGGATAGAGAGGGAAAGGGAGGAGGAAGGAAGAGAGGGAGGATGGAAGGAGAGAGGGAGGATGGAAGGAGAAGATGGAAGGAGAGAAGGGGGGAGCGAAGTACAGGATGGAGGATGGTGTTGAACTCTCAATATCAGCCTCACAACAACAGATCCCCCTTGTATAATTAAGGCAGAGGGCTGTTAGTGTGACTTAATCTCAGCGTGATTGATTTACATACATACATTTCCAAAGCATCCAATGTAAAGGGGGAAGGGGAGAATGAAATGGGGAATGAGACCTTGGCGAAATGAGGAATCCAGGAAATGTATTGGTGAGAGAAATTATTTAGGAGGGCCTGTCAGGTGGTATACAAGGGAGAGTGAGTGCTGGTTTAACTTCCGTCAGTATCCGGGGCCACAGTTGCCAGGTTGGCGGTTTTCACGACAAATTGGACTAGTTTTGTGTCATTGGTGGACAAATTGTGGTGTGGGTGATGTATTAGCAGAGCGGACGCTCATGTAGCGAGAGATGCTTGTTTGTACTATCGTGGACAAAAGTTCGCTCCCTGTAGTGAAACTGAGACACGGGAATGAGTCTCCGAACTGACTTACCCTGATTGTTATCTGGTGCGGGTGTGCTGTGCGAGTCGATACTGCTTCAGTTTGGGAAGGAGCGAACTTTTGTCCACGATAGTACAATACAGGTATTAAGAATTTAGACAAAATTGGCAGTACAGTACAATACTGTAGAATTAAGTTTTTTTTGCAGTACTGTACAGTATAATAATTTATTTATTCTTCAGTGTTTTACTATATGATCAGCTATCAATTTAATTTTATCTTAGTAAGCCAGGCTTAAAACTACCTGTACTAAGTAATTCTTCCTATCAAAATTGTAATTCTTGGTCTTTTTAAATTAAATCCAAGTGTAATTTAGTGTTATGTCTTTATCTGCCTTATATACAGTAGCACTGTACTGTACTGTACGATGAGGACACAACTTGGGATGGGGCTTAATATATATTGGCAATTTTTCATGGTTTCTCATTTGTATTTAAATTTTATATTTTTGTGGTTTTATAATTTATGATATTTATGGCATGATTTAATATACAGTTGTATCTTATCATTCATCAATTATGACACTTTTTCCAACCCTGATTAGAGGTTAGCTTTGAACATTTCCTCTAAAAAATAGTTTATGTAACCTAACCTAACCAACACTGGTAGTATATGTACCTACTATACGCACCACCAGAACAACAACCCAATCAATGAAATATAGCATGGAAACAAATTTTCCAAGGTAATTATCAGCGTCGGTCTCACAGGTGACTCTTGTTGTAAACAATTAAATAAACAATCTACCAAACACATTTTGTATCATCTTGGATCATTCCTATGTAATATTTTGACGACCTGGAAATGACAAAAAAGTGTTCTTTATTGTTCTTGAGGCAACGACAGGATGTTTGCAGGAATGCAATGTTAGATAATTTGTGAGAAGGGCAATGGGGAGACGAACAATCTTCACAGTTGAAGGTAAACATCACGGGGTACACGATGGTCTTAAAAATATATTATATATTTCCGTCAGAACTGGTTATAGGACATTTAAATATTGGTTTTCTTTATTTTCTCATTTTAATTTACATATATTGTATTTTAGAGACTATATCTATTCATATACAGCTAGACCCCGACTTACGACGGGGTTAGGGACCCAAATCCAGGTCGTAAGTCCGACATGGTCGTAAGTCCGACATAGATAAAAAAAATATATATATATATTTTTTTTTAATAAAAAATCTACAATGAAATACAGTACAGTAAAAGTAATGAATAATGATGAATGGATACAGTACAGTGAAAGTAATAAATAATAAGGAATGGATACAGTGTGACTGAGCACTTAACCTTTAATGTAGTCAGCTGAATGCACATGGGGCCCCTATAATTTTCTAATTATACATGGAGACTACATTAACTGGATACGTTTCGGTATAGAAAATGCGTGTGTCATTTGGCGGGCGGTCGTAAGTCCCGACGGTCGTAAGTCCACGTAGTCGTAAGTCGGGGTCTAGCTGTATAACGAGTTATAATTTTTGGGATATGTGTTCGGGTGCCTACTCACACACGAAGACTTATACTGTATGTTCCAATAACAATTCTGATTACTAAATAGTAACCCAAACTAAATCACGTACAGTATAGAGTAAGTCCTCCTTTGACGTTGTCGCCGATAACGTTGTTTCGTTATAACGTCGCTATTCTTTAGATACCCATAATTCGGATAACGTCCCGCCGATTCAGTATAATGTCGTCACGGACTACTTTGTACGGCGCATCACCCTCTGTCATCTTGGTGCGCTACGCTCTCACCTGCGGAGTGTCACAGCGTTCCAAGTGTCCCGTCTTTGTTAAGCTTCAACAGCATTGATGCGTGTTTAAGTGATTTTGCTCTTAATACTGTACTCTAACCATTGCGATAACTTTTTTCTTGGTTGCCTGGTCAGTGCAAGCGAAAACATGTTGAGGTCGGTTCGTAAGTAATTCGTTAACCGAATTTTTGTTCGTTAACCGAATTGAAGATCCTTATGGAAGGCAATTCGTTAACCGAAATTTTGTTAACTGAGGCGTTAGTTAAACGAGGGGTCACTGTATACCAATGCACATATCTACTCAGTCTTCACATGAAAAAGAAGACTTTTCATTTGTACTGAACAGAAAGACATACTGTACTGTAAAATATTCTTTTTCTTCACGTAAAAAATAAATGTGAATAAGTGTTGCACCAAAATTCTTATGCAAATAATATTTTAGCTTACCCCAAAAATAAATTTACAAAACTGTTGCAATAAAGTATACAGTACAGTATACAAAAAGTTTACCTCCAAGTATGTTCTTTCTGATTAATATGGCGGTGGGTCTGGGGAGCTCCTAGAAGTTAGATAAGGTTAGGTTAGATTCTGTACCAGATATCAAAGTATACGATAATAAAGTCGATAGTTAATATATGAGATGATTTTATTTTTCACAATTCCAGTGTAAACATTAATGACGAATGCAGAAAGTTGGCACACATAATTTCATTAGCTTTTTTACTCTAATTTGAATAGTTACACACTTCTCTTTCAACTTTATTCCATTGGATGTGATTTGGTAATATCGGGTGTAAATAGATGCAGTAATTGGCACCCGAATTTCACTATGACACCTCTTTGATGACGAGGTTCAGGTGCAAATAAAAATTTCATTATTTACAGTATCGGGTGTAAATCCTTTCAGCCTTTTTTCTATTTACATAAGATGATGGCTAAGTATCAACTCAATTTCCTTCTTTTTTTTTTCGTCAACTACAATCAAAAAACATAAACAGATTAAACGAACAACCATAACACAACGTCATTCCTGAAATTATTGTGGCCCCCCAAAAAATGTCAAGTAATCTCAAACATCATATCATTGGCACTCAATACGTTACTAGCTACCAATTAGTTATCAAGTGGCAAAATATTCTTAGTCTGTAATCTTTCATAACTTACCAGACCTCACCTAAAATACTCCAATTATTTCCTCATTTATTCCCCCAAAATAGAAGTCCTTTCATAAGTCAAAACTGATACCTTGCAACGGTAATGATTGAGAAGATTAGCATCAGAAGGATTTTATGGAAATGCACCAAATTTTTAGGAGGTATTGTTTAGATGATTTTAAGTAAGGAAATCGAAACGACAATGCACAGAACCTATTAGAACCTGACCTAACCTACCTAACTTCCTACTCTGTGCACTGTCGTTTCGATTTTCTTTATTATCATCTAAACAACATCTTTTGAAAAAATTAACGAATTCAATTCAATATAAATCGTAACAAACACGCCCGCTGAGATCGTTGTGCATCTCTCGCCATGCAAATAAAGACTGCAGACGCTCACATATTGCAGACGATGTGATTAAAAATGTGGCCGCCATGGAAATTGTGCCAGAATTACGGTCAATAATTTATTTCTTCGCCTACAGTACAAAGCAAGTAGAGATGTGAAAAACTGCCATATGATCAGTGTTCGCATTTACCCCGTTAATCCCCTCCTCTTTCATGTCCTGCCGACAATTACTGACGACTGGCCCGCAGCGGATTTTTCATAGAAAACGATTTCACTGTTTTATAGTGAATACTGTAGATAATATGAACGAAATATATAAATGCATTCGGGTGCTGTCTGCTCCAATTTGACCATTTCGTTAGGTAGCTGCCAAGGCTGGAACAACAACTTAAATAGTAACAAAAATAGTAATAAAAAATAGTAATAATACTCACTAGTGGTCTTGCTGGTGACGTCAATCCGAGGTCAATAATTATCATTTAACAGAGATCATTAAATTTCAATTTTCAATCACCAATTTTCACTTCACCGAGATCAATAATAACACTTAAGTCACACAAACACTCATTAAATATCTCAAACAATATCACTTGTTTAATTATTAGTTAATTTTAGTAGTTGCCAAAACGTCACTTGACATACTACATACTGAAGATGTGATTGAAATTGTCGATAATTTTTCCAAAAAGTTCTGAAATACGTTTGAGAAGTTTGTTTATACCTTGCTATAACACTTTAAACTTTCACTCCCTTCCACACCATAGCTTTTATCTTAGAAGTACTTAGCGCCATTATTTTAGCAATGTTTTACAAAGTAGATGTGAGAATCAGTTCACGGTAGTATGCTATGTGGAAAAAAGGAAATGATATCGTGACCGTTTAGTCGACTGAAGTCTGATCATGAACGGGCTTCGAGACGGTCCGAGCCTCCGTCACTAGGTCAGCCGGAAACCCTCATTGTTTTGCTAAATTCTTCAACCTTTTGCTTATTATAGCATCTCAAGTTTGATTTCTATTTTAGTATATGAAGAAAGAATATTAATAAAAAGTATATGTATAGATAGATGAAAAACTCTTTTAGTTTTCATATATCTTTGTAGTTTCAAATATTTAATACCGTGTAAGAGAAATTATGGGTACAAATTGGAAATTTTAGAAGGTGATAATATAACAGTCATAAAATATGTTTTTGACGATCTAGAGAAACATATATGATTAGATTTATATATAATATTACCTTCAATATTAAAACTAACACTAATATTACAATTGTCACGACTTAAGAAAACTTTTCGTGTTTATATGAAGTTTTGTACTGTAATGTGGCGAAGATTATGGTAGACTTGGCATATATTTGACGTGACTCGCTCGTTAAAGCTGACGTAAAAATAGATGTGAAGAAAATATTTCAGGCGTATGTATGATTGTTTCTAAAGTGGCAACAGGGATCGTCCATAATCAGGAGAGTATAATAAACACAGTTATTATCTGTTAAGATTGAATCGAGATCAGGTGGTTTGTGTAAATAAATAGAGGTTCATTCATATCAGTTCTCCCCACTTAACTGAGGGTGGTAAGTTTGCTCTTAATAAGACGATTATTCTTCAAATTCATGATGGCATAATATCAACAGCAAATTCTAGCAGTCTTATCCTATACAAATATATTGTACAAATTGAATGCCTAATTACAGACACCAGAGTTGTAAAGTAACTAAATAATTTTACTTAAGTACTGTACTCAAGTAAAATTGTTGGGTATCTACTTTTTAAAGGTTAATATTACGACTAACCCGCGGACGAGTTATTTTTATTACTGTTTATTTTCTTACTTTATTCTTAACAGTGAGTTCTAATATGATCTTCATTTCTTGTGCAAATTTTTCGTTTCATAGATAATTAGGCGCCTAGACGTGCACTAATTTGTCTTCCCAGCGGTAATGAGGACTCGCTCTGGTGCTGTAACAAAATCCGGTACTTTTACAACTCTGATAGACACCCAGGACATGCCTTTTAAAACGTTTGTAATAGTAGCAAGGAAAAGGCTGAATATAACGAATCCTTAAGCAGCCATAAAGCAAATTATCCCTTATAGGAAACAAAATAATACTTGGAGAGCTTTTTATTGGGTTCAGGGAAATAAGTGACTTACGTGTTGGTACACTAGGCTCTCGCTTGCTTAGCCACGCCTGTTCAACAGAGGTAGAGGTGACTGAATCCTTTTACTTACTTATATCCTCTTCACCACTGATAGGCCCGTTAGCTGCTTTTATGGTCGGTCACGTCTCTGTTATGCACTTATGGCAAGTACTGGGCATGTGCTGCAGGGGCGTACCCAGGATTTCATCAAAGGAGGGGGGGGGGGCGAATTAACTACGAACTTAGATTGGTAATATTATATTGGAATCCAGGAATGTGATATGCAAATTTGCTACCACAGTCACTAGCTTGTGGGCCTATCTTTATAACTTTCGTTACACAATAATTCATGCTAGGCACAAATACATACTTCACAAACTAACTTCTCTTTAACACTTTCTAAAACAATATCCTTCTTTACTTGATAATCACAGATAAGCACGCACACCGGTGAGCCTTTTTTATTACCTAATCACAGGTAGTTACTAAAAAGAAAGCATGAATTAAGTAAAATCTTCACTGAATTAATATATATTAATTAGAAAGGACATAACATTAATACTATTCAAGCTGCTATGTTATATTTGTTCTAATATTAGGTTAAAACGTCTAGAATCAAAGGGTCATCATTTAGACTGAGTTTATTTGTTTATAGCCATTAGGGCAAAACCTGACAATCTATCTTCCTCCATGGTGCTAGGCAGCCAGGTTTTTAGTCTCCGTAGATTCAAGAATGATCTTTCAAGGCTTGCAGTTGTAACTGGTTTGGCAGCAATAACCTGCAGCAATCTGTTTATGACAGGAAAGCTGTTGTTGTCACATTTTACTAGAGCTGAGATAGCATCTGTGAGCCTAGTATTGTGGGGTGTTAATTTCCACATTTCTGCCCAAACATCCCATTCTCCTAGAGTCTAGAGCCTGCTGAAGTGTAGCGTGAGGAAGTAAATGGGTCAATTTCGGATATTTTGATTTACAAATTAAGTATTGTTTGAGAAAGTTTAATGTAGACTCGCACAAGACTTATTTAAATCATTTGTAATTATTTACAATTCAGGTACAGGACAGTGGCCCTCCCAATTGTCTCTCTAACCACAAGCGTTACCGCATCCCTCAGCTCAGCAGGTCAAGCGACAACACGGAACACGGAGACATAACACAGATATTGGTGCTTCGTTGACATTTTAATATACAGTAGTGTAAATACATTCCACGTTATGAGCTGCAGTTAGTTATTTCAACGTATTGTGGCAACTAATTGAAAGACAAATTAACTGAGGCACATAAGGATATCACTGAGGTATTTTTACCAAGTGACAGACATATAGATATTAACATGACCACTTAATTCTAGAGGGTCTTGTTTATAATGTTTTTGCAATGCACTACTTTTGATAAATCTAACTTAGATTTATCAAAAGTAGTGAATGATACTTAGATTATCTAAGTGTCCTTCGGGTTCATCGTATTAACGATGGCATGATACAAAGTTATTACAGTGTGTCGAAATGTTGACTTTCAGGAGTGCAGGTTTTACCATTGTATAGCAGATGTCTTAAGTTTCACATATCTGATGCTCATATGAATTAGATTTAGGGAAGACCATTTTCATAAGGTAGATTCCGAGGGGGGTTGGGAGGGTGTTCCTGGTTGGGGTCATTTCTACAGCTGCTCTGAGACCTTCCATTGTATAACATGTTTGGCATTGCCTCAGGAGGCTTAAGTTACTGGATATAATTCCTCCAAGGCACAAGTACTCCACCACAGTCATTAATAGCGTTCATACCGATGACGCAAAAACAGATAAGAATGATAATGCTAGTACACAGGAACGCCCCCACCAGGAAACGGTTTACCACCACCAGCTTCCCTGTGTGCCCAGTGTTTGATCTTGGCGGAGTATCCTTGTGTCCAGTGTTTGGTCCTGGGGCAGAGATGTCCTTGTGCCTAGTGTTTGCTGTAGGGGCACTGTAGGGAGCAATCTTCGTTGTTCGATGGTTCTGGGGGCCCAAACGCAAGTTCTCGACGTAGACGAGAGCGACGATGATACCAAACACCTCGCAGATCAATACCAGGTACCACACGTCGATCAGCTTGAGGTATGAGGTCTTGGGATTGGACTGGCTGGTCTGGGCAAAGAAGCCGGCGAGAACGAGCATAGAGGTGAGGGTGACCATGATGCGGTCCTGGGGATGGGGAGAGGCTGCTGGTGATACACGACTGCTACTAAATGACCAGAGACGCTCCTGTTTCTATCTAGTTTTTAAGTGATTGTTTTCCTTGGTGACTATATGAAAGATCAGTTGTATCTGAGGAGTTTCTGTATAAGACTATGCTTACTATTCAAAAGTTGCTGAAGGTCATAGGGAACCTATTCTATCTAGGGCTCTATCCCGAATGAGCCAATTCCTGAACACCCATAATCAAACTGGCATTATAGTACCAGTGCAATCAATAATGTCTGCATTATTTACTGACCAGGATGACTAAATACATAAATATAAGGAAATGTGAGGAATTACTCCTGATTATAGTCAGCCATAAGGATGGAGGCTCACTGAGTATGGGGCTCGGTAGGATGGGTCCCATTACCTTTAATACTCACGAGCGAGGCCTGTCACCGACGGCTCGCGTCACTGGCACTATTGCAGTATTGCCTCCCTTCTTCCTGACACCTTCTACCCTTCTTCCTGACACCTTCTACCCTTCTTCCTGACACCTGCTACCCTTCGTTCCTCTACAATATAGTACTAGAACGTTAAAGAGTGCTTTGATAAATTCTCGTTTTATTCTTCTTGCAACATAAATAATAACTGTTGCTCTCAAGAGAATACATTTCTAAAATAAAAGTAATTTAATAGATAAATAATAATTATAGTGTGAAAACCGAAATAAGCACTAATGTGTAGGCAATTTTAATTAACGTTATATCTAGACAAAGTTGTTCTAGATGTGAGCTTCTGATTTCCCTTAACCCAATTTTACTAACTTTGTGGATCTAGGCTCTTGATTTTTCCCTAATAGTAAGACACTGACCGTGAAGTCATCCAGGTCGAAGCAGAACGTGAGGCAGCAGACGAGGGAGAGCATGAAGCTGGGCAGGAACACGTTGGCCAGGTAGTAGCGGTACTGGTTACTCAGTTCCAACTCCACCTGGGACACACAAACACCACACTGACTGGTAGGTAACATAAACCTCACTTGTTAGACTGATTAGGTTGGGTTGGGTTGGGTTGGGTTGGGTTAGTGCTCGGGTGTTTATTCTTCAGGTGAAATAAGCTGGGGTGCCTATCCTTCTCGTAATCTCCTAAAGGAATGTGGATAACAACTCTATTAACCAACCAGGAGGATGTTGACATTGTAGAGTGTATGCTGGGTGATGACTTCCCTCTCCAGCTTGTACTCCAGTAGACTACGCTCTCCCTCGAACACCACACCCGGGCCATCCTGCAAGTCTCAAGATTTTTAGTTAGATTTAAATTAACTTTTGAAACAACTTATTCACTAAAATTTTCAGAAAGCTCAAAACAGATTTATTTGGTATACATAAATAAAAGATTTAGTCCCAAATCATCAACTTCATTGGAGAGACATATCAAAGGTGTGTGACTTATAATGACGGTGTATTAAAAGATAATTAGAATGCAAGCAATATGACAGATGGTAAGGTAAGTTTATAACATGCGATTAATTGAGGATCTGATTCAGTGGTTAACATTAGCCACAAAGGAAAAACTTAACTTAAACAATGACATGGTAGGACATTAATGGAATAAGCGCGTCACATGAACGAACTATTGATAAATGCTTCGATTTATTTGGGGAAGAAAAAATTGAAGAGCTACCTAAAGCAGGACTCCTGTTGTGTGTGTGCGTGTGTGTGTGAGGACATTACCTTGAGGAGGGCGCCCCGGGTGTGGGTGAGGTCCTGAACCCTGAACACCAAGTAGCATCTCTGGGTGTCGAAGGGGTAGAGACGCAGGTCACAGTGGCACTTGAACTCGAGAGTGTCTTGTTGTTGGTGCATCAGTGTGTTGTTGTCCCCGCTGTACCTGTGGTCTGTACAAGAGCCACACTTATACTGTATACGAACCACACTTATACTGTATACGAGCCACACTTATACTGTATACGAGTCACACTTATACTGTATACGAGCCACACTTATACTGTATACGAGCCACACTTATACTGTATACGAGCCACACTTATACTGTATACGAGCCACACTTATACTGTAAAACACGTGTGACAGATAGGCTGTAGATCTTTACTAGGTTACTTATTAACTCTCAGGATGTCAAAACATTTTAGGATCTCAGACGTCAGCAGATGATGTATTAACCAACAGAAAGTGATTAACGAACACTCCATAAACAAGAGAGAAACAAGAAATTACAGAAAAAGTTCTATAACGAGAAATAAATTTTAAACTAAGGAAATTTTTATGAGATACTAAATAGAGTTGAGAGTCTTCAGGCACAGAAACAATATATAAATCCCCTAAACACAATCCTCAATTACAGAAATTATCAATATAATTACAGAAAAGGTAAGTTAACAACATTATATCATCTCATACCCACAGAGACGATTCATAAACTCGTTAGAAATAGGAAAACTTTGAACATCACTCTCCAGATGTTGACACTCACCCTCGTTGATCATCTGCTCGTCGTCAAGCAAAGGTTCCGTTCTGCGGATGACGTAAAGGACTCCTGCCCGCTGACCTTTCTTAACCAGGCTCTTGGTGCCATCAGTCACTTGCAGCATCGGCATCCACACCCTCTGCCACTGTCTCGCCTTGTTGGTCTGGTAGTTTGTTTGTAAGTTGGTGAACGTCAGCCGAGAATCGTTCCATTTAGTGTGCCATATGGCATCTATGGCAATGGTGAAGGAGGTCAGGTCGAAGATCCTGATAGAGGTGATGTTGATAAGGAAATAGATTGACAGGGGATCATTGGTGAAGCTTGGGGGAAAGTTGTCTTCCGAGTAACCCCTCGGGACCTTGATGACCTCACAGTTAAGTTCGTCGGAATGGTCGAGGCAGTCATTGTACGAGTTGCAAATTTTGTCCCTATGGATACAGGTGCCGTCTTTGCAGGTGAACTCCTCCTTACTACACAACGTCAGTAGCAACTCCACCTGTGTGAAAGGTTAGCTTAGTGTTTCGGAGACCCGCTGTCAGAAGAAGAAATACTGCTTGGCGAAAAACTAGCGTTAATACACGTACTGTACCTGTAACTGCTTAACAGGAGGGCTGTGGCAAAGTCTCTTTTATTCGTTGCAAACCTCCAGGCAATCATTCAGTTGCCTTTACCCTACCAATTGTATCTCCAAATACTCATTCCTACTAACACTCAATCTTGACATTGCTCACTACTGATCTCTGTGTTCTCTTACCTGTCTCTGGGCACATTTGTCGCCGCTGATGGTCCACTTACGGAGACCGATGGGGAAGGTGTCGGAGGTGTCAGCATACATGACGGCTTTCAGTCCCTGGTGGCGGCGGCTGACCATCACCCAGCTTGTGTTGTCCCACACCACGCGGCTGTGCAGTGCCCCGTCCACCTTAGGCCTCTCGTTCTCGTAGTCGTTCAGGTACAACTCGCGGTCAAACCACGTTGATTGACAGAGTCCCCGCAGTCGCAGTAGAGGTCGTGATGTAAAGTTACAGAGCGGACACGAAGTAGTGAATCCTGAACATGGCGTCTCATCCCAGAAATACCGGGTATTCCTGCCAAAAACTGTTATGCACTGGTGCTGTGCGCGGACGGGAGAGGACGAACCAGAGAAATTATGCCATGGTATAGGTTCTCCGTCTGTAAGTTGGACCCACTGCCCAGTCGAGACGTTCCCCTTAGCTCCAGCCCAAAACAGAGATAAGAAAGAGTCCTCGCAATGTGAGCTGAAGTGTTGGAATTTGTCAACTATATTCACATTGTCTTCGGCGTTTTTTGGTAGTGCGAGCGTTCCCTTTAGTTTCTCGCAGGTGGTGACGCTACCCTCAAATTCTTCCTTCTTGGGGATAAGTATCAAATAACTAGTCATTTTTTTGCATATTTCATATTCACTAATATTTGATTTTGTCGTTGGTCCTTTGAGCTCAAGAAGACCGTTGTTTAGTGTGAGTAATGGTGTGTTGGAGGACACGGAAGGTCCCTTTCTACAGGTGGTGAAACTCACCATTTCTTCGGGAGTCAGAATCACATTGTAGAATTTATAGTCGGCGATCTCTCCATCCATCGCCTGAGTAATGTCAAAGTCACCCTCAAGTGACTCCAGCTCTTGCCCAATAGTCAGTCGCCCACCACCCTCCATCTGCACCCTCTTCCCACCTCTCATCTTCGACTGGTCTATGATCTGCTCTTTCTTGTTTAACTGCAGAAAGACAGTAAAGTTTATAACATACAGAGGTATCATGGGTGTAAAATGTATCTGCAGTAAATGAGTTTAAGCAGTCTCTTTAGAGGGAAGCCCCATACTTAGGTATTTTAATCTGACTAGCACAAGACTATTTTACTCAGTTGAGAGAAACCCTTGCTCTCTAAAGGACTAACTATACTACCCTAAGTTACAATCTTCCCTTCATTAATTTTTTACACTATCCACAATGGTTCCCACCAAATATTGATGGATCTATAGAAAAACAAACTAGTTACACTACTTGAAAACTCAATAATGTTAGAATAGTTGTTTCATATGTATCATAATTTGTCATCTTATTGTAAACTTGCTCCCCCTGGTTGGCGCCTCAGCCAGACCAACAACGGTCGTCTGGAGACATTATGTTCCCGGGGACAAGTATGTCAGCCACTCATGCAAAACTTTTTTATCCTAGTGTAGGAAATTCCACCGAAAACTGATAGATTTGTTGATTTTATAAACATTTTATTACAGATACACAGACAGACAGACCTTTGTTGCTTCTACCCTTGGCCCGCGGGGAGAGATAATAATTGATAAATTACACGATGACATAATCCCGGCACATTACACAACAAAGAGTCATATTTCCGGTAAGTTTCGTAAGAGTTCTTTAACAATAAATTGTTGGACGAGTCGATTCCACAAACTTTTTATTACAGACAGAAAGAGAAACATACGCATGTCGTTACAACCGTCTGAAGTAAGTGTAGTGAATTGGCATTAATCATTTCACAACAATTTATAAATATATATGAATCATATTTACGGGGCAGGAGTCGTCGATATGACATAAACTAATATCAGTTAATTATCTGCCTGGTGATGTACACGGCCGCAGGTGTGCACGGCCATAATTAAACACCACTACAGTTGTAGACAGTCACAGGTGTATACGGCCACAGTTGTACACGGCTAAAATTAAACACGGCTACAGTTGTACACGACCCTAACTTACCTCACCATTGAAGACGTAGGTCAGGGTGCCATCGATCAGGTCCAGAGCGACACAGAGGTGCTGCCAGGTGTACAGCGTCACCACCAAAGGTAAGTCTTCCACCACCATATCGCGGCAACACTCAACATATAAACTATGTTCATTCCAACTCAGACCTTAAAAATCATTAGTTTGTTAAAAATAAAGGCCACCAAGTGTATTGTAAGACTGTTGTTGACAGTTATATATATATCGAAAAAGTTCAAATGGTTCTATTCAGTTATGTTAAATAACAGCTGCATGTAGGTATCTGCTACGTGGATACTCTTATACTGATAGCTAAGTCATTCACAATATATGGCGGCTCATAAAGTTCTACTGTATTTCAAATAAAAATATCTATGCATGAACTTTCATATCTATCACTTGTACCGCTAGTGCTTTAGTGCACAGAACCGAGTGGCCACATCTGTCGTTCTCCTCTCGTCTTACCAATCAAGAGTTCATTGTCGAAGCCTTGTACAACATAGCTGACAACTGGCACTCTTTTTCCTCCGTGCAGGAGACGGAAGTGAAGGCACACCGTCACCTGGCGACAATGAGCATTGAAACTTGTACAGTACCAGAAATGTTTCAGAGATTTGGATGACTAAAGACACTCACTCGAGAAGGTGGCACTTTTGTATACACACACACACACACACACACACACACACACACACACACACACACCCCAATTATCCCACACTCTCTTACTCGTGGTGATAGAGAGAAAATGATCACATCAACATTGACAATATTATAGTTGTTTAGAATCATCCCTAACTATATCTCCCTGACTTTATTTTCAATCTTTACTATGAGCATGACAATATTGCGATTTTGTTAATTTGAATATTAATACGTTAGTTTTCCTTCGATAGGTGATTTTTGTTTTTTGTTCTTTAACTTTTTTCACCCCTAAGAATTATTTTCAAAGAAGGGGTTAGGGGGGGGTGTATTAATATCGACACTGTTGGCCACTAACTCTCACCTGAGTCAAGGAAGGTATGCGTCCAACACCAGCGTCCAGCATACTCTCCATAGACGCCACACCATCAGTCTGGAACTTTACAAGGGTAACATTCCGTCCCTCTGAAACACACGAAGGTTTTAATATACTAATGTACTACTAAGTGAGAGCAATTTAAGATATAAGTAGTCCCAAGGGTGCTTCTGGGTTTTCAGGAGTCAGGACATACACAGCTCGTTCTCAGTGCCATGGTGTTCCCCTCAAGAGTTGTCTGATGTTTAACTCTCAAAAAAAGAAAATATTATATGCCAGTCCTTCTCCCCATCTATGAACCCCATGTAGCCTGAAGGCTGATGTGATCACATAGGAAAATCCCCACAGTATGAATAGGGAGAAACCATGGCCCATATATATATATATATATATACAGAGAGAGAGAGAGAGAGAGAGAGAGCACATTCCGGTGACAATAATAATAACAAGTGCAAAAAAAAAACATTTATCTAATCTCAAGTGGAACCACTGAATGCAGAACCATGTGTCAACACTCACTAAGCAAGAGGCCGAGACTGGAAGTTGGAGAGTGTTGACATTGACTACTCAGAACCTCATTCAAAAATATTCTTCATATTTTTTTAATCTAACGAAACTTCACAAACGTAAAAGCTGTATGGCGTTGCTTTCAGGGATATACACAAACAAGTAACAGGAAAAAATTGAACTTTTAGCTGGAAGCGATAGTGATAAAAATAATACTAATATTTTCAATGACCTTTACTGCAGTCCCGGTATCGAAAGAGAGAGAAAGAGAGAGAGAGAGAGAGAGAGAGAGAGTTGTGTGTGTGTGTGTGTGTGTGTGTGTCGATCATGGATAGATGATAATCCACCTCGGAACTCTATAATGAATCTTTGTGGTGAAGTAAAATAATAAGTAGTCTTCACCACTGTCAAAGGTTGTTGGCTGTACAGTAGATATTACCTCCTGTTAGATTCACCGGGAGTCGTCAATATAGTTTGTTAAAGTTTCAATTAAATATTAGCCCCTTTTCTATTTATTATATAAAAAATATATGTCTCTTGTCACAATCTGCTGGGTTTAGGTACGGATTAACTGACACACGGCCACAGGATAATGCAGTAGACTCAGTGCTTGGAGCCTACAGTCACACGTCCTGGAGGTGTATGAGGAAAAATCTTAAACTGAGTAGAACGCCGGTGACCTAATTACTTAGTTAACAGGTTAATGGGACGTGAAGGTGACTTAAATACCACCTCAATGTGACAGGAAATGGTGAGATAAGCTATGAACTCCCGCATGGAAGGTAACAGGATATGACAGTATGTGAATCTCTAACCCTTAATTAAGTTAATCCGGGAAGTGTGTTGTATATAAGCAAAACATGTAATTACCCCACATTTACATAAGTACTGTCTGTTTATATGTTGACAGAGGCTATTACGTGTGTGTGTGTGTGTGTGTGTGTGTGTAGACAGTAGGCTGCAAAAGCAGCTATTTTACAGTCATCAACTGGAAATGGTCACATATGTCAGCTATTTCGATAACGGAATTTTCTGATACTTTAGATACCGTAATTATGCCTGTTTAAGACTTCACCTTGGCTAGGCAGGTACCCATTAGTTGACTGAGGGAGGAGAGGCCCCACCTGGCATGCGACCTAAATTTGGATAAACATTTTTTTCTCTATTTCTCACACAGTATTTATAGATCTTCATTGATTACTGATTCCCCTTTTATATCCCTCAAATCAAAACAAGGCAATGCAACATACTCAACTTGTAAAAAATTCTCCAATGAGAGTATAGCGTCCAGGAAGTAAGCTTGCGAGGTGTAATATTATGCTTTTACAGCTACGGCAGGACATTCGACGAACAGTCTTGCACCCCAACCACTTTCTAACAATTCTGAATCCTCCATTGATGTAGAAGTAGGTATTAAGTCACTATGATCGCCAGTAATGTTCTTCTTGGTAACACAGAGGCATCGATCACAGGAGGGGAACACTACCCCGAGTGCATCTACTGTAATGCTTATCATCAGTTGTGTATTTTACTGCTGTCTTCACTCACACAAGGAGACACGTCTATAGTGTGTGTGTGTGTGTGTGTTCTTCTCCTCTCTCAGTTATTCACACCTGAGCAACATTCACTTATTTAGGTTAGGATTATTTTGAAAAGTAAAAGGCAAGTGTAGTCAGGAGGCCATGACGTTATTAGTCAAATTTCTTTTAATTATTTCGTCTTCTCTGATTTTGGATTGTGAGGTAGAGAAAACAACGAAAAAAATGGATCTACAGTACTTATAGGTTTAAAGTACCTTTTATTTTTAGAAATCTTATGTGTATTTATAAAATTAAATGTTTAAATTAAGGAAATATTAGTCATTCAAACTACACTTTCTGTCACACACACACACACACACACACACACACACACACACACACACACACGTACACACACACACACACACACACACACACACACACACACACACACACACACACACACACACACACGTACACACACACACACACACACACACACACACACACTGATAAATCAAAGGCGGTTTAATTTTATTCTATTAGAGAAAACAGAAAACTCATCTCCAAAGGAAATTCAGTTCTACTCTTTATAACTTACACTCTTACAGCAATATACTAAGTTATGAAAATTCTACACATTCGTCACCATACAAAGAGAGGAGTGTAAACATATGCTGATGATTAGCATAATATAGTCTACACACGGCACCTCAGACTGGCCTCATGTTTATTTATAACAAGAATTAGCTTAAACTTGTTTGTCTCTCAACACAGTTTGTCCTCGTGTGAATATTGTCAAGATTTAGGACGGTAACCTGTCTGTCTGTCTGCCTGTCTGTCTGTCTATGTCTATTCATTGATTTATCTTTAACTACATTTTCATCCATCAAAATGTCTGTTTATCTCTGTCTTTATTTTCATCAATATCTTTAATGTATTGCAGTGTGTGTGTGTGTGTGTGTGTGCGCGCGTGTGTGTGTGAATATGTATGTGTATCAGTATTACTGGTGTATATCACATCCACATCCGTGAGGCATTCGCATTTACATCACAATCAACATCCGCATCTGCAGAATTTGGATGTTGCAGATGTATAAAATTGTGTAAACCTTGCCTTAGTCACTTATCTCTCTCTCTCTCTCTCTCTCTCTCTCTCTCTCTCTCTCTCTTACTAATTTACTCTCAACAAGTTAAGAAACTTAGAGAATTAATTACAATTTTATTTTTGTACTTATGTGTAATTTTGTAAGGTAAATAGGATAAAACGGCAACACAGCTGAGAGGGTTACTGTAGTGCTGAGTGTGAGTCATGACTTTTTGCTTCCCAGAGTGTACAGAACACGTTTGTAAAGAGTCTAAATACTTAATTAACAATATTAATTTATTGAGATGCTTTTGTGTACAAAAAAAAATAAATTCTAATTCTCATATAGGTCTTACAAAATCGGAAATTTACAGAATTGACAGCGGAAAAAGGCACATTAATTAACAAAGTTAATTACTATTTTAAGTTTGAATTTAATTATATATAAATATATACATCCGCGGATGTCTGAAAATTGACATCCAATACAACAATATGAGTATGTCCGTATTTGAGTGTGTGTATCTCAGTACAGTGTGTTCACCGGAGAACACTCCTTCAGCTTTAATCCTCCTGTCACCAAACTTTTAATAGTGGATGGTATTTTCCCCAGGGTGGTCTTAAACGTGATTAAAAAAACAGAGGATTATAGTGAAGGTAGGCAATAAAAGTACATCCACCAGGCAGCAAGTTTGAGGACCAGTGCCAGTCATACCATCCCAAGCTGTCGTAAAGCAATAAAAGAAGAAAAAAATCTAAGGGGAGATATTATAGAGCTAGTCGTAATAACATTGAAATTACCTCACCTGAACTATGTATTAGGAGATACAACACTAAGGCTGGCCACATCATCTCTCACACCTGGCAATATAAATATACGGTTATCAGGTCGATCTTCACTTGTAGGGAAGATTACTGTTTGACACCACAACATAATATATGAATGTAATTATATATATACAAATACATGACGCTGCTCTCAGATTCACGGGGTGAGGGTGTTATTATGTACACCATAATAATTGACACACACACACACACACACACACACACACATTAAACATACATAACGTGCACACTTACAGACATGGATACTCCCACATGCACATTCATCCACTAACGCATATACACACACCCGTACACAGGCATACAGATACGCACACACGTCTGCAGACATTTACACAACACTCACCGTCACAGAGCGACCATCCACCGCGTCACTTCACACCGTCACAGAGCGACCATCCACCGCGTCACTTCACACGCAACTGATCGTCCAAGTGGAGGGAGTATTTATTTATTAGAGTGACCGCTACCTGTATTACGTTATTAACGCCTTCATAGTTCTCATTACTCTCCATCTGTCGTCGTTATAACTCACCCACGTTGTGTTGGGTAGATTAAGGGGCACAGGAACCACAAAGGGAGAGAGTAATGCTAAATATTGGTGCAGGGTAAGTGTAGAGAGCGACAACAAAGGCTCAGATAACAAATACCAAGAATTCATTTTTTTTTACAAATTTGTTCCACAGGCAATTTCGTTTTATCCTGTTCAGAAATTGATTCAAACATAGAAAATAAATCTGTGGAGAGCTTTAACTACTAAGGTCTTTATGCACGTAGTCTAGGTCAATACATACACGAGTCATCATGAACTCCGAGATTCAAACTCATGAATCCGAAGCATTTGTAGACAGAATAACAAATCGGTCTACTGCTTCGAGTTCATGAGACTGAATCTCGGGGTTCGTGGTTCATGGGTAGAGGCGAGCGGACTAAGTTGTTGACTGAAAAGGTACAAATGAACTGTCTACCTACAAAAAAGTCTGCTATTTTCAAAGATGATTAATAGTCTTTTACAAAAAAATACGTTCATTTAATGTTTTTATTTAATTTTTCTACCATGTCCAGATGTACATGGTGTTAACCTTTGCTACTTAAGTTTATATAGAAATATTCCTGTATATACATCATTTACAACACTGACACTACCACCTTCCAGCAACAACAACAACACTCCAGTAACAACAATAACACACTCTAGTAACAACAGTAACACACAACAGTAACAACAATATCACACTCAAATAACGTCAATAAAACACATTAGTAATAACAACACAGCAGCAACAACAACACCAATAACAACACCACCACCACCAACAACAACAACACCAATAACAACACCACCACCACCAACAACAATATAGTAGATCTTATTTACAAAAGCTACTCTCATTAAATTACAAACTCATAACAACAATATTTGGCTCAGCTCTCCCTGTACGCCGGCGTCATCAAGGTAACCATGAACCAAGGTTGTGATTGTTGAGATGTTGTTGTCCTTATTGAGATGCTTTCATTGTTATTGTTGTCCTTGTTGAGATTCTTTTATTGTTCTTGTTGAATTTGCTAACTTTTTCTCGTTGTTCCTTTCTACTTGTTTTTATGGTTATTATTGTATTTTTCACTTGTTATTGTTGTATTCCTCGCTTGCCCTTGTTTACTTGTTACATATTCATACAGTATATCCAAGAGACGTAACGAAAGAACAGGAATGAATAAAAGAATAACAAGAGAAAGAATATGAAAAAATAAAAAATTCTGAAAAATACATCTATTATAAAATACATCTATTATATTTTATAGAAAGTTGGCGTCCGCTAGGGAGAAGAATAACACACACACACACACACACACACACACACACACATACACACACACACACACACACACACACACACACACATACACACACACACACACAATTTATTTTACAGGAAATTGGTGTTCGCCACTGATAGCAAGAATCCGTACCCCTCCCCCAATACGTCAGCCTTCCACAGATTCAATTGAAGGAAGAGCCATCAATTCGTTTTAGAGACAAAAGCTGATATCTTCTCCACCAGCCTGAGTGCGACGTACCACATAGAAAGGGGAGTGAGTCAGTCGTGACAAGAATATGTAAATGAAAACAGACCTGTAGGACCAACGCTGTAGTTATATGGGTCCATGAATTTACTGTGTGTGTGTGTGTAGGGAGGGAGAGGCATTGATATACAGTACACACGATCATTAAGCAAAAAAGAATAAGGTGTCTCATAGGTCGTTTACAATGGGGGGAATTGTTGTCCTGTTTTTGTTTGTTTTTCTATTATTTTTAGGTGAGGAAATCATAACAAATCAAAGAAGATGGCAAGAGAAATTATCACTGAAATGTTGGGATGATTTCTTGGGAATTATTTTTTCCTTGTCATCGTTCACTCCAATTTCTTATTCCCTTCCAGTCTTCCTCCTCCTACTTTTTCCCTTCTCTTCCCCTTCTTCTCTTCCTCCTCCTCTTCTTCTCTTCCTCCTCTTCCTCTTCTCTTTCTTCTCTTCCTCCTCCTCTCTCCTTTTTCCTCTTGATTTATTCACCTCCCTCATATTTCAAAAATTACATCTGAAGGTTTGAGTCTCAAGAACTAGCACATGAAAGCGTCGTTATCAATATTTCAAAGAACCATTTCTAATACAGTTTCCCCTGGAGCGACAATGGCATGTTTCTAGTTGTTGAAAATGTATTAAAGGCGAAATTTAGTTTGGGTGTCAAGTATGATGGTCGCTTGAAGGGAACATTATTTTACACCATAAAAAATATTGCTAAAAAGATGTGAGATATAATGCAAATAAATATTTTCCCACTGTGATAAAAATAAATACACTAAAAACTTTGTACTAAGTAAACAAGAAACATAATGGAAGGAAATCTGGTGTATAAACCGACAGTGGGCGACACCTGTTGGCCGACCATAGCATTTCCCCCAGTTGTTTCGAAACTTCAGACTCAAGGCAATTCGAACTCTCACTGTGGCTGGGTAGTGGACACGACTTTGGTGCACAATAGTACATAAATTTTGTAAACTTACATTACGTTCTAAGCCAAAGTAGCACAATTTGCTATCAAGCACGATCAGCTCCGCCGATCAGCAGCTCCACACTCTTGTAGTGGATTTCTCCCCTACAAACACGGTTTGTTGCTGAGTAGCCGACCCCACCAACTCCCCAGTGTATGCCTCGTGGTCTGGGTCAACCAGCGCCGCCATACATCACGGAGCGGGGGTCAACTACTAAGCCACGCCTACCCCCCGCTATTTAAGACCTGACCTCGTAGTGACTTGTCTCTCTTTCTACCTACACCAACCAGCCAGCAACACCTCCTCCTCCGTCTGCCTGGCGGTCCTCGCTCCTGCCAGCGAGCATGGCGACCCACAGGATGGTCCCACAGGATGGTAACCATGCTGCCTTCCCAGCACCAAGCTGCATTGTACATCCAATACAATATGTATACTGTATAGAGAGCACATTGTGAGTTTCCTTTCTCCATTCCATCCTGAGTGTGAACCAAACATCTCATACCCCACACTCTCGTTCCGTCCAGAATGCTCTGCCCTCCTCCCTCTCTATTACAATCCCGTTCAAAATATGAGCACAGATACGGAACTCCTGAACACCTAACCATGAGCCCATACTATGGACCATACAATGAATCCACGTTCCATGTCTCAACCAGTACATTCTGTCGGGACATCGAGTAACGGGTGCAACTTTGGAAGAAATATAGAGGAAGAACCATTACTCTCGCTGTCTCACGCATTCTTTGTTGACATTTGAGAAGACCTTGACCTACCTCACACGTGTTCTGAGTTTACATTTGATTTTCCTGTGTCATGCTGGAACATGTAGATCTCCCGTAGACATTCGAGACAGTCCTCTAGATCTACCTCAATTCGTCCTCTGGTACACATGCACCCGAAAATGTAGTACAGATACAGGTAATAATAATAATAATAATAATAATAATAATAATTCATATAAATAAAATTTATAATAAAAAATATACACGTAAAAATAACTTAATAAAATAATAATGATAAAAATAATAATAATAACAACACTGTAATAATAATAATAATAATAATGTTACGAGTTGGGGATTTAGAATATAGTTAAAAGTCTACCCAGATCCCAACAGGCAACAACAATAAAAAAACAAAGACAATCGGACTATAAAAGGGTAGACAAAGGTTGCGAGTTTTCGTTGTGTATAATAAAGTACCAAAAATCCCTTAACAAAATATTCAGCTTTCTATAAATTACCCTTAACCATACTTAACCTAAACATTAACAGTATATACATATTTATACAACATAAAACAATCGTGAAGCAAGGTGGAGGTGGGAGGCAATATAAGATTACAAATACTTAAGTGCAGAGCTGAGATGGCTGACGAGTAAGGCTGAGTATTGTAGAAAACGGTGGTAGTCACTGTCCCGTAGGTTTAGTGGATAGATGATCCTGTGGTCACTTCCCAGAGTGAACTGAACTCTCATCGAACTGGAGCTGACGAAGAAGACTTTGAGGAGGTGACGCAACAACCAGGATATGGAGAAGGGAAACCCCGGAGTGGTAACTAAGAGTAGTCGTACTCGGGTTTCGTCCCTAGATGGCGTTGCTCGTGGTGCTGGGTAGGTAGATCAGGACAATAGATGGCGTGGTTCGTAACAATAATAATAATATTAATAAAAGTGAGAAACAATACTACATACATATACAAGTATGTTGTGTTGTCAATAGTAAGAGAAACAATTGAGACCCTGCAATTGTGTGTAAATGAGGCAGAAAGTCAGATCAGCAACCTGGGACTTGGTCACAATTTTTGTGATGCCATGGCAGCAGGGTCTACCATTAGACAACACATTATGCTTCCAATATCTTCCCAGGCGGTAGTACCTCCCTGTTTGATAGCTGCCTACTACCTACTACCTAGTTGGATAGTTTGAGTTCCTTTGTTTAGCCTGACTTCCATTTATACACCTTGATCATATTGCCCCTCACTCTAAGTCTCTCAAGGGAGTGCAAATTAAGGTGCTTTAACCTGTGTCTGTACTCAAGGTTCCTCATGCCCATGATAGTTGTAGGAATTCGTGGTATAATGTTGTCTAGCACTCAGGATGGATGGAAACTCTAATGTGGTTTTCTTGTATAATATAAGTTATATGATAGACAGTCTGGTGCTGGAGGTGCCGTGTGGTGAGGAGCTGCTCAGTAGAGACGTTCGGTGAGTAGCGTGTTGAAGGAGGTAGATGTGCAGGAGCTTCGTTAGAGAAGATGATGCCTGTTGCTGGCCTCCTGGTTGAATGAATGCTGACAGCGTGGAGCTTGCTGGAGGAGGTGTTGCTTGTTCAGGAAGATGGGCAGAATGAGAGCTGGTTGGTGAGGAAGCTCAGAGAAGGACAGCTGGTGGGTCGCCATGCTCGCTGGCGGGAGCGAGGACCGCCAGGCAGGCGAGGAGAAGCGAGGGCCGCCAGGCAGCGGCGGAGGAGGAGGTGTTGCTTGTTCAAGAAGAGAGACCAGAATGAATCTCAATGGAGAGACAGAGCTTATATACCCAGCAGCCGTGAGTCCTCTATGAGTCATGTTGGGAAAACCTGAGAAAGTCGCCGGTCTCTAGTTCCGTTGCTAGGTTACCGTAACATCTGGTGTCGCCGCTCGCTTGGTTGCTAAGGAAGGCGTCGCAGGTGGGATGCAGCTACGCAGTTTGTAGGGGAGACGTCCACTACATAGTGTTGTCAAATGCCCGGGATTAGGTTGACATTCAACATTTGATATACAGTATAGTAATGAAAAGGTTACTAACATGGGGTAAATTATAATACGAGTAGTATGAGGCTATGAGTGGTCATTTAAACTTGTAGAACTTTTGTTATTTATTTACACCAGGATATTCCATTGAATTGGTGCATAGACTACTCACGTTTAATATTTACATTGGAAGTGTATTTTAATCTTCAGAAATTTTTCAGTGTTTTCAGTGGTGAAATTATTTAGAACTGCGATAGAGTAGGACATTGTCTTTTTACCTTGCGTATTTGTATGGGGTTACAGTCGTTTCACTCATATATTATTCAGGTGTAAATCGCTATTCCAAATTTTTTTCTAATGGAACTCTTTGAGGCAACTGTACATATAGTATTTCTTTCATCCTGTGTGTTTGCAAATAAGTTATGTTAATGTCCCAATGTAGGCATCCTGTGCTGCATTATTCAAGTCATAAATCAGTGAAAAAAATTATGAGGGTAATAAAATACAGTCATTAATTATTTCATTTTATTTGAAAACCTTTCCGAATGGTTCTTAATACATGCCCCCTCACATCATTAAAAATATATTGATTATGTTAGAGCTGGGAGGTATTTACTTCTCATAAGTGAAATACATTGAATCATGCTTAAAATGAACTTATATAAAGATTTAGTATTATTGTAAAGATAAATTATTATTGTAGTTTTCAAAAATTCTGTCCCGTATCTCTCTTTTCCTCGTTTAATCTGCGTCTGGCAAGACTACAGTACACTGTTGTGGCCAACTTACAGTACAGTAGCGTATCTGTACTGAAAGTCCTTTGAATTAACCTAAAATTTACTATATATTATTTAAAACCAGTCCAGAATTTTTCTTAAATTCCCATCATCCTCAAAATGGTGAAATCTCTTGGCCTAGTGGTCGTCATTGCTATATTTTTTGAACAACAGTAATTATTGGTTGTACAGTATTTCTTTAATCTTCCAAGATGCTCCTTGGAAGCATATTTGTTACCCATGTGTAGTCCTTGTAAATTCATTTGCAGTTAACCCACATCAGTTCAGTATTACATAGGGTGCTGTTCAAAAAACAGACCTGAAGAACAGGATTACATTTGTCCTGGTGTACTGTACAGTAATACTGAAGTGATGTTAAATGGAGATTTTATAGAAACTCAGTGTGGAGTATGCATCAAGGAGCACTTACTGTAAATGGATACATAGTTGGGAAAAGTGAAAGCAGTGGAGTCCAATGTCAATTATACTTCCTAAAAAAAGAAATTAAGAGAGAGAGAGAAAGAATAACATAGTTTGAAAGGCCACTAATAAAATGAACAATTATGTAATGTTAATCTTTGGCCTTTCCCAATAGATTCTGCAAATCAGACAACCTATAGGAGACTGGGATTCACAATGCAATCATGTAAGATCAATTTATTCAAAATGACCACAACACCTGTGGTAATGCAGAAGTCAATGGAGTCACTTTAAAATTTAAAATAAGGATTAAGGTCAAATCTTACCTCAAATTTAGCATCAGAGGGTAGAAACTAGATGAGAAAGGTAGAGTTCTAGAGATACCTATCAAATGCTGCAAATAGGGGATCAATGACCATTTCTAGATTCTAAATTTGAAGATACAGTAATTCTTTTCAAATCTGGGGCAATTCTATTTTTCAATAGACCAATAAATTTCTTTCAGCTTAGAAATGAGTAAATTAAAAACAATAGTTTAAAAATTTCTAAGCATGATCTAAATTAATTATAGTATACCCTACTTGGCAAATACTTCCCACCTCTAGTTATATAATTTATTTGAAGCTTTTATCTAAGAAATAGTTATTAAAATACAACTGTAATGCCAACAAAAACACCAATGCACCATATTATCAAAGGATAACAAAAACATGATTCAACT
Organism: Homarus americanus; assembly: GCF_018991925.1. Taxonomy (NCBI): domain Eukaryota; kingdom Metazoa; phylum Arthropoda; class Malacostraca; order Decapoda; family Nephropidae; genus Homarus; species Homarus americanus. The sequence goes on from NW_024750852.1 coordinate 5,035,396, forward strand.
TCAATGAACACAAACAATTATCTCAAATTAACAAAGTAACCGAGTTTACTGTACCTTACATTCTACATATACAGTATAAAAAACAATGAAAACATAACTGATGACTTAACATGTATACAAAAGATGAAATAACTATAAAAATTATATGAATATAAATGCAGGTCTTATATAAGTGGCATTGTGTATACTGTACAGGATATTTTGTATAATGCTGTAGTACAGGTAGAATGTAATAAATAAAAATATACACATACCAGTACTGACTTACAAAAAAATATTTAGTTAAAGCAAAAAGTGTAGCTGGAAAGTATTTACTGCATCCTGATATTTTTTTTAAGTGCTTGTTATAGTGAGATTTAACTTACAAGTTTAGTGCAATTCTGCCTCAAAATTTTGTATGTTACCAAATTAATATGTAACAATAAATACACAGTGTGACAAATGTTGTCATATCTTAGTGTGTGTGTGTGTGTATATGTTAAAGAAGTATTTGAGTGTTTTGAGAGGTGAAGGTGCTTGTTCTATGTTTAGTCTGGTTAAAAGGTGCAATGTGGACAAGATTAAATTTATGGGTGTAATAGGTTCAGGTTTTTCATTATTATAGTCACAGTATGTTAATATTACAGGTACAAGTATAATCATTATGTCCTTCTGATTTGCTATCTTATTATCCTCTGATTTACATAAACTGCAAATACGTTTTAAACCGTAGCAAAACCTGGAAATACCACACAACACAAATATATCTAAAATAAAAAACTGAGAATGTAATAATTGTAATTTGCACATAAAATATGATATAATAATCATTATATGGTTCATCCTGTTATCAACCAAGCAAGTGATGGTTCTAGACACAACACAATTTGTTTTAAACAATTATTTCTTAAATTACCACTTTGTAAAAACTTGTTTTTCATGTACAGTATTTCAATCCTTTACAGATATGATTTATCACATGAGGAAACAACACATTTAACTTTCCTTAGCACCAATATCCCTCATGATTTGTTTTCAGCAGGGACCCTCCATCCTACCACAATGTACAGTATATGTTGCACTGTTGCCATCATAGGCAGTATTCCCTGGTGTTATATTAAAAATCTGTACATACTTTGTTTATGGATTTTATTTGTTAATATCCAGAAACTTAACTCCCATCCCCCTATACAAATGCATAAGCCTCTCAAGATCTGACATCTGTGTAAATGCTAAAAAGGTTAAAGTTAAAATTGTAGCCACTATACATATTTTTCTCGATCCCACATACATTATGCAAGTGTTACGTGTTTGTTATTATTGAAATTATTATACCAATTACTGTACACTGCTAGATTCTCTCTCCAAAGTCAGAGAAGAGAAGACAGCTTGTTGGTTTCAGTGAGTGCCCACATATATCACAGTCATAAATGAGGAAATTAGAATATGTCTACAATATCATACAAGGATAAAGGGAGCTAAGCTATAAATTTGGAACACTACATTGACATTGTTCCATACATTTAGTAGTGTTAGATGTTTCATGAAAGTACAGTAGACGCTCGCCACCTGCAGATTTCTCGTCCACAGATTCCAGGTATCCACGGTTTTCACTTTGTATACCATTTCGCCAACTACGGCATTCAATTTCAAGTAACCAAGGATTAATGTGGCGTCTTTATCCCTCCGCTGTCTAATGTATTCCTCCATAAATGCAAGGAATGAATAAAAATAATACTAATAAATAAAAGAGAATAAATTCAGTACTGCATTGCCATTTGGCAATCATTTCATAAAGGACACGGGAGACAGGAGCGCTGTCCCCCCCTTTCCCCTCCCACGATCATGGGCTAACTCCCGCAGACAACAGAAATGTTTATTCTCTATGTTTTTGTCCTTATGATAATCAATTCTTTCTTTTTTTCTTTTGCACATTCAGTATGAATGATTGTGTGTGTATGTAACAGTAAAATAATACTGTATATAATTATGTATATCAACTCGAAACTATGATTTGAAAAAGAACAATAACGCAGCTCACAGCTTGGGCCTGTAGCGATAGGCTGAGATACCTTACCCCAACCACCTCCAACAAACCAGCATTAACTCCTGTGGACGTAAGAAATGTTTATTCTTTGTTTTTTACCTAATGATATAATAATTTCTTTTATTCATTTCTTATACGTTCTGCGTGAATAATTGTGTGTGCATGTAACCGAGTAAAAATATCTCTCGAACCTGGAAAAATATCCCTCATTCCCAGAATTTTCCGGGTAACAGAAAAATGTACTCGAAATTTCCAGAAATTGTCCATTACATCATCTCTTGAACCCGGAAAATGCCGGTTACCGGAAAATTGTTCTCTGAATTTCCGGAAAATGCACGTGATGTTCATCACTCAAACCCGAAAAAAACTCCCCAATCCCCGGAATTTTCTGGGTATTGGTTTAATTTTCTCAGAATTTTCTGGAAAATTACGGCTTTGGGAATGATTTTCCAAGAAAATTTCAATTCCGGCTATTGAAGAGTTCTGGGTTTGAGGCATTCTGGCTAACGGAGATATTACTTACAGGGATAGTCAAACTTGGTGACCTGCCAAGTCAACAAGCATTCACTTAACACAACATTCCATCTCCACAGAGATGTGCTTAGCATTTATATTACTATTTAATTTATATATTAAGCTACTTTATATGTATTAGACTCAAATTTAATTAAATGTACAATACAGGTACAGTATTAGTTAGTGAAGGAACAAGCAACTTAATTTGGCATTGATGAGAATTATCCATGGCCATGGGACCTCACCCCCCATTTCCCATACGCCTTTAGTCTTGCCGATTGCTGATTTCCCAACCACGGGGTTTTCGGGAACGTAACCCCCACTGTTGGCGGGGGAATAATGTATAATCAAGAACTACTGGTATCTCTGGCAGAGTCATTAAAAAGAAGCAAAATTTGAGTTATCAACAATGACTGCGGCAAGGATGTGTTTGCATTTATAGCAAGCAACTCGAGTAATTCTTAAAAGTCCCCAAACACCACATAAAATCTTGGAAGATCCAACTGAGAGTTTTATGTCATTACATACTGCAAGCCTAACTAAAAATATGTTAAGGGTAGATACATGCATTCTCTTGAAAAAAAGGACAATCAAGACTGCAATTTTTTTACATGTCCAAGAGAGTGTAATGGGAGATAAATTTAATTCACTGTGACATCAGAACACCTAGTGGTTGATGTGTATGAAATAGTGACGTCAGGCATTAGTATTATGTTTGTTTAGGAATAAAATTTTATGCCTGATCAATTCTTATTAAATGTAAAAGCAACATGACTTGTTTATCGTGGGCAAATACACATACATAGCAATGAATAAGGTTAATGATAATTTATGAATAAATGGTAGAAGATATAAAACAATGGAACAGGTAATAGACAATATGGACTTTACAAATTCTAAACTGAACACTATGTGTAGGATAGAAACAAGGTAAAACTGACTAAATATACAACAAACTAATGTTCTCCCAAAGTCATCTACAGTAAATAATTTATTCATTGTTTCTGAACAAACCCTGTGAGGATATTCTACAAGTTAATAGAAAAAAGTGTTCAAAATGCATACTATTGAAGGACTTTGTTAGTTAAAATTTGAGCAAATTTAGTACTGGATGGTTGGACTATCCTATTCCCTCTAGTTCTCTAGAACCAAAACACAACAACTTCTTTATGATTTACCCTGTTGTATATAAGAAAGGGACATCAGAAGAAAGTTAACACCAGCATCTCACATTGTTTTGTATGTATGCACTTCATCTGGTTACTCCCCATACCATACCAGAATATTGCCAGAATATCTACCTGCTCTGGTTGAAGGTAGCATGAAACAAAATTAGCTGTGTGCAAGTTGCACATGTTACAGCATTCATAATCCTATAATTCTATATGCAGTGTTTTGCATAAGTTTCTGTTGTATATTGTAGTGGAAAATAAAGTATGGTAGTGTGTACACAAAATTTCAGGGTGCATATATACAGCTACATCAAATGGTATGATGTTATACATATTTTCATGTTTATTATCCATGTTTTTGAGAAAATTAGTAATAATATTCTGTACAAGGTAGATAGGTGCTATGCAACAGGTAACAGAATTGAAAATGTTGAGATATACTGTATATTGCACATAGTAAAGTGCTTTCAAGTTTCGTGTGGCTGGTCTAGATATGTAATATTTGATAAATTACTAAAGATTGGGCACTGCTGCATAAAATGAAATGCAGTGGCTATTCAGCCGCCATTGAGTGAATAGCCTGGTCTACACAGCCAGCTATTCAGTCGTGAACCTACGTTTGACATAAACAAAAGTTTTCAGAACTAAATGCTTTTGTTTATATCTGATGTGTAGCTTGCTTTTATGGAAGTTACTGTATATTGTACACTTTTATTTACGGTTGGCAAAAATGGAAGATCTGGTTAATTACCTGAACAATGCTACCAATTCTGAAACTGAATTCCTGCCCGTTACCAATTCCTATTTATAAAAAATTGCTAGATTCTTACCTAAAAGTAGCATTAACTGTACACTGTAACATCAAAACTTAAAATTGTAGGCATATAAACAGCAATAATGAAAACATATAAACAACAAAGATGAAAACATAAAAAAAAAATATTTATACAAGTTAAGTGTACGTATTGCAACCCAATCTCAAGGATGCTAGCCTCCTAATTGATGACGAGCCTGCCATCTAATTAAGGTATTCTCATTTCTGCCACAAAAAGGCATACCTTAGGTATGGTGCCATAGGATAACCCCTCAATTGCTGTAGTCTTCTTAGTGTGTCTGTCACTTCATGTTGGTGTCTGTCTGGCTGTACACCAATCTGACCATGTTAGATTGAGGCCTAGTTACTGGTAATCCTGTCCTGTCCTGTCCTGTCCAGAGATATCAACACTCTGATCAACCTATGACACACATGGTGGTAGTCCTGTTGTTAGATATATTCTATTTATGTTCTGAATACAATTCCTACATTATTGATATTATTTACATAAGCCACAAACATTTTATCCTCTCATCACCGTAAATAAAAGTGTACGATACATACAAATATCTTCCAGAGAAGTAAGCTACACAACAGATACTGTATAAACAAACACATTTAGTTCTGAAAACTACTGTTTACATCTGGTCTTGTTAAGCATAAGTTCACGGTTGAATATAGCTGGCTGTGTAGACCAGTCTATTCACCTGGTGACGGTTGAATAGCCACTGCAAAAATAAAATAGAATACAATACAGGTAATTCGAGTTTGGTACGAGGCACTTTTATAGATTATATGGTGTCTAAATCTAAGGTTTCAGTAGTCTAGGTTTAAGGGTCTTTGAATTTTGCCATAGACAAAATATAAAGGAGGAATAGGTATTATGTACACCCACACATACAAACATTAAAACTTTGACGCATGAATATAAGAAGCTTTGGGAAGAAGTATGTAACAAGGAATGACAATGGAAATTATTTTTTGATGAAGAAAAAAAGAAAGAAGCCATTTGTTAAAGAGAAAACTGTGTGTGATAACTAAAGGATAATAAATAATAATACCAAGCAGAATAAGAAAACACTACTGAGTAATTTAGTAAGACACAAGGAGATGATATTTGTTTCCTCCTTCACAACCAATGAACAGTCACCACAACCCCTTACTTTGATAATATTCAAACTTGTTTATTCTACATTGAAGTACAGTTTTGTTTTAAATTATATAAAACAAAAGTTTTGCCATTTTTATGACTAAAAACACATGACCACAATTCTGACCACAATTCTACAATTAAACAAGGCCTGGCCATCACATTAACACTCATTATAAGTGTTGCTTCATTTATAGTATATTTCAGTCTATATTTACAAATATTAGTTATTATGTAGCAGTAAAGCACACTGTACATTAACCATTTATAGTCTCATGAATACAGCAGTGTAAGGCATAACTGTACACAGTAACACTGAAATATTCTTATAAGGCCCAACCACAAATACCCAGTCAGGTACAGTACTGTAAGGCTCAACCATAACATATATAATCCATCCATTCTAGAATTTGTTCACACATTTTTATCAAAGAATTTATCTTCCTTATCCTAGAATATTCCTTGTATATCAATGATAAAAGTCCCTCTCAATTCACTGATTAAATTTTAACCATTAATATGCACCCCAGTGTAACAGCCCTACATGGCCACGCACAGACATTCTTAATGTCTAATTTGTTTCAGTCTTAGGTGTTCACCCTGACACAGTCAACAAGATTCATCCTTAAACATCTACCAATGGACTCTTTAAAAAACTATCTGGGGAAATATTGCAGGAATCATCCATACAATGTTCACTGTGAAACAATACTGGAAGGTTCAGCCATCATAAACACTGTAACAAATGTAATTTATTTCATAAACTTCCACATTAATGCACCAAAGTATTGTAATCTTTGTATACATACATTGCTGCATTATTGTCTTGTTCAAACCTTAAAAAGTAGTGTGACAGTTGACAGGTCAATATAAGGCTACACTATGCACAGCTCTTTAGATAAATCATTATAATTACATTATTGTAATATAGTAATACAGTACTGTATGTATATACGGTGATCCCTCGGTTAACGAACGCCTCGGTTAACGAAATTTCGGTTAACGAATTACCTTCCATAAGAATCTTCAATTAGGTTAACGAAAAAAATTTGGTTAACGAATTCCTTACAAATTCTTCTCAACATGTTTTCGCTTGCTCACCAGCTGGAATATTAGTCCGCCAATACAGTGATCGGTTCTAGGGCTTAAATTCGTTCCCATTTGAATAAATATCAAGAAGGTTGTACTATTCAATAATTTTAAAAGTTTTATATTAAAATTTTTAGTCATTTTAACAATTATTGAACATAATTGAAGTACAGGAAACTAGTTTTTAGCGTGAGAAACAGCCACTTGACTCACCCAGCAGGCGTCAGTTTGTGTCTCTGCTCAGTGGAGGTAACATCTTGCTTGAGACTCTCTTGAACATAAACTATTTTTACATTTTTACAGTAAAATTATTGGTCATTCTAAAATTTATTTTACATATTGACAATATATAGCGCTGTGCAGTGTTGATTTAAAGAAAATAATCTTGAATTACACCTAGTAAACTTAAAATTTTATGGGTGAAATGGCAGCATGAAGCATGGGGTGATTTCTCTTTCACCCCCACTTCCTTCTCTTCTCCTCCAACTCCACTTCTAATTGCAATCATCATCATCATCAACCAGGAGCCTTCTACATGCACACCTCAAAGTAAGTGTACTTTACTGCATTTATTTTTAGTTTGTATGTAATTTTAGGTGAATTGGAACCAATTACCCCAAATCCCATTGAAACAATGGTTTCGTTTGACGAAATTTTCGGTTAACGAGCGACCTTCTGGAACGAATTGTGGTCGTTAACCGAGGGACCACTGTACAGGTATTTTGACTTTAATATTATTCTAATACTTTATTGTAAAATATGACCAGCTACTGCATTATAGTTTAATTCCAGTCTCTTTTCACACAACGTCTTTGAAATAAAATTGTTGCTTAAGGTCACAGCCTCGGGTATTCATGTTTCCTATATCACAAAATACTTGTTTCAAGCTTTTTTCTTATCCAGCAGTGTTATTCCCTTAGCATGAAAAAATTCACTAGGAATTTCACTCATGTTTAGTATTTCACAATTTCCAAAATGTTGGTATCTTATACAATACAGGAGGACAACTTTCCATTTGCTATAGACCTACACACTCTAATGTTCTTTGCCAAGCTTACAGTACCACATTAGTAGAAGTAAAATTGGTAATGAAACCTCCAGCATGCTGTTTCCTTGTTTTTGCTTTGTATATTTACTCCTTTATGGATTTTTTTTTAAATGGAAAACTTCCAACAGCAATATTTATTCAGAAAATATTTGCAAATGTCTCGCATTCATTCTAGTGTTTCATACAGGAGTTTCTCGATCAACTGATGGTAGTTTACAGGTTATTTGGGATGTGGGTGAGGTCTCAAGGGCATCCTGGCGCAAGAGAGGTGTAATGGGGTGGCTGCTGGTGTCCATACAATGGTTCAATGGATGGGCATTTTCAACATCAGGTGTGAGGGTAGGGGGAGTATGAGTTGGCGTTGTACAGCTGTAGGGTGGTGTTGCCAGAACAAGCGGAGAGGTTTCTGCATCATCTGAAGAGTCCCTAATTGCACCATCGTGAGAGCCAAGGGCACGGTGAAGTTTGTGCTTGATACGCCGCAGCTTCTCCAGTGAGGTAGAGGAAAACTGTTCAGCTAAAGACACATGTTTCATCCCAGCAACTGCTTCTGGAAGGTCTGGTAAAGATGCTAAAGGGACTTCATCATTGAGTAACTGATCAGTTTGTGGAGATACAGGGCTTGAAGCTGTTCGGTCTCGGATACCACCGCCCAAGTTGAGTGATTGTGGTCGATCACGACGTAATGGAGATGATGAATTTGATAAGGATATCTGTTTTATAAAAAAAAAAAAAAATAGCTGTTAAAACATCTTTCCTTAACTCAAGTCACTAAATACAGTACAATACTGTATTGGTTAAAATTGCCAGTGATACTGTACATACCCTGATAATACTCGACTAACCTATACAGTACTAGCATTAACCATTAAATGTTGGCTGAGGATTCCCTTTTTCACCCCAGTATGCACAAAATGTCCATAATTACAGGTACTGTACTGTACTGCCTAAAAACTGGTGAAATTTTTTCAAAGGGGCAAAAAATCAACCATCAACAGCACCACCAACTTTGTGGTAAATACTGTATGTCCAGTATGTGCAAGAATTATATACAGTATATATTATACTGCAGGTCAGTGATTCAAGTGATTCAAAAGTGTTTATTTATTTTTGCCACCGCACAGTTTGATCTGGACTATTTCCTGTTAATCCAGACTCAATCTGGATTAACAGAAATTAGTCCAGAGTAGTTTACCAGTCTGGATAAACAGAAATCTGGATAAAAAGAGTCTGGATTAAGAGGGTTTTACTGTACAGTAAATTGACGAGTACCTGTATAATCATACAACTTATTTTCATCAGTCTTTGCTTCACCAATCTTCATTACTGAGCTGCATTCTTACTACCTGTACCTACATTAATAATCCCTGTCACGTAAGCTCTATAAATAGTGCATTAAGTCAGATAAATTTCTATTATCATTGAGTTATTTCCCTCAACCATTTTAGAAATATTCTAAGTTGGAGAATTAGCCTCTGGTTTGTGGCTGTAACACGTCAGAATTATTACTCTGTTCATGTCATACTCTTTCACACCATGACATATGTCTTTAACAACAGAGTATAACCCAGTTGTCATGGACTGATACTGTACAGTGAACCCTCGCTTTACGCGGTTTCACTTTACAAGTTTCTACATTTACACGGTACCCTGCCAGAACCGGAATTCCACTTATCTACTCATATACACGGGTGAAGTATAATTTTTTTATTTAGCTCATAAAATTCATACAAATTACCCGGCCAGAATATAATTTACATTGCTGGAATTCTTACAATTTGATGATCATTTTGAATATAAGCATCATAGATTTTGCATTAGACATATAAATTTTAGATCTAATGCAAGTATTTTGTTTACTCAGAGCAAATATGTTATCTATTGTGCCAAATATATGACGTGTATATTCAAAATATTCCTGGTCTTGCAAGGAATCCAGCAATGTGAACTATATTATCCAAACTTTAGTCTGAGGTATTATTTATTGCTAAAAAGGTAAATATTCTGGTTTCTCCCAAACATTTCTCTGGTAGGGAAGGACCGACCGACCAAGCTAGAGTGGTGGGAAGAGGGGGGGAGGTAAGGTGGGGTATTTTGATTGACAGATAGTGTTGTGAAGAATATTTTTTTTTTTATTAACTGAAGATATTTGTTTTAGCTCATAAAATTCATACAAATTACCCGGCCAGAATATAATTTACATTGCTGCAATTCTTACAATTTGATGATCATTTTGAATATAAACATCATAGATTTTGCATTAGACATACAAATTTTAGATCTAATGTAAGTATTTTGTTTACTCTGAGTAAATATGTTATCTTTTGTGCAAAATATATGACATTTATATTCAAAATATTTCTGGTCTTACAAGGAATCCAGCAATGTCAATTATATTATCCTAACTTTAGCTTGAGGTATTATTTATTACTATACCTTAAAATCTAGTGTTTTCCCCCAAACATTTCTCAGAAAGGGAAGAGCCAGCGAGTGTGAGAAGAGGGGGAGGGAATTGAGTCCATTATTTGAATAGACATTAACTTGGCGACTGTATTTCTCTATTTCTCTTAAATATTAATTGTGTGCGTGTACCATCATAAAATTAAGATGTTATTTTTACTAGAACATAGGTATTGTGTCGGAAAAAATGGAATTTGGGGGTCGGCCCGGTCTCTATTTCAATTAATCCCATATGTTATGTTGTTCACTTTACGCGTTTCTCACTTTACGCGGGCCTCCGTGGGTTCAATTGACCACGTAAAGTGAGGGTTGACTGTAATATTAAATGTATACCTCTATACCTGTCCCCTTCTCTATTAATATTAAATAAAGTAAACAAAAAATACTTACCCTTCTGATTGGCGATGCTTCTCTGTGCTCAAAACTTTTTAATGATTTCTCAGTTCTGAAAGAAACATTCTGAGATATTCCTTGAGGTCTCTCTACAGCACTATGCTTGGGAGAAGTTGAAGTGGAAGAACACCGCAAGGATGATGCTCTGAGAAAATATTTTGGGTTTAGATTATATATGGAAAAATACAACTTTGTTTGTCATACTCTAATGTTATCAAAGTTGACATGAAATTTGTTTTAGAATGAGTTTTCATGTTTGTAGATGTATCTAGATTCAAGACTTGATGAACAGCTATACTGTAATCACTTAGGAAAGAAGCAGAAAATAAAATAAAAATTTACACAATGAAAACACTTAGTATGACTTATGAACAACCTTGAATTACAATAAATGGATTTATATACTTGTGTTACCTTGAGAGGGAAGCATTATTAGATTTGTAAGGAGAGAAACTGGAGGCAAGGGAAGGTGCGGCAGATTCAGCATCCGACACTGGGGCTGACACAACCCTATGAGAGACCAATGGTGATGACTGCAAGTACATGACATCCACTTCATCATTTCCCACCACACGACCCCCACCTTCACTCGACTCGCCTGTGTACAAATGATGCTATTAATATTCTGTACAGAAATTGGCTTCAGTCAAATGTAAGATGCACCTGAAAAAAAGTATCATAAATCTGGTATAACTATTTAACAAGAAAAATATACATACTGTATATTGATTTTTGGTTATAATGTACAGGTGTTATAATAATCCTGCCCGGAAAAAAACTACTTTCTAAAAATTCAGGTTTTCTAATGTAATGAAATAGAAAACTTTAAAAATAAACACTTACATTTTTATTAGCTTCAGGGACAGCGGCTAATATCAATGGAAAGAGCAAGAGAAGAAGACCAAGAACGATTGACTGGCTATACAGGGAGGACACTAACTTCATTAAACCTTCTGTTATGATCTATGCAATTCAGTAGTGTTATGCTGAATATCAGGTGCATGATCCAACCCTCCTGGGTAACCTGAGCTCATGAGCCTCTTGGCCAGGACACCAATCCACTGATATCAAAGAGACATCCAAGATTATACATCCCCTCTTGTGGAGGCTGGTCAAGACTACCAAGATAGATATCTTGAGATTACTGTAGTAAGAAACTCCATGCTTTAAGCTGTCAGCATGATCAACTTAGCCACAAACAGTACAGGAACCTAACTAAGTAGGACTATTGATACTGGTGCACCATCAGATACAATGCCTCTGTTATGTAGTGTGTCAGGTTTCATCATCAACATCTTCTGGCCATTTTCCATTTTTGTGTGGGTTAACCATGATTACCTGATGGCAGCTGTTGAATAAAACCAGAATGCGATGTCCCCCCCTGCTCAGCACAGTAAACCCAGGGAACCACCCCAGAATATGCAGTAGAGACCAGGAGATAGACATTGCTCCGGTGACCCAGTTGTCATCAGGCATGTTGAAGTAAAGTTTTATGGTTGGATGCCCTTCCTAAAGCCAACACATAAGATGGGAGCAGCTAGCAAAGCTGGGTCACACACTCCCTGGGGCAATCAAAGTACATTAACCCTTTGGCACTCCTTGCCATGGCTGGAAATCTCACCCTCTCACAGTCTTTTGGAGCAGGTCGTGTCGGTAACATGAACTCTTTTTTTTTTTTTTTTTAACGTTGGGTAGAGCAATCCAGACCCAAATTGCATCATTAGAGATACACCTGTCAGCCCATGAGGCTAGTGTGAGAAACTTAGTTGGTTGATGGAGCCGGTCCACTGTTCCCACATTTCTGCTTACAGGAGGGGTGCTCTCAGCGTGAGATGCAGCTGAGCAGGAGAGGTTGTGCCAGCACAAGAGTGCTTAGCATATTCGTTTATTCCTGAGAATATTGTAGAAGTGCATAAGGACCAAAAGAAGAATTAAATAAAAATGTAAACTGTACAGTATTACAGTGGGGTATGCTATAACGAATGGATCCTACTACGAATATTCCTATAACGAACGGTTTTACCTATAAAATTGAGAATGCTATAACGAACGCAACTCCTACAACGAACGCGGATGAATACCGGACTATTTCGCCTGGCGCATGAATATTGTTGTACCGCGACCCACAACAAGAGCGTCAGGCGCCATCTTTGTCTCATTGTGTAGCCAGTGCACCACTGTTATTGTTGAAATTTCGTCTTTTGATGTGGAAATTCGCGTTATTTGTATAACTATTTTGTTATACAAGTATACAATTGTAACAATGAGTCGTCCAAAGCGAGTGAGAAAGCTAATAACCCTTGAAACTAAGAAAGAAATTATAAAGAAACGTGAGAATGGAAGAAGCATTGCGAAACTTAGTGATGAATATGGGATGGCTAAATCGACTATATGTACGATTTTGAAGAATAAAGAGGAGTTAAAAACTGTGCAAGTGGCTAAGGGAATCTTTAGACTTAGCAAAGCAAGGTGTAATGTGATTGAAGAGATGGAAAATTTACTCTTAGTGTGGATAAAGGAGAAAGAAATGGCAGGTGGTAACATTAGTGAAGCTATAATTTGTGAGAAGGCTAAACAATTGTTTGAGGACCTTAAAGCCAAGACTCCCAGTGGAAGTGATAGTGATGTGCCAGTGTTTAGGGGTACCTGCATGCTGAATAACACTAAGGTAAGATAAAGTACCGTATTTTTTACATTTTCCACAGAATTTTTTCAGTGTTAAGCGGTTGTATTTGGGGGCCTGGAACGGATTAATCCTATAACGAACGAATGCTATAACGAACGAGATTCTGGAACCAATTACGTTCGTTATAGCATACCCCACTGTACCATGAATTTGCACCCGTTGTTCTCTGATCTTTGTTGCTGTGTTATTGTGTGGGTACACATTCCTAATTTATTATACAAGTACAGTTGAGTCTGGATTTACGCGGGTTTTGTTTACTCGGTAAATTTGGTCATTTACGAGGGGTGAAGTATACCGGTAATTTGTTTATTTACTGAAGATATTTGTTTTAGCTCATAAAATTCATACAAATTACCCGGCCAGAATATAATTTACATTGCTGGAATTCTTATAAGATTGTAATTATTTTAAATATAAACATCATGGAATCTGCATTAGACATACAAATTTTAGATCTAATGTAAGAATTTTGATTAGAAAGAGCCAAAATGTTATCTTTTGTGCAAAATACATGAAGTTTATATTTAAAATATTCCTGGTTTTGCAAGGAATCCAGCAATGTCAATTATATTATCCTAACTTTAGTCTGAGGTATTATTTATTACCAAAAATGTAAGCCTTCTGTTTTCACCCAAACATTTCTCAGAGAAGGAGGGGCCAGTGAGCGTGGGAAGAGGGGGGGTGGGGTGGGAGTTGAGTCCATTATTTGAATGGACATTAACCGTGACTGTATTTCTCTTAAATATTAATTGTGTGTGCATACCATCATAAAATTAAGATGTTATTTTTACTACAACGTAGGTATTGTGTCGGTATTGTCGGAAAAAGTGGAGTTTGGGGGTCGGCCCAGTCTCTATTTCAATTAATCCCATATGTTCTGTTATTTCATTTAAGCGTTTCTCGTTTTACGCGGTACTCCGCGGGTTCAATTGACCGTGTAAATGAAGACCCAACTGTATTCACCAATTACAGTAACAGTTTTCTAGCCATTCAGGCAGCTGGTCTGTATTGTGCTACTTTGCTATGACATTTATTGTCCCATGTTTGTGCAAGAGGAAACTGGAGTACCTGAAGAAAACCTTTTATTTCGTAGAGTCACGGTGAAAAATACCCTCCTCACATCTGTCCCAGGCCAGGAATTTAACCCAATACATAGTAGTGAAACATATGAGTGTTACCGCCATACCACCAACATATATGGTAGTTTATCCCACTACATGATATAACTTCAAAGTTGATAAGGGTAACAAAACTCACATATTAAATTTCTTCTAGTTTCAATACATTGTAGAATTTGCTTCATTTCACATTGGCTTTACAATGCTTTCAGGTACCTCTCAACTGATCAGATGTCAGAATAGGTCATAAAAATCTTACAACTGCAGTTTAAAATTACTGTAGCTTGAGGGGTCATTTGCATCAGAACTCTCAGTTACAACGATGATGATCATGGACTTGTTGAACAATCAGACTGAAAGAAAAACCTAAAATTGTTGAACCACTACCATACGAGCATATTAACACTTTAAGTCTTCTACTATATACTGTATAGCATATGGAAGTCTACAACTGTCCTACTCAGCCTAGATACGTATGCCATACAAACTAGTTTTTCCACCCAACTGAGCATTATTCAGTTTCTAAATAATTATGTATTTGCCATATATCACCAGCAGATATATTTTACTCTGTGCTTCACAATCATCATCAGGGTGACAGAGAGAAGCACAACCTCATGACAGTGACCTAAATTATTGTACTGTAGAGGAAGCATAACAAAACTCTAAAATTGTGAACAATGGTTTCCTTATTATGTTCTGATGTTTTCTTCTTTTAATATAATTCATGATTAATTTATAAGTTAATTTTCTTTTTTTACTTAACCTTTAGGCCGTATCTGAGGTCAAGATTGAAAGGGTTAACCAGGCATGAGGGGGCATGTGATAATTCTCAAGCTCTAGTATGTGGTATAGAACCATCAGTTGTTGAAGATTTTATTGAAAAATATCAGTGTTAATAAACATTTACAGGATCAACTTGGGAACATATTGCATCTGTTACCATTGAAGTAGTGAAGGCACAAAAATATTGTGAACGTGGAAATATTCACAGCATAAATAGGTACAATACAATGAAACTTATTTAATCTAGGACATTACAGGTACAGTATATGTATCCTTAAGCAAGTAGTTAGCTATCAAGTTTCTCACCTCAGTTTCTCTGTTGCCACAGTAATCCTTCAAGAAATGCAAAAACTATCATTGTACAGTAATGCTTAATTAAGGTAAGTAAGCACTGCTTAAATTACAAGTAAGGCACTAACACATAAAAGAGTAGGAAATGTTATTGTTAAAACAGTATGTGTTTACAGTATTATGTCTTCCGATCCTAAACATACCCTTTTGCAAGTCTACCTAACAGAAGACTTACTTTGTCACATTGGTGAATATGTAGATGAGCACCTGGGGGTGGGTGACCCCCCATGGCCTCTGTCTTCTCGCACCAGGAACTGCAGATATTCTTCGCCACTGCCCTCATCATCAGCCTCTACAGGGTTAGTGTTATATATCAGTCTATCTTAAGTCTTTCCTCCTACTGTATGTCTTGATCTTCACTACTGTACTACTAAGGTGTTAGTGCTTTTCTTCACACACTTTCTTATAACTGTTAGTAATATGTAGTGTACTGAGCTATCTGAGGTGGTATTGTAAAGTGATAAATTATGACTTGAAGGTTTTTATATATACAGTAGTACCCCGATTTACGCGGTCAATTGAACCCACAGGGTACCGCGGAAAGTGAAAACCGCGTAAAGTGAACAACAGAACATATGGGATTAATTCCAATAGAGACTGGCCCGACCCCCAAACTCCACTTTTTCCGACACAATACCTATGTTGTAGTAAAAATAACATCTAAATCTTATGATGGTATGCTCACACAATTAATATTTAAGAGAAATACAGTCGCCAGGTTAATGTCCATTCAAATAATAGACTCAAATCCCCCTCCCCCCCCATCTTCCCAGCTCACTGGCCCCTACCTCTCTGAGAAATGATTGGGTGAAACACTAGATTTTAACGTTTAGTAATAAATAATACCTCAGACTAAAGTTAGGATAATATAATTGACCTTTCTGGATTCCTTGCAGGTCAGGGAATATTTTGAATGTAAACTTCATATATTTTGCACAAAAGATAAAATACTTGCTTTGTGTAAACCAAATTATTACATTAGATCTAAAATTTGTATGTCTAATGCAAAATCCATGATGTTTATATTCAAAATGATCATCATATTGTAAGAATTCCAGCAATATAAATTATATTCTGGCCAGGTAATTTGTATGAATTTTATGAGCTAAATAAAAAAAAAAAAATTATACTTCACGTGTATATGAGTAGATGCACCGTGGAAAGTGAAAGTCAGGTTCTGGCAAGGTACCGCGTAAATGAGAAACCGCGGAAAGTGAGCATTCTGGTTTCGGCAGGGTACCGCGTAAATGAGAAACCGCGGAAAGTGAAATCGTGTAAAGCGGGTAATACTGTGTGTGTGTGTGTGTGTGTGTGTGTGTGTGTGTGTGTGTGTGTGTGTGTGTGTAGTATATATATATATATATATATATATATATATATATATATATATATATATATATATATATATATATATATATATATATATATATATATATATATATATATATATATATATATATATATATATATATATATATATATATATATATATATATATATATATATATATATATATATATATATATACTTCATTTTTAGTCCCTAGTCCCACCCAGTAGGTCGAGGGTTCGATTCCTTGCTGGTGAGGTCGTTGATTATATGTTCAAAGTCCGCGTGTTATATGGACTAAAAATGAAGTATATATATGTACCTCGCGTTTCATACCAGCTGGATTCGGTAAAATGCTACTGACACCACATAAGAGGCACGGGCAGTTTCCCAATGAGGTTCACGGCGCCATCAGCTCGATGAACAGGCTTTGTGTGAAATATAACAGAGTCTAGAACTGCTTTTAGTGTCCTTGTGGCCTAGCCGGTAAGCGTTCCCTAGTCCCACCCAGTAGGTCGAGGGTTCGATTCCTTGCTGGTGAGGTCGTTGATTATATATATATATATATATATATATATATATATATATATATATATATATATATATATATATATATATATATATATATATATATATATATATATATATATATATATATATATATATATACTGTATATATATATATATATATATATATATATATCTTGATAAAATCACACGGAAAATGGAAACAACGGAGTATTTTAGCTATTCAAGATATATATATATATATATATATATATATATATATACACAGTAAGACCCCGCTTTATGCGGCTTCACTTTACGCGTTTCCACGTTTACGTGGTACCCTGCCGAAACCAGAATACTCACTTTCCGCGGTGTGTGTACCCTTTTACGCGGAGAGCGGCGCGAGCAGGGTGCGCACAAGGTCTCTCAGTCATCAAAACATTACCGAGTTCTTCACCAGCCACCCACCACAGCCGGCCCAAGTCAGTGATAGTGATAATGATAGTGAGGATATGGACTTATATGGACTTTGAGGGGTTTGACAAAGAGGCCCTGCAAGCCTCTGTGGTGGATAGTGATACAATTAATACAAGTGATACAGGTGAGGGCCAATAATCTGCCCTCTGCCTCGGAACCAACCCCCCATCCCCGTGTGCCCAGCCATCTTTTCTACTAATGTAAGTGTTAAAAAACCTAATTTTGTTGATATTTCTCTTAATTATTAATTGTGTGTGCATACCATCATAAAATTAAGAAGTTATTTTTACTACAACGTAGGTATTGTGTCTGAAAAAGTGAAGTTTGGGGTTCGGCCCGGTCTCTATTTAAATTAATCCCATATGTTATGTTGTTCACTTTACGCGTTTCTCACTTTACGCGGACCGCCATGGGTTCAATTGACAGCGTAAAAGTGAGGCTTACTGTGTGTGTATATATATATATATATATATATATATATATATATATATATATATATATATATATATATATATATATATATATATATATATATATATATATATATATATATATATATATATATATATATATATATATATATATATATATATATATATATATATATATATATATTTTTTTTTATTTATTTTTTTTTTTTTTTGTTCATGCTCTGAATGCAACGTCAGCAATGACACTAGGAAATATGCAGGGTCTGTGGCCTTTCTGCAGCAAATAAGTCTCAGTCAGATCAAGGAAATGGGATTTTGGATATCTTCAAAAACAGCTATCTTCATCTATCTCTGAGAGATGTTTCAAATGTGGTGGTGCCGGGTTTCCCTCCCCGATCTAGTCAATCTCCACAACCAGGACCTTCTTCCTCATCACAATAAAGTGAGTATCCTTTTTGAGTAAATTAACATTTTACCTTCCGGTAAATGTTCCTAATTTTGGAAATATTCCAAACGGTTTATAATATAATCTGGACCTCAGTCAGCGGAGCCTTGTATGCAAAGTCACCTCCCTCTCCACCTCCTGCTCGGGCATTCTTGCTAACGTCGCATTCAGAGCTTGAACAAAAAGCTGTTTTTTTCTAAAAAACAGTTTTTGTGATATAGCTCGGAATGCGACGTCCATAACCCACCCATCTCCACCCCTCGAGAGTTGAGTTTTATTTACTGCTCGCTCTGAGGCAAGAGATGAAGGTCATGATGCGTATACTGGGGGATGAAGGAGGGGGTTTTGAGAATTGCAATTTAATGCCAGGTAGCTACGTGTCCCCCTAATATTACTTATTAAGTACAGTAATTATTAGATGTTTTAATTGCCTGTATGTTGGCCTGGCGAATTGGCTAGGAATTAACATACCTAGGTAGCATTGCTGATTTCGCATTCTGAGCTATATCACAAAAACTGTTTTTTAGAAAAAAACAGCTTTTTTTTTTTAAATGCTCTTTCCTACAAGTAAATACTTTTCAAAATTTTCCAAAGAAATTTCTCCAATGAGGAGAAAACTAATGTCAGGCATTAGTAAAAGTACTGTACGTACAAGAAAACAAAATATCATCTACTTAACATGCTCCCAAGCAAAACAGAACTACAATATACCCGTAATATTACATCAAAGAAGTAGTACCATATTCAAAATGCAAATGATTGTATTAAGATGTGAAAACTAATTATTTTAATTTAACCCTTCATAATTCCTGTGCATCAGTGACAGGGTTTTCCATAAACATTTAGGTACAGTAAAAGGTCTGATGAGGATCTGAAGAGGCAAGAGATCAAGGGAACCAAACTATAAGAGCTTTGAACAATAAAATATGCACAGATATGTTTAGAGATTGACTATGGTTGAGCTTATAAATGTTCTTATAAATGTTCTATAACCACACACTCTGTAGAAGAATGGAACAAAATGTGAACAGGCTCAGATGCTTGTTGAGTCAAGTCAATTTTGGCCAGGAGCAAATTCAGAAAGAAAATTCAGGATGACTTTCTTTTATATAATCTTTAATAGTTTACGTCTTGTGTATTGATCTATGGTACTTAGAATACATGCATGAAGACATTGGTAGCTACAGCACCATAAATCTTTCTTCTACACAACACCACATTCTCAGTATAGTCTTGTTTCAAGGACGACATCTGCCTCATGTCTTTAATTTCTTTGTTTCACCAAGGCAACAGTAGAACCTCTCAATAATGGACCTCTCAATGCTGGATATTCCCAATAACCAACTTTTTTTCGTCTGGTATAATTACCTGACCAAGTCAATAAAATCTGTTAATGAGAGCATTTGTACAATATTGACCAGCCAGTTGGTGCTTGTTGGAGCTTATCAGATGCAATGGAGTTCAGCATCTCAGCTGTCCAAAAACCTCATGAGAGTAGTTGCTGCAGGTAATTATACTTTTTCCATGCTAACCTGTCTTGTAAGCCATGCCCCTCATCTATAGTTACAAGTAGCTGATTGGTTCATAGAAAATGTTCGTGTAGCTGTCCATTTACTCAAACTAAATGTGTTCACAAATGGTAAGCGGACAGCTACACAAACATTTTCTATGAACTAATCAGTTATTTTTAAAGATGAGCTTTCAGGTCAGGTTAGTGTGGAGTAATAGGGTCATTGTGGAGTGCTATTACTGCGTTTTATGTGTGATAGTGCTAAAAGTAAGTACCCATGCAAAAAGTTTTCATAAAGAGGGCAAAAATATCTGTTTCAATAGTGAAGATGCTTGAAATTATTTAAAAATTTGAAAAAAAGGTATCTCTGTGTCTTCCATTAGGTTGAAGACAGTGACTATGAGTAATTCACTGCTTCCATATGCGTGGCACAGGAGGACGGACCATTAGCCTGTACCAGGCCAGCAGAAGTGCAAGAACTGTAACCCCATAACTAAGGTAAGTTGAATTTTTATAAACAGTTCGTACTGTAAAGTATTCATTACAGGATCAGTTGTGCATTTTGATGGTCAGAAATGTTGTAAGAAATTCTCATTGTATTATTTTGTGTATACACAAGGAAAAAATGAAACCCTCCCAATAAGGGACAGAGCTAGCACAATTAGTCTGGTATTGGAAAGGCTTACTGTACAGTATTTTGATTTATTTTTTTGTAGTACAGTACTGTATATCATTTTCTGATCGGTTATTAGTTTCTGTTGTGTCAGCTGATGGTGGTATGGGTGCTTGCCTATATGAAATCAATATCAAAATTACCAAAACATGCGAGGATTTTCAGCCCTTCTACACTCTGCTTGATTTCTGGACCTGGCATACATCCTTCTGTCCTGTTCATCATTTGTCCCAACCCATCTCAGAAATTCAAGAGATGCATCGTGACAAATGATGAGCAGGACAAAAGGATGTATGCCAGGTCCAAGAACCAAGCATAGTCAGAGTGTAAAACGCTGAAATGAGGCACTGCATGGAGAAACTAGCACAAGCGCCAACCAGGCCACAATCACGTTTATGACTGCAAACGGTTCTAAAACACCCTATTTTCATAAAGTGATGGATGTAGTGCAAAAATGTCACTGACCATATGGTTAAAAGTCCATAGACAAAAACCTAACTCTGGTCAGTATCTCATCAAAGCGACATTTTGACCATTTTTGCGTGGTGAATGCAGCACATCCGCCAAATTCTTTGTGTGAAACATACGGCCTTATGTCATAAGGCTGTAAGTGTGTTTGTGGGTTTGGAGGTAGGGGTTTGGGGGTAAGAAGACAGTTTGATGGTGGAGGCAGCCAATCAGCAAGCAGAACTGCATGCCGGGCAGGGCTGGTGGCACACTTTTTTCAGTCCATGTCTTGAGACTTGAGTGTGGAGGAAGTGCATCTCGTGCTAAGGGAGCGTGCTTTTCTTCATTAATATCGCCGTTTGCGGTTGTGTTTTATCACTACACAACAATGTCAAGTGATAGTGACTACGTTGATGATGTTGAGGCCCAGCCTGAATCCTCTATGTCGATTGGAGGCTTCTCTTCAGTAATGTTTTATTCTCAGAAGCCACCTAGGGAGTCGGTGTCCCAGAGCCTGATGACAGTGAAGCCTCCCACAGTGGAAAATCAATTTAGGGTGTATTTTTATTATGATAATCATGATTGGAAAACAAAAACATTTACCTGAGTTTTATGACAAAACATTAAGGAAACATCATTTTTGGTTAAGTTAGGTGAGGTTAACAGTATCGTTGCAAAAAATTATTTGCATAATTTAGAAACATTCAGCTTCATTTTAAAACAAACTGCAACATTCTAACTAGAAATCTTTCTGTGTTATCAATTTCTGAATGTTGCAAACTTTGAATGTATTTCCTGACAAAAAATGAGAATGGTGCTTGTGCTAGTTTTTCCACACAACGCCTCAAATAGAGTTTTGGAGGTAGATTGCAAACAAGGTCAAGTGAAACCTAAAGGCTTTCTACCATTATGCAAAATCGAAATTAAAGACAAATGTGGGCATAACAGACCTGGGACTTGAAGATGGTAGTTACTCAAGCTCCCATCAGGAAAAAGTGGAGGCATTAAATAAATTTGTTTCCTCAGTGTTCATGAAAGGATGCGAACAATCTCCCTGCATTTCAGGAAAGATGGTTCGACACAGTGCTGACACACACATATGCTCTCAGAAGAGTGTACTGTATTATGAACAAACTGTCAAGGCTAAACGTTCATAAGAACCCGTGCCCTGACAGCGTGTATCCCAGAGTGCTAAGAGAGTTGTGCAATGAGCCCCTTAAAATTCCCAATGACAGAAAAATGGCATATGTGAGTCCTATATTCACAAAGGGTGATTGCTACTCCACAAATACTTATAGGCAAGTGAGTGCGTTAAGTACTAGAGAACATTATACGAGATGCCATGATGGAACTGGTAAATATAATTACATTTATATTTAGTTCTTAAATAATGATTGGTGTATTATGTTGAAAAGTATTACAGTATTATTGTCATAAATTTGCAGGAAAGTAGATTTTCTTTGTCTCCAAGGAGGATGTTTCATGAGGTTAGGCTCCTTAAGAGTTATATTGTATGGGAAAATAGATTTAGTTCAACAGCAGTCCACTTCCTTACATAATTTTGAGTTTTTATTCATTTAAATTTGGTCTAGGGAGTAATATAAGTACAGAACTGTAATCAAACTACAAAATGTTTATTAAGTAAATAAAGTACTAAAACTAACAAAAATACAATACAGCTCAAATTGGTGTACTGTATATTTTCACAAGAATTGGCATTGTTAACATGAATGCAGCATTGACCATAGTTCCAGGTCAAGGATTGTGTTTCTCATGGCTTAGGGATAAAAACCATTTCCAGTGAATATTTCTCACTGGTTACCTGTACCAAACTTATAGCCTAAGAAACTGCATCTCCTGACTCTAGATGATCAGAAGAAAATGACAACACCATACACTCACAAGTCTTCTACAGCAATGTGACAATATCTCTGAGCTTGTTATCTTGGTCCCAAACATATTCTTTCAGGAAATTTTATATCTTTCTTATACAAAAAAGGGTGACAGAATATTTTCCTTTGCAACATATAAATGCTTTCAAAGATCATGTTAAAAGAGCCACATTCTTTGGGATCAAAAGAGCCTAAAGAGCAGCAGAGATTGTGCACCAAACAGTGACTATGATTTATTCTCTTGTGGAGCAACCTGTCACACACCAAGACTGCACAGGATTCATAAATTTCACTTCTATAAAACTATGTGAAAGTTCAACCATATGTTTATGCTTTTAACACAAGAATTCATGTTGCTAGGGCAAAAAACAAACAGCTCACATGAATGTAAGCAATATAAATAACAGGGATTATTCAACTTTAGAGCTACCTTTCTTGTGTGAGTTCTACCCAGCAGCAGCACACAGATGAAGAGTCATAAGCCTGATATGAGAAAAAGGCAAAATGACCAAACTGATCACACTCAATGATCTAAACTAATATTAACTGATTCACAGATTCCATACATAGTTCTTGTAAGTTATTAGACATAACATCTACAAAAAAAATTAATAATAATAATAATAAAATAAATATTACAAGCAGATCCATTAACTCCTGATGGGGGAATCACAATGATATTTCCTACCATCAATAAAACAAATATTAATGTAATTCTATTTCAGCACACACCAGAGAGCTTCCTCATAACTCCAAGCCTGATAATAGGCAAGACCAGAAAAGTAACCCATCGAAAAGACAGTCCAGATTACTCACTGTGAAACTGGATGTTTCCTTGACACAGAAGTTATACTAGTTCCCAAGCAGCTCATCAGTAATATCCAAACAACTAAACATCTTTAACACCCTTAACTTGAAATACACCACGGGTTTTCATGATTGATCTAATCTCCTTAAAATGTACATAAATAGCCAGAAACAATGTGCTCATCTGACCTCCTCCCTGTATTATCCATGAAGGAAAGGCCTTGGCTTCAAAATACAGTTCTATTGCTTTTTAGGGCTATAGATGCTGTAGAATAGGTTTACTAATACAGTACTGTAGTTCAGATTTGTCCTGGATGCTAATGTCAAGGTCTTCTGTCCTTGACCAATGGTTTTGAGAAGCATATGTATTCTTTCCACCTAGTAAAGGCTGACATGCCATGAAATTGGTGTTCTTGATATGAATAATGCATTAAAATGTTCTGCACTCTGTAGGTGGTGAAGCAACCACAATACTAACAAATTGAACTTCATTTTTGCAAAAAAATATTGTAGTGGAAAGCAAATGTGATATTACCAGTACAGTACACAGCAGTCTTCATAATTTGTTTATAATTTCAAGGCAAATTTTACAATTCAATTTCTCTTAACTACTGTATATTTTGCCCTTACTAAGAATGGATTCACAGACATTCTGATGTACCTGTACTTCACAGACATTCCGATGTACCTGTACTGCCCTATCACAATGTTAGCAAGAGTAAAAACCAGAAAATAAAACCGATTTTAACCCCTTCAACCAAGGGATGCCACTTTTGATAATTAATTTAGCTAATGTTAAGCACTTTTATTCAGCACAGAGGGGACCCCATACACAAGGGCTTTGGGGGGTAAGTACAATTACAGTACAGTACCATTAAAAAGAGCTATAAAAGCATGCCACTATCAACAGCAAAATACATAATTCAAACCTTACAACTGCATCTTGCCATCTTGTAGACACCTTAACCTTACAGAAACTACAACTGCATGTGACTCACCTTTAAAAAATCTATGTTAACTCAATCTTGGAGCCTCCCACTGACCTGAGGGTATAGTTGCAAGGTGTGTGGGTGTGGGGGGTTGATCGCTCCTTTTCTCCTGCTCCTCCAACACATCCTCACATGCTTCTTCATTAAGTGTCTGCAGTGCCCCAAAGATCAACTGTTCCTCCATTGTCACCTGCCAATGTGGTATAAAAGATAAGCACCAGGAGCTATCAAAGGAGAGGAAGCATAAAACAGAATGACTAGTTAACCTGGAACTGACTTTACATAAACAGTAGAGTTAAATAAGCAGTACTTATTATATCACTGTTTTTTACACTGAGGTACTGCCACACAAGGATGAAAATAATTATTATACTGCACAGTAAAGGTATTTGCCTACAAGGTAATTATTAAAATATGTTGCTCAGTAGTAAATAATGACTAATAAAATAATTCCTATGATGAGGAAAATTACCATTAAAAGTGTCATAAATTTCCTAGCAACTACTGAACTACAGTATAACACTACAACAGTCTTGTGCCAAGATCAATTTCCGTGATTACAGATGTACAGGAACTCATAATACAGGTACTGTACAGTATAGCCATGAATACGATACTAATAATGAATGTTACCATAACTAGTGGACTACAGCAACTAATCAACTCTTACCACAGTAATGTAAATATTGTAGTACTGTCTAGTGACTCTAGTCAGTCTTCTGGATTCATTAAGTTCAGAACAATTTCAGTTAAGATATTAATTAAAGTGCAATTAAAACTTTACTA
The DNA here is from genome assembly GCF_018991925.1 of Homarus americanus. Lineage (NCBI taxonomy): Eukaryota > Metazoa > Arthropoda > Malacostraca > Decapoda > Nephropidae > Homarus > Homarus americanus. The sequence goes on from NW_024750852.1 coordinate 5,061,301, forward strand.
AATCCTCTTATGACTTAATATCCTCCCTAAGTGACTCACAAATTACACCACTAAGGCACAAATTCATTCAATTGTTGCACCTTCTCATTATAGCCAAGTCCCTAAGAAGGGATGTTTAGAAATGAGTCACCTGTGGTAGAAGGCCTTGTCTTATGGTGCTACATCAAAATATGCACATCTCATCTGTTAAATGAGCCAATTCCTGTTACAGCTATGACTGCATCCTGTTTGGATACATCAGCAATAACTTCTACACCCTTAAAAAGCCATGGAACTAAGTGCTTTGGCTTCTACTTTTAGCAGTAGTGGAGTTTTAAGGCTGGTTTTACGCCCTTCTTAATTAGCGACAGTACAGTATTTGTAAGAGCTTGTCCTCAGCTTTTTTCGTGTCACTGCACAAGATTTGTTATATGTTTATTAACAACAAAACTTTAATTACAACAATGGTGTTGGTATATGGGTTGATTCTACCCAAGCTGTGTCTGAGGACTAACCCAATTTCACAGTCAATAACTCAGCACTGTCTCAGGACAGTTTCATCTACCAGGCATGGGTGCCTGGCCCAGGGAATAGGGTATTTCATAGGTGTGGACTGAATTAAAATTACAAGGTTCTATTACAAAGGCTGATTTAGAGGTACAGTACAGTAAGTTCCCTCCACAGGAGTGAATGGACCTACATACATAATTTCTTTAGAGTTTAATGCATACACTTTTATACAATACTATGTTGTAGAGGTAGTACTGGACATACAGGAACTCTTCATGGGTTTGCATGACAGCAATGTTGTGTCTACACATCTGGTTCTTGTATGGCTGAGTTACAGTCCTCAAAACAGTATCATTCTCACAAGAGAGCAATGGCACTGGCATCTCCAAATTCTTTAAGTCAGCACTGCAGGATGGATAGTATGGGCTGGATTTTCTCTTGTCCAACAAGAAGGTTATAATTAATCTATTTGTTTAAGAGGTACTGAGTAAAGGGCAGGTCTGACATGATGTTCTGGTACAATACTCATTAATTTAAAGTGATTTTAGTCCCCCCCCCCCTTTTTTTCTTCTGCAGATGGAAGCCAATTGTAGGGGAGGAGTATCATATTTTTTGTTTTCAATATATCTAAAGTAACAGGAGTTAGAGAGCAAGATTCTTCTAGCGATACCATAATGGAAACATGATAACTGGGTCTCTGCTAATGTAATAATCATCTGATATAATAGATTTATATACTGTATACAGCACAATACTATACAATATTCCCACAATGTTCCAAATTACAATTTGTGTACCGGTAAGTTATTACCCTTGAGTACCTAGTGGAAATATTTTTCTTACCAAAATCTGTTGTTCTATACTTTTACTAGAACATTATACACTTCTTGTGCCATTTTAGTTATATGTTCTCACATAGAAGGAGAGCTGTTGTAGCCATTGAGATTCATCAGTACAGGGCATTTGGGAGCATGGAAGAAACTATTTATAGTTTTCAGAAAAAGTAAAAAAATACCTTTGTATGAATTTTGAACAAAATCTACAGAGTGACTTCATAAGCCGAAAAGCAAGGTACCTAATAGGTCAGGCATTTCTGGAGCAAGATATGGCTTTCCACTGGTAGGTGAAAATTATCGTGTTTATATGGTAAAGTAAATATAATTCCTTCAAGGACCTTTTAATAGGACAATATTTCAAGGGTATTTTATTTAACAGTCTTATAGAGAATTTACTGTATTCAGGATCATTACGGTACCAAATTCATTTCTCTAACACAATTAGAGCAGATGTTGTGAAGAAAAGTTTATAAATTTTTTGCTAAGGCATAGGAGGTGGTGGAGTGAGTGACGGAGAGATTGTGGTCAGTTTCTTCCCCAAAGGTCGCCTCCCTCCCTCCCTCCCACCCAGTGCATGTCACCGACTTGTTGCCTCTCACTCATTCTATTATGACTGTCATTCATGTTACAATATTGTTTATTTGATATTCATTAATTATGTAGTAAAGATACATTACTGTAATAATCTGTGTTTATTAATACCAGTACTCTTCATATACAATACTGTATATATCTCATAGGTAAAAAATATGCAATGGTAACAAATTCATTTCTCTTACCCAAGTAGACCATATGTGAATGCAAATTTTACACTTTTTTGCTAGCAGTAAATATATTTGCTTGCAGCCTCGCACCTCAAAAATACCCAAACTTTTGTCTTCATTCAAGAAATCTTCAGATCATGAGATCCACGAATCCCCCATCCTGACAATGGAAGACCTGACATTGCATCAGAAGGTCAGTAATATGAGACCATTAATCCCCCTTCCTACCCCCACGTGATACTGATCAGGTCAGGTCAGTAACAAGAGACCCGCTAATCCCCGACCACACCTCCAACGCAACTTTTCTTATGTTTTTCATAAAAGAATTGCGTCCCCATCATGGATCAGTTCTCAAGGAAGCTATAAATGAGAGAACAGAGTGGTGGTGAGAACCATAAGAAGGAAGTTTAGAGAGCAAAGACTTGTGCCATACCCTGTTAAATGCTTGGAGATGTCGCGGGCCACGATAAAGGTTTCCCCACTATCCATAAGAGAGGATGACCAAATATGGGTCTAGTAGGAAACCAGATCACAAGAAGATCTTGCCTGGTGGAAAACATACTGGTGATCCGACAAAAGATAAAGGCATTCAAGGTGCTGGAGAAAAGGAGAGTTTAAGATACAGGTAGTTTTGAAAATCTTAGAGAGGAATGAAGTTAGGGCAATGGGGCGATAATTAGGGGGATTAGAATGGTCACCCTTTTTTGAGATGAGCTACGTAAACTTAACAACTCTCTCTCCCCCCACCCTTGATAACATAAGGATATTATTTAATCAGGTGAAATAAGCTGGGAGATAATCTTGACATGATCCCAATTTCTCTATGCTTCCTTGTGTCGCATCTTCAACACTTGGGGATATTCAGATTAACGCACTATTACTTAGAATATCCCTTATCCCCGTTAGTCTTCTGTACTAGATTTAACAGGCGCCAAACAGTATCACACACCTTTAACATTTGTTAAATCTCTCATTCCAGTGCATGAGGTCATCCCATCTCTTTTTTTGTGTGTTATGGGGAGAGGGGAATGTCACTGATAGCTTGACATTTAAAAATTTACTTTTACATTTTACTTTTATCCTCTTTGCCTAGTTAGCTGCTTGGGCGGTTGGTCACGTCTCTGTTATACACTGTTGGCAAGTACTGGGTATGCAATGGCTCCTGAATGTATCTGAACTTGCTCCAGTGATGGTCAAGTCTGGTCTTGAAACAGCTTACACTTGGTGCCATCACAACTCTCTCTGGCAGGTTGTTCCAAGAGTTTACAATTCTCACTCCGAAAAATTTTGCCCTCACAGTTTTATGGACTTGTGGCTTCTTCAACCTTGAGCTGTGACCCCTCGTGGGGCAGGTGATCTCCAGCTCCAGGTATGGACACTCGATTGAGTAGTGCCCTTTGAGATCTTTATACGCCTCAATTAGGTGGATAGGGTTGAGCACCTTTGCATTGTCAATTAAGGCTCTTAAGTTCCTTTGGTTTATTAAGCTACAGTTTGAGGATCTGTAGATACACTCAACAATAAGTAAGTCTCCCCTCCTTTAATTTAATTTTCCACCACTTTGATTCTTCAAAACCATCCTCCCCCTGTACCCTCACCTGGCTGGCTCTAAGGTTTGACCACAGCCCTCTTGCATGTTGCTTGAGAAAGGTTTGTAAATAAGTCATATCCGCCTATGTTGACCTCGCATTCCTTCAGGTCAATTCTCCTACCACACATGCTCTATCGGTTGATGTACTTTGAGTATGGTTTTAAACTCTGCTCTCTTATCAAGGAGTGTCAGTATTAGTGTACAGTGGTCCCTCGGTTAACAAACACAATTCGTTCCACAGAGTCGTTCGTTAACCGAAAATTTCGTTAACCGAATCCGTTGTTTCAATGGAATACAGTACAGTATTGGGTAATTGGTTCCAGCTCACAGAAAAGTACATACAAAGTAAAAAAAAAAAAAAAATGCAGTAAAGTACACTTGCTTTGAGGTGTGTATGTAGAAGGTTCCTGGTTGATGATGATGGGAATTAGAAGTGGGGGTGTAGGAGAAGGTTGAAGAGAAGGAAGTGAGGATGGAGGAGAAATCACCTTTCAGGGGACCCATGGTTGATGCAGTAATTTCACCAATAAAATTTTAAGTTCACTAGGTGTAATTCAAGATTATTTTATTTAAATCAACACTGCACTGCACTATATATTATCAATATATTAACTAAATTTCAGAATGACCAATAATTTTAATGTAAAAATGCAAAAATGTTCAAGACACCAATAAAATAGATGTTCACTCCACTGTCAACAAAGCCAAACTGACGCCTGGTGGCTGAGTCAAGCGGCTGATGGGCGCACAAAAAACTAGTTCCCTGTACTGCATATATTATGAATATGTTAACTAAATTTTAAAATGACTAATAATTTTAATATAAAAAATGCAAAAATATTAAAGAGCACAACTTTCTTGATATTTAATCCTCTGGAAACGAATGTAAACATAGAACAGATTACTGAATTGGCAGACTAGCCCATCAACTGATGCTCACAACAAAACGTGATGTTCGTAAGGATTTCGTTAATCGAAGTTCTGTTCGTTAACCGAATTGAAGATCCTTATGGGAGGTAATTCATTAACTGAAATTTCGTTAATCGAACCGTTCGTTAACCGAGGGACCACTGTATGTGACTTTCAAGCCACAATTTGTTCTCGGTGACTCCAGCCTCCCTCCATTCTCAGTAGCTGCAGCATTTACTAAATACATTGTATTTTGTTGGGTGTGGTCAGAGATAACATTGTTTACATGGCCGCCTCCTGGGTAGGAGGTAAGAGGGTGGGGGGTCCCGCTGTCCCCTGGTTCTGTACTGGCGCACTTGCCTCCACTACTGTCCCCATGTACATAAAACCTATGCACGTCCATCCCCATTCCTCATTGAATCCTCCCCTTCTGCTTCAAGCACCACAGGAGTTTTTTGTGCTGTTCCCTCTGCATTACTGTGCGATCTGGGTGTATGAATACATTCCGAAATGCATCACTCCTTTACAAGTTTTTTGCCTACCGAATAACTTCCCATTTCTTATCCTCACTCACTAGTGTGATCCTGAGGGGGCGAGGCTTGTTCTCTTGCTTTTGAGTTATCCTCTTCACCACTTTTCACCTACAGTAGCCAGTTGCTTCATTCTTTGTTATGCAGCTGGCAAACTGGGCATGGAAGGCTTTTGAATATACCTGAACATGTTTCAGTGGTAAAGTCTAAAGAAGCTCACAATTGGTGGTTAAATCATACTTTGGCAGGTATCTTACTCCAAAGAAGTTAACTCGGACAGGTTCCTTCATTGACAGTTTCTTGAATTGAGGCTAACTCAGTTATGTAAATTAATTTAAAGTGCTCATAAACTTCTCTTTAATGGTGAACAGTTTGTGATGGCCTTCCTCCCAATTAATGCCTCATGAGAGTGGGAGAAAAGAACAATAGTTCATAAGTACAGTATATGAAAAAAGATTAAAAAAGTAAATAAAGACTTTTGTGTATTGATTTATATACAAACGGCTCTCATGATCTGCTGATTATAACTGTACAATGTTTTCAGTGTTACTACTGTATACTTATTGGCTGTCATTTTTAATTCAGAATCTATTCGATACCCATGCATTACTTACGGGAATTTCCACTAATACTATAATGTAATTTACTTTGGCAAACTAGTGATGTGGTTTCTCTTGTTTTCATATTTCTTCATACTTTCTTAGAGTCATTGTATCTTTATACATATTTAAAATTGAGTTTCTTTGTCTATATATTTACCCTGTTATTTCAGTATAGTATAGCTTACTTATTACACATTATCTGTTGTAACCCTTGCGCTAATCCATTGGGCTTGTTGACACCGAGTGAAGGTCGTCTGGCCATTAAAGGGTTTACCTTACAACCAATAATGAGTCCTACAAGAACCATAAATATTGTTTCTCTTCATCGTGTTACTTCCCGCCACCCACCATTCTAGTGCTCCAGCTTCATCCTCCTCCTTACCCTTTATCAATAATTCACTTATACTTTGACTCATTTACTGTTTTACTAGTGTCCAACAATGTCATAATATCACTTTGGAACCCATGTAACAGTGCCACTTCTCACTCTCGGTGAAGTTGTATAGCTATGCAGGTGCAGCTTCTACTGGCATTACTGTACATTAAACTCAGACATTTAAGCAAAGATCAGATCTAGACATTTTCTTCAATTTATTATAAATTCGAAATTCAATAAATTCATTAAAGTGAATACTGTAATATAAATCCGACTTACTGTATGTGCAGTAAAAAAAATTCCGAGTATCTACTACAGTCCCCATTGTCACATCTCAAATTTTTTCTTTCTCTGATAAGATCCTGGTTCTTACCTGTTTAATACAATGATACTCAACATACTTTAAAATTCCTGCAATACAAAATAAAGAATGACACCCGGAAATTTTCATTATCCACAATAAGAGATGAAACACTGCATTGCTATACTGTAATCAACTTTACAAAACAGTTTAGTCAATACTGACAGTACACTGGAAGAATTTTTAGAACAAGAATCATTAAATATGTTTTAAAATCATGGTGATGGTAATACTGTACCATTCATGACATGAGAGGTGGGGTCATTTGTATCATACAGAGTTGTGTTGTGTAAACTCTTGTAGCTAACAAAAATGAAACAGCTTAAGTCTTGCACTACTGTACTTCTAAAGCAAATCAAATCTGGGGTGGTAGCATAAATTCTCAATTCTGTAGTTAATACCCACCATCTTTTCTATATTAGAATCAGCACCAATTTATTTAATAATACATACAGTAATCTAAAAAAAGTCTAATCTACATACAACATTGAACTGAACTTAAGTTTTGTATATATATATATATATATATATATATATATATATATATATATATATATATATATATATATATATATATATATATATATATATATATATATATATATATATATATATATATATATATATATATATATATATATATATATATATATATATATATATATATATATATATATATATATATATATATATATATATATATATATATATATATATAAAACATTTCACCGACAAGTGTAATACACTATATTAGTCTTCCAGGAGACAGGGTTCATAAGAAAAGGCAGAGTCACACTAGCGTGTTAATTTTACAAGAGCCAAAAGAATGACATGCGAGAAGTGTATCCCAATGTTGCATTTATGTTCCAAAGATCATCTTAATTCCCCCCATCATAAAATATGAGGGGTATATGTTACCTCTGTCCATCTATCAATAAAAAGAAATTGTTGATTCTGTTCAATACCTTGAGAAAAGTTATGAGAATGGAAGTGAGTCAGGTGTGTAGCTTCACATCACGAATATACCCTGTGAGAATTATATTATCAATGTATTCAATATCTTACTAAACAATTATGGTCATGTATGTGAAATAATGGCAGGGACACCCATCACCTGTGACTGTTCAGTTTTCTTCTAACGTTTGCACTACTCAAAGGAGTTTCTGTTGCAATCTTCATTAAGATAAAAGTGATTGCTGCAATTTAGGCTACTTAAGGGTATTCTAGAGTTTAGAATACATTAAGGGGGGCTAGTGGTACTACAGAACAGTACAGTCTGTACATGTATTAAAAGCTCTGTAGTGTGTACAGTGAACCCTCACTTTACGCGGTTAATTCAACCCACGGCGGCCCGCGTAAAGTGAGAAACGCGTAAAGTGAACAACATAACATATGGGATTAATTGAAATAGAGACCGGGCCGACCCCCAAACTCCACTTTTTCAGACACAATACCTACGTTGTAGTAAAAATAACTTCTTAATTTTATGATGGTATGCACACACAATTAATAATTAAGAGAAATATCAATAATATTATGTTTTTTAACACTTACATTAGTAGAAAAGATGGCTGGGCACACGGGGATGGGGGTTGGTTCCGAGGCAGAGGGCAGATTATTGGCCCTCACCTGTATCACTTGTATCAATTGTATCACTATCCACCACAGAGGCTTGCAGGGCCTCTTTGTCAAACCCCTCAAAGTCCATATAAGTCCATATCCTCACTATCATTATCACTATCACTGACTTGGGCCGGCTGTGGTGGGTGGCTGGTGAAGAACTCGGTAATGTTTTGATGACTGGGCGACCTTGTGCACACCCTGCTCGCGCTGCTCTCCGCGTAAAAGGGTACACACACCGCGAAAAGTGAGCATTCCGGTTTCGGCAGGGTACCGCGTAAACGTGGAAACGCGTAAAGTGGGACCGCGTAAACCAAGGGTTGACTGTATACTATGTTGCTGTGCCCAGCAGGTTGATGAAAAAACAACTCATTGCTGGACACAAAAGATAAATGTGTTTGTACAATTCAGTACTGTACATTTTGTTTTTCTGACTGCACATCAAGTGTGCTATTAATATAATTTTTACCTGTGTATAAAATGAGAAGAAAATTCATAAAATAAAAAGATTTATACGAAAAAAGAGGTAAATATGAATAGAAGTGTGTGGCTGACAATGATGAGCAAGGCTTTCAAATTCAGGATTTTTACCTGCTCAATGACTATTTTCGGAATAATGAAATTAGAGACGACATCCTCCTCCAGCAAGTTGTGTGTGTTTCCTTCGTCAGTGTTGTCATCATTGCCATCATCTCTGCTCTTTACTGATGACTGGGAAGGTTTTCTTGGTGCCCCCTGCTGAAGGATTTAACAAAAATGGAAAACTAAAGGGATCAATAACCGAGAAAAAAAAAGTAGGGGGTTTAATAAATTTCTAAACAAAAATAAAATTTACAGAGAAAGAAAATCAAATACCCTGTACCTGTACAGGTACTATAAAAAAGTCATGTCTAGGGGGAAGAGTAGGGCATTGTGCACTGGTGATACATAAGACCCACAGAGCCCAGGGTTGTAAATCAAAACTTTGTTATAAATAATCAACTGGTTATTCTATGTTAGTATCTACATTATTATTAGTAATCCACTGCATTCCCCACATAATAAACACATTTCACATAAAGGTTTCACTTACACATACAGATTGCAAAAGTTCATCCATGGCTGTTTCAGAAAGATATTTCATTCATTTGATGCTGGGTTTTAGGGACAGTGACCTATGCAGGGTTGTTTGGCCAGGCATCCATTATTGCTCTAAGGCCAATCAAGTAAGTGGTGTCTTGTTTGAATTTACAATGATAACATCTAACTAAAGCTGCTGATGTAGACCAGATGTACTCACAGAGAGGCTTCATAAGTTGTTTCTACATTTATCAACAGTTTTCACACACAACATGGTTCTTTGTTGGCCATGTTTTCTAAGGGTATCAGTTCTAGTGGATTTTTTCTTTAAAGAGTATACTGTACTGTACAGTACTACATAATAAAAGTGCCTTGCTACAATCACTTAAAGATTCAAACTCTGAGGAGGTTATAGCCAGCTAATTCTTCATTATTTTGTCCACATTTTCTAGTACAGTGTACTTTTTTACCATATATCTTTAATAGATTAAACCAATGAACTAGGTGTTTTTATGTCTACATACAGTCTTCAACACACACACACACACACACACACAAGAATGTTCCAAGAATATTTCTTTAAGTAAATCTCTCTCATTTACAATGGCTTTAAACTCATTAATTTGCTTCTTTTATAATTATCTTCACTCACATACATTACAGTATAAACATCACATAGTTTGCACAAGAGATAAAATTTTTAGTCCTTTAGTGTAGTACATTTGAGCACAGTATATATAATACAGTCTTACTGCATTATCCTTCCAATTGGTCAATGACATCTTACAATTTAATCTTTTTCTTTCTTGATCACTTATTTATTGTACCCTAACATCCTCATCTCCCACCTTGTCTTGTTTAAGTCCATCACACACTTTCCTAATCCTTCACAATAATAGACCCTCTAATTACGTTGCAGGGTTAACAGGAGACTTCACATTCATTCAAATGCTTCAAAGTAGCAATTATTAAACTGTATTACTGTACTGGACCGCAACCATATTTTCTCCATCCATAAGGTTAACTCATCCTTTATAATTTTTAACTATGATTCTCTCATTGTTCCCCTAATATGCAATGGATCCATCATCTATAACACTTTCCAAATTACCAGTAAGTTAAATCCATCCATCCAACATGAGCTCTTGACATCCAATAAAATGCAGCTTCACCTCCACTTTATACTATCCTATCCATTCCACACTCCCATTTTGAGAAACAAAACTCTCTTTGTCTCCTGCTATTTACCATCATCAACTCCTTTCTATTTCCCCTGATCTCTCTATACATTTAGTTCAGCTGTATCAATACATGCATGTCTTTATACCTTAACTCCACCATTAACTCGTAATAAATTTCACTCTGACTTACAGGGATTACATCTGTCCTTACCAGGAATCTGCTATCCTTGTCATCCAATCTCTCCTTCACCTACACATCTACAACTCACTTTTTAATTTTTATAGTTTGTTAATCTATCAGAAGCTGTCTTGAAGTATTCCTATGCACTGTACTTTTATTTTGCTTATATCTTTCTTCCTCAAAGTCTGTTATTAAAGATCTCATATACTTCACTATTACACATCCATTGTTTACAATTTCTGAAAAAATCAACAAACGTATTTTTTTCAAAAATACAATTTATAGATCTTCAATCCACTGAGCTTTTTCTCTCCCATATTCTAACTTTACATGCAAATCTTCTTCTACAGGTACAGTACCCTCAAATTCATGTGCCTTTACAACACTTCAACCAACATCTCATTCTTCTTCATACCTACATATGTGCAGTACACTATATTTGCTGGCTTATAGAAAGCACATTTTTCTAAGACATTTTGTCAAAAAATTACCTCTGTGTTTAATGTGCCAGTATTTCCAATATTGTTGAGAGTGGTTTGTGTTTTTAAGTTTGTTTATTCTTGATCACTATACAAGACCTGCTATCTCAGGGAATAATATAAAATACAGTACTGTACTGAAAACCAAGCAGAATTATCATAAAAGGCAAAATTGTTGCAGCGCAAAATAACGCACCTTCCATAAATTAGCTTAATGACAGAGGCAAACTCTCATCATCTCGTTGTACCTCCTTTACCAGCATTCATAAACCATACCACCTGCCTTTATTATACAGTGTTGCTAAACAATTGTGCTAACTTCAAGCATCATATGTATCTACAGTAGATGATCATTTTACCATGCTTGAGGAGCAGTTCACTTGCCCTAATCTTGGTTGGGGTCCCCCTCCACCAAGGAGAAAAACTTGATATAATGAGAAAGGGTCGTGTACTATCATCACCGCTATCATTCTATTCCTGCTTGTTTAGTGGCTAACTATAATACCTTTCAGGCATATAATTCAATAAATGTCTGTTTGTCAGGGTGTGGAGTGGTGGTGTTAACATCATGACTGGCTACCATCATCATCCTGTGAGCTGTGTTGCCACATTTGTCATCTTATGTATCTCTAAAATAGCTAATTAAAATAGTGTAATTAAAAAATATAAAATTAATTTTTGAAAAACTGATACGTGCATGACTAATGTTAATTTGTCAAGCTAACCTGTATAAAGCAATCTATTACATTAGAGTGTGTTTGGTTCCAGACTTAACAGCTGACTCACCTTCTGTGTGGCCATCTGGCGGGTGACAACAGCGCACAGAATGTAAGGTGATCAAACTCACATACTCAAGGTCGAAACTTAAGATTACTGTACAGTACATACAGTACAGTACTTTTAATTCTGAAAATGTATGCTTTTGAGTTTTAGATTGAGACTTATTTAGTTACATTAGCAGACATTTTTAACATTGCTTCAACATGTTTTGTTTAATACTAAATGCACTGTACTAGAGGGAATATTATCAAAGAACATGATATAGGGAAGTTTATCGAGTCAAATCATACAATAAGTAATAATCGAACTTAACTTGTAACCTATAAAATCATCATATAATAAATAACATTAATCTACAATATGAAAGCAAGTAGCCAAGATCTGCATATGGCAATGGACAGAGAGACACGGAGTACAGTTGCTACCAACCATCGTTTCCAACCTCAACCCACCTATCCCTGCACGCACGGTGGCAGGAAATTTTAAAATTAATTTTCTTTCAAACGCGGTTAAGGCGTGTATGATGTGGTTAAATAATAGTATCTGTTGTATGTACTGTATTGTATTTACATGCACAAAATATGTTTTCCCCTAAAAACTTTAAAATGTCTGGTTCAATAAATATATGAAGTGTACTGAAATTGTTTTTTCCCCTAACAAAATCCTTGTAAAATAATGATGCATCTCGTGCGGCAGTGCATTTCTTATGCCTGCAAATATGGTACATTGGTTCATCTTTGGAAATATAATGGCAACACCGAGACCATATTTTCATTCAGACAGAAGTAACAAAGCATCATTTTCCTGATCTTCTCAGTATCTCTCTCTCTTGACTTTAACTTCATCTGCATTCATGTTTCTCACTTTACACACTTCACCCTCTGTTACTGAGACACAGTTAACAAAGACTTCCAATAAGTTTCACTTCATCTCCTAATTACTACAACTTATGACTGACCAATTCTTCCTCTTCCACATCTTTATTTGAAAACCTACAAGTGACCAATTTTCCTCCACATTTAATTTACTGGTACTCCTCAAGCACACAACCTAGCCTATGATCTGTCTCCCTTCTGTTCATGCTTTCAGCTATCATTATCACACCATCTAATTACAATATAAATGTCAACTCACCCACTCTTGCCAACTCATTTATTCTCATTCAGATTTACCATATATATCTATTATTCTTAGCAATATACCTTCCCACAATTGTTCCCACTACTTCACACTTTCATAATCAATATTCCACAAATAAAAACAAAACCTGAGAAATGCCAGATGATTAATAAGCATGAGGCGACAGGACATGATTGTATGAAAACAAATGCCATAAACATTTTTATTTTTTATAATGACAATTCTTGAAATATATAAAATATGAAATACACATTCACATGATGATTACACATTCACATGATGGCCACACAATAAAAATGGCAAATAAAAAGAAAGAAAATCACATGGAGATGTACGAAATGCATTATCGCAGAAATATCACAGGCTTTATAAACAAATAAGACAGATTGACAATTGGTAACAAGAACATTATAGTTACACAGAAAAGATGATGTGTTCTGGGACTTATTTCTTCCCCCAAAATTACTCTCCTTCATTAAGTATTCATTTTCAAAAAAAAAATATATTTTCGTTGCATTTTCATTCATTTGTAAACATCTTGTATCATTCAAAATAACTGCATTAGCTCTCAGAGTAAAAGTAATCATCAGCAATATAAATTTTTTGTAAAATTTCACAAATTTACAGTGTACAGTACATCAGTACAGTGGTATCTGGATTAGTTGATAAATTCACATTTCATGGAAGACTTCTTCATAACCGTTAGTTGAGTAATGTCTGCCTCTGGCCTCCATCTTGGAAGGCTCAATTCACGAAGAGACTGTGAATGGCTCGATGACTGGATCCTTAACTGGCACTCTTCATCACAGGTTCATGGCATCGGAGATTCCCTCGCCGCAACATACACAATAATTAACTTTTTGTAACAACAGGTACAGGACTAGCTCATCAATGTAAATGTCTCTTGAATAACTGGTGCTCATGAGAGAGCACCACTACTTCATATCCAAAGCTACTAACACTGATCTTCATATTTTGACTACAACAGCCAACTCCAAAATTCCTGAAGATGAAACATATTGGAAGCAGAGCTTCTGGTTGTTAGACCCTTTCCCCGGTGTGATGTTGATCTTGTTGCAGCTGACGTTGTTAAACCCACAGCTGAGGACCCTTGACTGTTGGTGTGTGGTGCTCTTCTTCAGTGTCGGAGCCCTGGTACGCCTCATTTATCGATGCCTACAAATCCAGTTTATACCCTTCAGTCCAGTGTGCTATGTTCTATACACGAGTCCCATCACCAAGTTAGCAGCCCGGGTTAATGTTTTGTGCGCAAGTGTTAAGCCTCTGAAATACCACAACTGGTCTACGTTCATGCCAGAGTCAGATGAGAGTGCTGTTTAGTCAAGTTAACACCGATTCCAGCGAAAGAATATGTTTTATAGACAAGTAATACAAATGACCACCACCAGATTTTAAAGAAGATTTTCAAAGGTTGCCTTGCAATATGGTAAAAATATATTCATGCATTTGTATTGCCATAAAGTATCCAGTAGGAAGATTTCCATAAACAGTACCTTTATTTACGCCAATCATAATACATTACAAGAAATATCAAGAGCATAGTAATGACGTACAGTAGAAACTGAAACATTTAACTCTACTTACCTTTACAATTCAATGGACATTATGCTACAAATGTACAGTTTGAGAATTTATTGTCTACTGTATATATTTACATATTTACAATAACTATATTACAAAATATACCTGTAATTCATCTAAGTAACACACAAAGCAAGTACCTGTACAGCACAACCATGCAAGCATGCACTAAAATACTCATGTTCAAGTACATTTTAATTTTCATTTGAGGGACTTTTGAACTTCAAAACTGATAAAAACAATACATTCTCAAATAGACTAATGCAAACAACTACTGTATACAGTGAAGTTCAGAAGTGACTCAAAACAATGAAATATGTCACACGAGTTAAACCAGGAGACACTGTTTCATACAAAAACACACTGTGTAAACTAGCGTACAGTATTACAGTCAATTAAGAAACAGCGTTGGAGGTAAGCTATTATAATTTTTTGCAAGGTTATGAAATTAAGTGCAAAGTTACTCAAGTAAGTCTGTCTTCTTGAAACCAACAGTAATACGATTAAAATTAGGAACTTATTACCCTTTACATGAAAGTGACTTTATTGGAAAAAAATAAATAAAAGAGGAAAAGCAAATACTGATGACAGGATCAGGAGAATAAACAAATTGAGGAAAAAAGGCAGAGTAAGGAATGGAGTGGGGATGAGGTTGGGAATGAGGTGAGGTATGGAATGAGGGTGTGGTATGGAGTGGGGATGAGGTATGAGGAAAATGTAGCAAATAGACACAAGTAAAAAATAAAATATAAAACAGGACTGAAAAGAGACATAATGAAGAATGAATAAAACCAAGGCAAGAAATAAACACAAAGAGAAGAGCACTGTACAATAGAAAGCAAATAAAGAGAGAGTATAATATATATATATATATATATATATATATATATATATATATATATATATATATATATATATATATATATATATATATATATATATATATATATATATATATATATATATGGGGGATGATAAGTGTAAAGGAAACTGTAAAAGTGAAAGGGAAGTAAGGAAAATGTGAGAAACAAAAGAAGAGATAGGGAGAGAATGAGATATACAGGGAGATATGAAAACACATACCAGAGTAAGAATACAAGAGTAAGGAGATGATAAGAGTAAGTGAAAGAGTCAGAGATAGTGTGGCTGAACATTTTAAATAAAAGATTGAAATACATAATATAAATAAATATTTAGCATAAAATTGAACAAAGAGCTTTCTATCACCAACAGCTGCTTTACTTTTTTCTACAGACTAACAGAAAAAAATACCACAAAAACTAATTAAGTTATTTTAGTACACAAAAGGTCCATAAACAGTGCTCTACTCCAAGTATGTTCATCTACTGTACTTTAGAGATGACTGACTCAAAAAATGAAGGTGTATAAATTAGGGATGCACCGGAACTTAGTTCCAGCTGGTTACTTCCGGCCAGAACCTCGATTTTTATGAAGTTCAAGTTCCGACCAAAATTTCGGTAAAATAACCGGCCGGAATCGGAACTTTTTAGAAAAGTACTGATTATTATTTCATAAATTAAAATTTAATTAACTGATAATGCTTCTTATTTCTAATGGATAATGCAGCATAAAAAAGTCCTGAATGGTTAATGAACATTGATGTATGTGTAGCAAAACAATTATTACATCTTAAATCATATTTACTGTACTCTCATGTACAGTACAAGACACTGAGTGTGGGGCAGTTGGCTGAGCTGACTGAGTGTTAAACCAGACAGGTACTGGATGCATAATTCTGATGGCCCTGTGTCCTGACACAAATATGACGTCAAGGACTAAGGACATACCACAGAACCAGTTGCAGTTATTTACTGTAAGTTTCTTTACAAACTGTCTGTTCTGTTGTGTATTTATAAATAAGGAGAACTAATATTTCAAACTTAATATAAACATGCAGTGAAGAGATCATTAATACAAGGTTGCATGTTATCTAGCAAGTATGTGTGATTCACTTTTGAACAACACTGTATCCCTGTTCAGGAGCCACTGCATTAAGTCAACAATAAATAACCTAAGCCTTCATATTTGTAGGTTGAGTTTGACAAATGCCTTTAAGAATTTAACATAGAACAATACTGTAATATTATACAGTACTAGGATTTCTGAATATCATGTACAGAGGTGTACTTAAAACAACTTGAACAAAATTTTAATAGCTATAACAGCCTAAGTTCCGGTTCCGGCTGGAACATTTTAAAGTTCCGACACATTCCGCTTCTGGCCGGAACTTGATATTATGAATCCAGTGCATCCTTATTATTGTATAAATAACATGAGTGTATAGGAGCTGCTCCACTGTCAGGCATTTTAACTTACATTGCCATATGGCATAAAATACTGTACTGAATAACATTCTATAAGATTAACTAATAAATACCCGGTAACAAAATAAATTATACAAAATTAATGCTAGTAGGAAAACCATTTTAAGTAACAATAAATAAATTTCAATTAATATCACAGATGAATTTTTGTTTGTTTAACCTTTGGGTAACCCTTAGTTAATATAGAAATGCATCACCATGCAATGATACAATATCCCTGAAATCATCTTGACTTTCCAGTTTATCTGGAGCAGCTCCTAGCATAATTGCATCTATTTTCTCAGATTGACCTGGAGAAAAAAAGCATTGCAAACATCGTCTGGAGCCTGAATTGTTGCAGTAGCAGTCGAGAGAGGGAGACATTATGTCGACGTTACGTACCTGCTTGGCTAGTAGGTTTTGCTTGGTCAGTTTACGCACTGTACTGTGGGAATCTTCGCGATCCTTGTTACTGCTGTGGGTGGAAGACGCCCGACTTGATCCTACAGAGAGGTCATGTTGGGTCAGAAAAAGTCCTCAAAAGTCAAGCTAGTGATTTAAGTCATTAATTAATTTTAAAAATTCAGGCTTTAGTTAGTGGTGACTAAAGTAATCAGTATTAAGATAAATTAGTTGAGGTTATGCCAGAATTTTCCCTTCATCAGAGTCATTATGACATCCTCATATAACAGTCTTAAAGTCAGGTGTCTTGTGTCTTTACAGTTTTAAATCAACTGAAAATTTTAAAAAATCTAAACCAAAACTCATTATATTGAGATTAAAGCTGAAACCATGTGACCCATAAAAATTGCAATGCCTGAAAAAGATGACATGATTGCAGCAATTACATAAAAATCCAAGCCACAATTTTTAATTTATCAATTATTATCTTATTTAATTAAATGAAATGACAAATAAAATCAGCTTTGCATGGTTAATAATTTACAATAATCTTTTAGGATGGTTAGCTCAGCAAGTAACAAGCCAAGAACACCAAGACCGTGCAACAAAGAAGTGCAAAGTGAAAAGTTAACAGGGCATGGAAAGAGAAGGAAGCATTGAGGTCCCTTTATTTTACAATTACTGTACAGATAACAGGAAAACTACAGAAACTGGGGATAAGAATAAAACATATAAAAGTAGGAAAATTTAAATTACATTAAAGAGAAGATAGTCCTATCTACAGAAATATCTACATTAAGTGCAGACTAGAAAACACTGGAGGTATCACTACAAATATTTTAAATCTAGGACATAATGTAGCCAAGGCGTAGGATACTAAAGTAATTATTTGGACTGCATAATACTTTCGGTTTATTATTAGATCACCGAGCTAATGATGCATGATTACAAAGGTGATGAGGTTTACAAATAGAGTACTGTACAAAATGGAGGTTTGGCTCATACACAAAGCAATAAAAAGTTTATATATGTACATTCTCATTATAACTAAACACACCTCTGTATATGAGAGAATGTTATTAGGCAATTAGTTTTCAAAAGCAGTGATTACATGGCAAAATATATATATAAATATATATATATATATATTTATATATATATATATATATATATATATATATATATATATATATATATATATATATATATATATATATATATATATATATATATATATATATATATATATATATATATACCCTGCATATATATATTGCATTAAATTACAGAAGAAAACAAAGCATACTATTTTCAGTTAATTACAGGTTTAAAGATCTTTTTTAAGTTGATCATGACTATTGCTCGAGATACTACAAACTAGTTCAGTTTTGATCACCATTTTATCTATCATAGTGTTGTGTGTGAAAGTGATATTGTATTTTATGTTTATGATATTTACATCAGTGACCAACATTATTCCTAATTTAACTTGTAATTTTTTATCAAGGTTTATGTAATTTGCTATTACTATAAAGAAGAGAAGCAACTCTGAGGTATGAAGCTGTCTTCCTCTTTTGGGCTGCTGGTGAAATTTATATAAGCATCTACTACATCACTAAACCTCAAGTTGGATATAATCTTCAAACTAAATGAAGGAAATATTAGTCAAGGTACACTCGCATGTCAGCCATAACTGACAAATGTAAAGCGAGATAAACGACGAGGAAAAGCACCCTTTGTGGAAGACACACCATGGCACAAATATCAAACATTTTACAATAATAATAATTAGAAGAAAACATATGATTGTTGCAACTTTTGTCTTGCTTGATATTTTACAAACAACCCCCAAGAGATTTTGTTACTCCTGATTATTTAACTGATCATGACAGCAGAACTTCTAGCTGTCCTTGCTTCCATGCTGTGAAAACCCTGATTTTATTAATGAAGAATAAACAAATAGAATATAGGCCACAAAGTTAAAATGGATCTTTAAGGTAACACTAATCATATGGCCACAGTGTGAATGATTGCTTCAAAACAAAACCCATGAACAATGTCAATAACTATTGATTAGGGAAAAACCTTTCTTAATAGAAGGAAGGATGACTGTGGATACTTTAAGTGACAAGAACACAAGGAACTAAATCACACAAAGACTGGCTGGAGAGATTATATGTGTCTGATATTAGTTTTGGGTTTATAATGAATCTTCTATGGCATTTTAAAATTAAAGACCATGCTAAAAACCATTTAACTGGCTAGTAGCTAATTAACTGAAATGTGACAAAGAAAAACAAGTTGAAATTTCAATACCTGAAGGTTCCACACAACTAATAAGAAGAACACTGGCTATAAAACCAATGAATCAATTAGCAAGTCTTGTATTTCTATGTTAGCATATTGGTGGCCATGGATTCTACTGATGTAAACAGTGTGGTGTGAGGGCTGAACTCCCTGTTATTTATTTAGTCCATAATTATATCTGTAGGTCACATATTATTTCTTATATTTTTTACTGAAAAATTTATCCACTTTTAAGTGAAAGCTGGTGGTAAGTCATGATCAAGACAGCAATGAAGAAGAAAAATCTGAACAACACTAATCTCCATACAAGTGCAAAATGAATAATGTTAGAGTTTGATGCATCCCAAGCAAGCTATAAGCAAACATCATAATATGACTACACTTGCCACTGCTTTAATATTTGAGAAAGGGTTCGATGACAGCAAAATAGGAAAGCCAAGTGAAGTTCCTTTATAAAGACCCATGCTTACATCTAATTAAGATAGATTCGAAGAACAACTTGTGTTGGCTTTTTTTTATTTAGAGTACAGTATAGTGATGGAAAATGAGAAACCATAGCCAAGCATCTAGAAACCTCTGAATCATAAATGTTATAAGTCTGTTGGCATAACATTTTTCATACTGAGGTTAATATATTTTAATCAGGAATCTAACTTTTGCCCTGTGGAGATAACCCTCAATCTCAGAAATGTTGATATACGTACTGTACATAAACAGTACCATACTTGATAAACTTTGTTAAGTGCAACAGTAATGCCCATTTTTTATCATCTACGACTCAACAGTATGGTTTTACAGTACAAATATGTCTTCAACAAAGCTAATGTATAATTTTCATAGTAATTGGTGTAAAGCAACTACAACTAATTAAAAATAATGCTGTACTGACTGTATCTTAGATTTGCTTATTTTCCACATGTCTATGCTGCTATGGGGTTATGGAGCTGAGTAACAATTTAAAGATAAGAGAAAAGGAAATGTTATTTTTCAACTCCATTCCAAGCTTAGGTAAAATCCCCAAGGACTTAAGCCATGATATAGAACTTACTGCTTAAAGCACAGGAAGCAGCAGGTTTCCAAAACTTATAGATGTGTTTGGAAGTTTATTGAGAGAAGAAATTTTATGGAAAATTTGGATGATAAGAAACACTGCACTGACTTTTGGATGACAGGGTGCTACATAAAAAACTAAAGCATCTTAATGAGCTCATATTACTGCATAAAACTTCCTCCATGTCTATTATGAAGTAGAATATATATTAAAGAGAGCTGAATATAACAATAACAGAATAGCACACAAACATAAAGTAAGACAAATAATTATAGTGTATGTACATATGACACAACAAGAGACAGATGTGGTTAGGAACACACATTGAAAACAAAGCACTCACACACAGGGAATCTTGGTAGCTCATATTAGAAAAATAAATCTACCCAATAGTGCAAATGGTGCCATTTAAGGACTACAGTGGTGAAGGCACTAGCCTAAAGTTATCTTGGTAATATTACCCCGTCGCATTAGAGACCCTTCCATGCTGCTGGCCAGACTACTTGGTTCTGCGCTGTCATCCAGCATATCTTCAGGAACATGACTACCACACTGCTGCATCTGGGGATCTGCAAATCTCACATTTTTACTGATGAAATCCTCATCAGCTTCCCGGTCCCGGAGTCCAAGTACCAGCATACGGAACAATTCCCAGTCACCAAAGTTCATGTTCAACACCTGTGAATGTATAGTATGTGCAAAATACAATAACACAAGTATATTATCAAACCAAGAATCACAGCCAACCCACACAAGTGTGGAAAGTGCCTGTAAAACAGGGATGATGATGAAGAAGACTATGGTAAATGAAAAATTCAAGAACTGTGAAAGCTGTATTTGATATAAAAAAAAGAGTAAGAAAAGGGTCAAAGTGTTTACATACACATTATATCATATCAGAATTAAATTATAACCAGAAAAATGTATCAGGCACAAAATCAAAATTTCTTTACATACCTTCTTAAGATCATCTAAATCACAGTGTAAAAGGACTTTGCCATTAATATTGTGTTCAACAAAGCGATCCTTGTAATTTGATATCATGGTTGCTGATACACCTTCCACTTTACTGAAGATATCAAACAAGCTCTCAATGGTTAATGTTGACAGCTTTTTATCAGCTGCCTCAGGCTGCAAAGATAAACAGTACAGTCACAAATATATACTAATATGGCAAAGTTTATAACTATTCAGTTAAGTCATACATACTGTGAGAATGGGTGCTTTTAGTGTCAAGGATAAAACAAGCCATCTTAAGATAACATAAAGACTTCTTCAACACCGCTATGACAAGTTCTCTGGAAACTATGAAACAGAAAACAAATCTAGACAATTTTTATACCAACTTTCAGGATCACTACTAACCGGCAAGCTTGTGTGACCAGAGGTGATAGCTGCGTTGACATTCATGGGGACAGTGTTGAAATCCACTGATGGAGCTGATTGTATAGAAGGCATGAAAGTTGGTCCATAGCCCCATAACATTGGATTCATTGGAGGCAAGCTGGCAGTTGAATTCTTTTGGTTACCTCTTAATGGCTGCTGCAACAAAAGACATGAAAGTGAGTTTTTGTGATATAGTCCAGAATGCGACGTCTAGCTATATACCTAGGTATGTTAATGCCTAGCAATAACTCGCCAGGCCAACATACAGGCAATTAAAACATCTAATAATTATTTAATACGTAATATATATATATATATATTTTTATATATATATATATATATATATATATATATATATATATATATATATATATATATATATATATATATATATATATATATATATATATATATATATATATATATATATATATATATATATATATATATATATATATATATATATATATATATATATATATATATATATATATATATATATATATATATATATATATATATATATATATATATATATATATATATATATATATATATATATATATATATATATATATATATATATATATATATATATATATATATATATATATATATATATATATATATAAAATATTGCATAGGAATGAAATAAGATCCTGGCTGAACAAATGCACTTTAAATATATAAATATGTGGATATATTTTATTTAG
Organism: Homarus americanus; assembly: GCF_018991925.1. Classification (NCBI taxonomy): domain Eukaryota; kingdom Metazoa; phylum Arthropoda; class Malacostraca; order Decapoda; family Nephropidae; genus Homarus; species Homarus americanus. The sequence continues at coordinate 5,083,984 of NW_024750852.1, forward strand.
AAAATCATTGTAAATATCCTTTAACCTTTTTAATGTGATAAAGATGAAGAACTGAAAAATATACATAGGGTGCAGGAGTCCACGGAAAATCCAAGGGTGAAAGTACACTGAGAATGTATGGACATACAATAAATGAACAATTGGTAATAAGAAGTTTTATGACAGCCAAATGGTGAATTGGTGAGGGAGAAGCAGCCTTGCCAAGATGGGGCACAGTATACTGTACAGTACAGTAATATATTAATGAATTGTTAAGATTAATGAGTGAATATTTCACCAGCGTACACCAGTGGAGTAACAAGATATTTTATACAATGAAAATTGATAAACAAGAGAAGGTGGATCTATAACAGACAAAGATACTTCATCAACTAAATCAAGATGCAAGAAAGATCTTGGAGTTTATGTTGATTCTAAACTGAAGTTCTTGAATCATTGTAAGAGGAAGGTAAACCTTGCTAATAAGGCTTTTCAAAAGTATAGTACTCCAGGTACACCACCGATTTTCCGGCAACCTTGGTTCCAAAGCCTTACCGGATTATCCGTTTTGCCGGACCAACCGAGGTCAGGTAATAATAATGCAACAATACACCTCTGGCCCACTAATTATACACCTCCTGTATCTCTAAAGAACCATGGACTGCTAGAAATTTAAATTAAACTATGTGATGTTTATACTCAAATTAATTCCTCTATAACAAGGATTCCAGCAATGTAATTTATATTGTGCTAAGTCTAGTCTGTGAAAATGACAGATGTAAAAAAATGAAAATGAAGAATCTGCATTGAGCATAATGAAACAGATGTGATGTGTTCGGGTAATGAGTCTATAATTCCTGTTTCACTCAATAAATTTTGAAGATAAATCTATTTATTCTGAATACAATAAATCCCCGACATAACAGACTAATTTGCGGAAGGCCGATCCGTTAAAGATGAAAGTCCATTATATCTGGATCCGGATTAATAACAGATTCGATCCATTATATACCAACATAGTCCCAAGTGACTGTGATCATTTTACCGTGCTTGAGAGGCGGTTCACATGCAAGGTTAAGCCCTAAGCACGGTTGGGTCCCCCCTCCCGCCCCAGGAGAAAAAATTTATATAAAGAGCTTCTAACGCATCTATATGCGATGGCTGTGTATCACCACCACTCTCATTTTATTCCTGCTTGTTTAGTGGCGAACTATAATGCAGTACCTTTCATGCATAAAACTCAATAAATATCGGTCTGTCAGGGGTGTGGAGTGGTGGACTTGGTTCTTGTGAGCTGAGCTGTGTGGCACTTGAGACACTTGGAATTTTGGTATTACAAATAGAATATTTTGTGTGGCAACCAAGGCATGGTAACTGAGTACAGTATGTTTGTTGACTGGAATAATAAGGGACAATCTGAACAGAAAATGAACGAATAATCAAACACAAAAATTTGGAAATTGTCGGATACTGTACCGTAATATCAAAATACTCCGAACTGGGTTACTTTGGATTTTTTGGTAATTTGTGTAATCGAGTCCATAAATTTTTTACCATAATGGACTTAAGAGTCCATTATGATCTGAGTCTGTAATATAAGAACCTAGTCCGAACAGGTCACAGGATCCATTAAAACTGACGTCTGTTACAGACGGTGTCCGTTATATGTATCGGGGGTTTACTGTTTACTGTACTGCAGAGTATAATTCTCATTTAAGTTAAACAGTAATTATGAGATCATTTAACTAGTGCAAAATAAAGTACAAAACTATAAATTTTTCACAATATACAGTAATAATTAAATTCCTACTTAACAAAGCCATAACAGTAGCCATACCAATCTTCTTGCAGTGGAGGATGATTTACTCTGAGCATCATACGGTTGGAACGTCCAGGGGTTGGGTGTGTGTGCAGTAAATTGTGGGCCATTGTCGTCAAACTGTGGCTGATCTTCTTTGATTACCTGGAGAATAGAGATAAAGGTACATCAGCCACTAATACATACATCAATGCCATCATTGGTAATCTGTACTAATAGAGCTAAGTGTATAAAGAAAGTACTATACTGCAATGACTGTGTCTCTATTGTACAAATATTTAACCTGATAGAGTGCAGGACTGTAAAAAGATAGTCTTATGATATAATGTGCCACCATTACTGAAGAAACTAACTAAAAAATAAACAGTAACCCGCATCCATAATCCATACACACATATACACACATGCAAAAACAGTAGCACTCACACACATTTACACATAAACTGCACAATACTATGAGAAGATATATTCTCAAAATGTAAATATTTTAGTAAACAGAAGGAGAGGAACTTAAAGTAATACTAGTACTCTCATCCTCTCAACATTACCTTTCTAATGAAGGGGTCCAGGTTTATGGTGAAGGGAAGGAACACTTTGAGGTCTGAGATGTGTAAAGAGCTTTTGTGCATTGATAAGAAAATTTCAAACTTCTTCTCTTCTTTGTCCATTTCTAATAGAGGCTCTATGTCTTTTGATACTGGCACCTGACTCTTGATTCTGTTAGAGAAAAAAAAAAGACAAATATAATTAGCAAACACTGACCTGATTCCACTGAAAGGATAGAAACTTTACAGTAAATATGAAAACAAAGCATTTACTGTATACTGTACGTATATTAAAGAAAAATAATTCACTCTTCAAAGAACAAAGAAGGTTCCTCTTATCAATTTCTTGAAATATTCTATGTAATGATAAATGGAATAATAACTGATCTATTTTAGCTAAACAGTTACTAAATGTGGGGCAACATCATTAACCTGGGGAGCCCTCACAGGTCTTTGTGGGGATTTTATGTTTATGATCAATCCTTTTAAGTTCAGAATACAGCTGAAGATACAAGAGGACTAAAAAACTTCATAATAACTGTGCATACTTTTCAAAGAGATCTTTCAAAGAGGTTTTATCTTCCAATGTATCTTCATTGGCTTCATAGTAGAGGATAAGCCAGGAAGCACGGTAAGGCCACTGTTCTGTGATGTTGATCCACGACGCTAAATGGTACCAATTGAAGTCTATGTGGAATGCTTTTAATAATCTGTTGGAGGAAACAGAGCAAAAGTTGTAAGAGAAATACGGTACATGTACTCATTACATACAATAATAATTTAAATAATACAGGGTACACATAAGTAAGAAAACAAAACTTTATACATCTTGAAGCAGACACTAATTGATGCCTTTCTTTAATTTCAGGTTCTCTCCTTACACATCCATAACCTCATCCTACACACAGCCAAAGGCATCACTGTTTGAACTTTCTTCAGTAGTTAATTAGGTAGGCAGACCCTTAAAGAGTTACAATAGTCAACCAGACACAAAATAAGTTAATGTAGTAGTTTCATAAGACACTGTCTATCCAAAAACTGTGTACTGTTACTGAAAGTTGCAACTCTTAACTTCTGAATTTAAATGCTCTTTAAAATTCTGTTTCAAGTCAACGTACACTCCAAGATTATGAACATAATTGACAGGACTGAGTTGTACTTCCCCCAAGGTTTACAGTAATCATTTACTTGCACTTACTCATATGAATTATTCTGGTACTGTACATGATATACATAAAAGTGCAAATGTATGTGTGGATAAGTAAAAGCATGTATAGTACGTATAGGGAAGAGACAAAAAATATAATAAATGTGTACAAATCTCACAAAGCTAATCATTCACAACAAAAATAAAATATTCCAGTATGGATCTGTTTAGGGATAAAATAAAGATTCTACAACATAGATGTATGGTGAACTAAAGAAGATTCCCTTAAACAGACATTGTAATAATGTGGGAGCTAGTTCTATAGAGAGACAATACACTGCATAAAACAATGAAAGTAGTAAAACTGAAGTGCTATACAGTATATGTGCTTACCTTCCAGTGATATATACAACATTCATTAATCTTCTCATTGAGCGAGGATTGATGTCACTAAAATAGTCATCTGTCAATAAAACCTGAAAGAGAGAGTGTATCAGGCACTTTATTATAATACTGCTCATCCCAAGATTTTTTTTTAATGACAAACTATTACAGTATACCTAACCTATACCTATATATGATATATGAAATAATAAATGTTTAAATAGCTATGATTTTTCTTTCATTAGCAGTTCTGTTAAAAAAAAAAATACAGTATGGTATATAAAATTTAATGAAATTTTGTTCCATAGATTTCTTCTCTCCTCACTTTTTCTTACTCTAATCTATTGAGGAAGACCACATGATTATTGGGATTTCCCTTCCCTTACAGCAATCCATGAGAAAAATATGAGCACAGTAGTTGTTTTTTAAAGTAATAAATTACCAATGGTTATCTACCTTGGTGAGGTCTTGTGCTCCTCCGACACGGTTCAAATTAGATCCTATGCTGGAGGCGATGGAATCAGAGGGCTTGAGAGTCCTACGGCTGCTTTTGCTGTTGTTGCGTCTCAGGTTCTGAGATGAACTCAGACCACTTTCAGAAGACATTCGACGGTTTGCAGGAATCTGTCAAGAGAGCAAAATTAACTAAACCTAACTGTTTGTAATATGAAAGGCTGCAGTCTTGGGAAAGAAATATACATACGGTATACTGTACGGTATTTATATCCAAAATTGAATTATACTACAGGTACTAGCATTATGCTAATTATAGTGGAAGACTTAGTTTGAAATGTTAGCAAAGAGCAATTATTTGTTGAGTGTCATTATTGGTAGTGTAATCTACTATCAACTAACCATTCACGCAGGCAATGACAACAAGCAAAGTACTGTAGTTGCATAATAATCATACCCAGGAGGTGAATATTACTAAGACCTGACCCAGCTAGTGTTGTCTATGTTACTGTATAAGCTTTCTAAAGTAGAAATGTTGGAATTAAACAAAACTGTGTAGTGATCCATAGTGAATAATAATAAAATGTTAATGTATGACGGAGCAAAGCAAAAGATGTGAAGTTTTAGTTTAAAGGAGCAGAAATAAATACTGTAATGTATAGAGTAAATAGATGAAGGCAGATATCTCTATAGTTTCTTCAGTACTGCACTGTTTATGTAAAAGTAAGCATGTAGAGTTCTAAGAAAATCTTTAATACAGTATGTATAAAAGAATAAGAATAAAGTACAGTACATATATGCTTTACACAGAAGAACAAAAAATATTAATAAAAGTGAACATCAAAGGAAGTATGAGTAATGAAGCTTGAATAAATAAATTGTAAATACTAATCAATATTTACACCAACTCAGCAAGACAATACAGGCACAAAAAGCAGTAGCATCAATTGGTTATACAGCTGTTAAAACATTCAGGACACCACAATCTTTGAACAGTACTGCTTATTTTACTACAAGACAACGACACCCAGCCATAGGATGCTTCCTCTATTACTTGCCCAGTTAACACATCTGATACACAAACTTGGGAAGAAAGGGAGCTACTGTACTGTATAATAAAGCTTCATCATATTAGAGGATTTAGAAGAAAGTTAAGTGATACCAACAAGATATCTGAGAAACAGGAAGGCAAAGAGAGCATAGAAAACTTTGATGATAGTGTTAAAATGGTGACAAACGTCTACTGACTGTAAGAAGTGTAAAATATTCTTGATCTGGCCAAAAAATTCCTCTCATAATTAAGAAATTATGAGAAAATAAACCTCTAATATGAAACTTATATTCTTAACACACAAACAGAAAGCTTTATATAAAAAAAAAAAAAAAAATATATATATATATATATATATATATATATATATATATATATATATATATATATATATATATATATATATATATATATATATATATATATATATATATATATATATATATATATATATATATATATATAAATACTGTATACTGTATATGAGGACAGATCAAGAGGCACAGAAGAGACAAACAAGAGCTACACAGTGAAAGGTCCATCTTTGAAAACATGCAGTAGAACATAAGTCTAAGGTCATCACCACCCACATTTAACTTACTCTCCAATCTATTTTGTCTTTTTTTTATATCAATACTGATCCCTGAGCTTTGATATTTAATAATGGAATACTAAAAATACCCCTGTGTTCAGTACATTTTAATACTGGAGTCAACAAAATATTTGTGTATCACTTTACATGATACTGAAATTTTTTGCAATAATCTATTGGCCTTTATGAGACATAGGTGTCCAAAAGAACTTTCCAAGCAAAAAATAAATACAACATAAGTTTGGCAAACATTAGCAGGAGCTGTCAAAGATAGACCTAAAGGTTAAGTAACACATATGGAAACCAGCATATCAGCACTGGCCAATGTACTCAAACATCTCACAACATCATAGGCACACTTACTATACAGTAATATGAAGAACAAAAACAGAATATCATTAGGGTATGTAGCTACTGGAATATATATGAGTTCATTGAACAACAGTGCTACAAGCAATTGAGAAATAAAAATACCGTACTTGCAGTGCATACTACCAAAACAATACAAATGGTTAAAATATAAAGGATAGACATAGAAGAAAACTAAACATACAAACAAAGACATAACAATAAATGGGAAATTGACAAAGAGGTCCACATGGGTGAGACACAAAAAAGAGACCTTCCCTGGACGGCACAGAGGTGAGGTACACACACCAACATGGAGGGGTAATGGGGATACTTACAGTGAAATTGCATCCGCTTTCAGTTGATAAACACCGATTTAATGGTATCTGAAGGGATCAAGGGTTTTAAACAAATTCATAAGGGGACACAATACACAAGTCACAAAAACATGAATAAATCAGAGAAAAATTAACACAAAACAAGTGGTCAAGATACACAAATCCTCAAAGCAGCATACTGTATACAGGTAAGGGTGGGCCTAAAATGATCAGGAATGTGTTCTTCCACCAGCTATAGGTCACTTGGTCATTAAAATTACTGTAACTAATTGTTTTTGGTTCAAATAATAAGTACAGGTATTAAATCTAAAATTATTATCATTAAGTCTACAACTCCATGTTACACGTCTAATTGTAACTGTGCAACTGAAGTTACGATGTGTTCATCAATTATTGTCAGTCATCCTTTGAGTGTCAATTAAGAAGAATTTGTCAGCAATTCTTGTACCAATATAGGTACAGTACCAAATCTTCATCATCTGTGTATCATCAACTTGAATTACTTCTCCATAAAGTCTTAAAAGTGTCAACTAAGTCTGTGAGGCATTGCAGGACAAAGTAGATGCAGCAGCATTATACAGTAATACCTGTAATACTGACAAAGAGCATCAGTAATGAACTGATAGATATAGCAAGACTTACATAACAATATAAACCAAGCAGGAATCACATTAACAGTAACTACTCTACTTAGTAAAAACAAGAAAACAAACAAGTTCATCACAAGCACTTATATTCTACGAAGATTAATAATACGAATGGCTATTATTTTGCTTTTAGTAGATAGCTTACAACAAAGAGTAAAGTGTTCACTCTTCAGCCATAGTGCCATCCACAAGGATTAATACCAACAAATACTAAGTAAATTATTGTATGCGAATCAAATCAAAGAAAGTCAACAGGTAACTTACTTTATTTTGTTATTTTTCTTAGATACACTATAGGTACACTATATCCTATACAGTACTTATTAGAACATAAATGCAGTACCCACATTATAACAGTACTGTACTAAAGTTTTCATCAACTGGTAACAACATTATGTATAATAACTGAATGAGCATTAATAAACTTACCATTTGGTAGCACATCAGTTGGCCTCACTTAATCATTAAAGCACTGCTAAGAAAGAATATTTTCTTTGTAACTTTTCTTAAGGTTTTATTCACACTGCAGCCCACTTACACTAGTTGTCTTGTAAATATTCTTACCGTAACTCTCACACTAACCTTCAGAGATTACTGGACTCCATTTCCTCCTCTACTATCATTTTCACTTATTTTTTCACCTTCATCCTAAAATCTTACAATTCAAATTACAGTATATACAAAAGAGCTGAAATGGGTATTGTTTCATCTCAAAACTCTCAAAGTATTACTGTATTCTTAACCTGTAATTAGTACCATTCTTGTTCAAAATCATAATTATCTAAAATACCTAAACGTATTCACAACCTTTAATTTTTATACCATAGTACCATTCTCAAACATGCACTTAATAAAGCTTTCATCTGATAAAATAAATATATAAAGTAGTATAAGACAGACAAAAAATACTTACCCTTAATCACCAACATTCAGTCCCCTATTCTACAACTTACAGTACTGTATACAGAAACAGCAACAAATTCAATAGACCTGAACTACAAACAATCATACCAACCACAATTACACACACCTCCCTATATAAGCCAATTGCTAACTCTATGAAATTTCTAACTTATGGGAAAAGGAAGCCAATATAACTTACATGACTGATACCGCCCATGGCTGATGTTGTAGCAATGCTAACAGAATCTGTTTCCACTTCCAACCATGTGTTTTGTGAACGACCTCTCATTCTCTCTGCCGCCTGTGATATGAAGAAATAAAAATTTTAATTTAAGAAAAACTGTAAACTGTAATGTAATCTAAATATTGTACAGGTACAATATATTTTTGGGGTATATATACAGTACTGTACTATAAAGAATTACTGAAATTTATTTCTTCTTAGTTTGTAACGTTCAGTGTAAAAATAGGATGATAGCATCCTAATGCATGGAACAGTTATTGACCGGTATAGCAGCAACACTGGAATATAATAAACAATTGGTAATAAACAATTACATTATGTTCTTTATAAATTTTCACACATCACAATGTAAAGATAAATAATCTCTCTGTCTCTCACTTTCACACACACACACACACACACATGCACGCACACACACAAATGCAAGCATGCACTCATGTACACACACACACACACGCACATACACACACAAAAACTAACATACCTGTTGTGCTTGCTTCACTTTACGTAGTCCTGAATTTTGAAGGTAGAAGGGCAGGTGGACAATATTCCGGAGGTAATCATGACCACTAATGGATGACTCACTGAACACCCGGTGGACATGCAGCTCTATAGCCTGGTAAGGGAAATTGAGAAGTTTATTTTCAACCATGTCTCAACTGGACATTAATGGAGGCCACAACCCTTCTTCAATAATAAGACACTAATGCTCAGTAAATGCAACCAAGTCACTTAGTTTCTATGCCAAAGTGCACAATATTGATCACTAATATGGTGAGCTCCATTACCAAGGCCATAGTCATCCATCAATTTTGTCAAAGTAGAGTGCTAAAATATTCATAGTTAAATAATTTAACACTTATCAAAAGTTGAACAAAGTACTAATTATGATCTAATGCAGTATAACTTAATTTTAATGCCTTCTGGTAGAGAAAAAAGAATGGATGTCCTTATTAACCTTGATGTATGGCAGTCCACTCACATGACTTAAGAGTACAGAGATGTGCCAGTGAAGTGCTGTGATGGCCTCCATACTCACTTGCTCACAGCTTTTTTAGTGTATGCAGGAGTTAGTTTTTATAATTTGAGGTTATTCTATCTTCTTAATTAGGAACATACACTTACTCTGGTGGCATTAGCTTTTAACTTTAACCAAAATCAGTATTTAATGTTGGTGAGACAATAAATAGTAGTGCTATATGGATGACTGTAAATATATATATATATTTTTTTAATTAATAACTCTGATCATTAATGGTTCATTATTAGCTAACAAACAAGGACTGAAAAGAACAGCAACTACAAGGCTGAGATGGATTCACTGTCAGTGTGCAGGTAATGTGATGCAGACAAAGGGATAAAGTGCTATGAACTTCTATTTAGGAAAATTTCACCATCCAATATAAGGAAACTTTCAATGAAGCCAGGGAAGACATGCATTTGCCTATGGTTTTAATTACTGACACCCCTTAAATGTGCTGGACCTAGCTAACCACAGTTGCTGTATACTGGTGTAAATTAACACTTATACAATTCTATAAACAACTTGGGTCATAAAAAAACAAGACTTATTTATAAACTGCAGTACTGTATAGTAGAAACATCAAAAGCTTATACAGTTCAGTGGTTGGCTAGGATGTGGTTGAAAGAATGAACAACATCCCCAAAGGGATGGCAATGCTTCAATGCAGTTATATTCACTAAAGCCATGTCGTGCACGCCAATGTTTTAACCTGGTATTCTAGAGGCTAAATTCTAACTTGAATAGATCAAATGATCAGTTAAACCATAACTTAGAACTTATCTTTAGATTATCAAGAAGAAATTCCTGTTAAATAATCATGTAAATTTGACTATCATTAAAACTGTATTGTCCAAGATAAGATATTTTCATCTTTAAAACTCCATTTGAAAGATATCCAACAGCAATATGCAATTTTTTTTTAGTATACCTGCATTGTAGAATACTGCAGTATACCATAGAATATTATAACACAGGTATAATCTCTCTAGTTTTTAAACAATATTATACCAAACCCAGGAGATCTAGGTTCCCCTCAAGATAGGAACCCACAAAGGGACACAAACTAGGCCATAATTCTCTAAAATAAAAAGAGGGAATACGGATCATCAAAATTATCTGAATGGCCAAATTAAAACAGAACCATGTCTCAGATTGAAATTAGGTTAATCTGTTCTTGAGAATTTGCATTCACAATATAGATGGATGCATAGAATGAGAACATTTCCAGGTCCTTTCCATTATTTTGTGGAATAAAAAAGTACTATATGATTACGGATCCACAGGTATGGCTGGGATTCACTCATACTGTATTTAGCTCCTTGAGTACTGTGCCTGGTACAGTATATGGCTAACTGATATTACTAATTGCAGTGTTCTGAAAATTAATCATGTCTCCTGTGTAAATTTAGCCTCTTTAATACCACCTACAGTCTACCAATGTAATAACGAGCAGTTGTCATTCAAGCGCAAAATTTTCCTAATAAATTTATGAGGAGGAACTGAACTACAGGCCAAATTTCTACGACATATATACGGACATTCCTGGCAGAGGCGGAGGTCCCCACCACTATGTGTCTAGACAACAAGGGTAAGGTCCGCCAGTGACATTATATATACCATGGGTCTGTGATCCCTCTGTACCTTCTGCTGTCTCGAGGCTACCACGGCCTACAGGCAGCAATAGTGATAAATAAGCCTTGTATTAGGGCTTGTGGGGAAATTAGTCTTATTCTGTACTCTTAGACTATCAGAGATGGAAGAGAGTTGGAATATTTATCTTTCTCTCTACCTTGTGAGCCATTTCCTGTATCCAGAGCAGGGTGTGTCGTGCATAACACTTGCCCTATACTGTATATCAATGCTTATTTCTTTTAAATTGATATGCTAAGATTCACATCTTTACCATCAAATTAACTAATGAAATGTAAAGTTCAACATTAATACATTCTGTGAAGCTTACTTGCCTATAAAGATGGTGGTTAATATATTCAAAGAAGCTATGCTTATATACTGCTATATGTTTGTGAGCACATGTACAGCACTCAGAATCAGAAAGAGAACTAATTCCTTATTGATTCTTAAGGTACTGGGCAAAGTTTAGTGGTGAGCTGAGAGGAGGCAATCACCCACGTTATGAACCATCCACAATCAACGGTCACTAAAATAACACTGATCTCTCTGTTTTTATATTACTGTGGTGAACTGAGGAATGTTCATTTATTCAAAAGGGAAGGGAGTGCTGAGAATCAACTAACAATTATAACATATAATGTTATTTACAACACAGCACAGGTATTAACTTGAAAATTATTTCAAGAATATGATTCTTCAAAAATGTTACACACACAAAACTTCAGAAATGGCAGAAAAAATTATTTATTATGGTGTACAAATGAATTTCACACAGTTTTGCTAAGTATGCTGATATTAAATATGGTGATCTAAACAATTGACACTGTCATTTTAGCAACGCTAAGTTTAACAATTATTGAGTGGATAATGTATACAGGTACTGGGTACTCTATAATTATGTAAAATGAGAACTTTACTTACACAGGGTCATTCACAAGGCTAGCAATTAACTATCTTTATGGTATTCTGGAAACATTATAAATATTAAGAGTGAATGAGATGCATCACCTCTTATCTAGAAAAGTAAGTACTGCACTGTACCTGTAATGGGTAAGTTATCTAACTTAACATATTCTACTGATTTTTCTTAAAACTACAATAGGTAAAAAAATTATTACTGAATTCAAACATGGTACATTATTCAATAACTATTGAGCAGTTTCAACGAATCTTCTAACAATAATCAAACAAATACATCAATCTGAAACTGATATTAGATTAGTGTGCCTCATCTTCCATCCCTGTTGTGTGAGAGATATAAATAATTTATTGTCCAACTGTTCGGTTACTGTGTTATAACATTTGCAGCCTTTTCTTTAGCATCTATTAACTGTTTATCAAGAAAAGAAATCCTGCAGATAACCCTTTTCCTTGCTGTATAGAGCAAATAAATATTTTTAGTCATACACTCATACAGTTGCAGCCCTCTGCAGTTGCTTTCTATACCTTTTTTGTACTTCACTCCTTTTAATTTCCTCCTGTTTTGAGATTTTTTCCCTTGATCCATCCCACACATGGGAGTGAAGAAGAGATAATACAGCAGGTAGGGTGATACACACTAGTGCAGATTGGTTTGCTTATCAATGCTGACTTTCACAGTTTAAGTACTACCATTGATACTGTTAAGGAAATGGTTTGTCCCAATATATGTGGTTAAATATTACTAAGCTAATGTGCATAAATATATATAAAGTGTGAAAGCACAAAAATTGGTACAGTACATCCTATTTCTAGGAAATAAAATAAAATAACTACAGTGTACAGGGTATATGACTGTTGAACATCTGTTTTACTAATATAATACGTACTATAGTTTAAATGACATTAAACTTATCCATGTTAATCATACTACACTGTATATACAGAATATACTCAATGATCAGAATGACCACATACAAGAACTGTATCAAGATAATATGATGTTATGATGAACACAGACATGTCTGATGATGATATTATTTATAAACACACATTTAACTGGTGAAATTACGTACTGTATATGATGAATGTGGATATGACTGAACACAATGATACAATGAACTGACACCCCTGATGATAATGGACATGATTGATGATGAAACAAAGAGACTTGATCAGCACTACACATAGGAAAATCCCTCAAAAAGCCAGAGGAGATTTACATTGGCTTATGGCTATGAAAATAAATAATGACATGTATTGGTAAATTAATAATGACATTACTGGTAACAACCACCCATGGATGAAAAATTATAACAAAGATTATAACTTTCATATTTATGGGTAATATCTATGTGACTTGAGGTCCAGTATTGTGTCTGAAGATATAATGATCCTTAGTATATAAGGTGACACAAGATTGACTGAAAAGGAACAAATATAACCACCTGACTGCAGTAACTCACTTTAGTGATGATATGTGGATCAATGGCGAGGAGAATTATGAATGGTGCAGAGGAGTCTGTAAAGAGTGTGTGGACGGCATCAAGGACCGACAGCACCTTCTCCTGTTCGCAGCTATCAAGGCCATCCACAACGACCACAAGACGTGTCTGCTGGGCCGTAAATGCATCCAGGCACTTCACCTAGTGTATCACAAATGCAGTACAGTACAGTTAAAATAAATGAAACTTACAAGGATTAGGTGAAAGGGTAAAGGAGAAATAAAAAAGTTTATGCTAAAGTCAGTAATCCACTGAAGATCAAGGACAATTGGTTAAAAACAACAATACTTCATATCTTTTCAACCTGGATAATTGCTTAGCTATGCAATGACAATTTATTTCTACTAACCATTCTACTATATAGCTGGCATCTTCAAACTTAGAATTAGGTTAGTGTGTGTGTGGATTTGGTTTTATGGATACATGGTTTAAAGTGAAAAAGTAAAACTGTTTTATAGTCAATGTTATGGGCCTTATCATTGTGAACTGTGGCACCTGCATTAATGACTTAGGCAAATATATGTATGAGTGAAAAGAAATGCACTAAGTGCATTCTTGGTGTTCATCTTTATACTGAAATCATGCTGTACAGTCTGATTGCCCATGACTTAATTAAAAGTGAGGGTACATAGCCGGCCAATCACCTTTTGTCATATTGGAAATCTTTTATCTAGTTGAGATTATGGATTCAATATTAAAGTAATCTGTTTTTGATCAATATGATACTAAGAATATACAGTACAAGTATAGCACAGAATATACAGGATACCTGAATGACATTAATGAAATCTGTTTACAGAAGATGTTTACTTGTTAAGTTTTAACATAAATGATAACAGTGAAAACTAAGATAAATCTACTAGTTGCCAGTAAATTTTTAATACTATCGATTGTTTGCTTCTTATCTTTCTACTTACCATTTCCACCATGAGATTAACCTCATTCTTGAGAGTCTGCAAGTAGCCCTCTGCCTTGATGGTGTCAAGTTTGGACACAGCACGGAGAAGGTGTCGGCGGTGAGAGAAGATGAGAGAGCCAACCATACGGGCTAGAGTGTGAAGGTTGGCCACCACCACTACAGCCGCCAGCACACCCAGAGTAATGAGTAATGGATTCATTAACGCTCCATGGTACGGCCGCCTGGAAAGGAGTGAGTGGAGGAAAAATTGCTTTATCATTTACCCTAAGAGACTGTAAAAAAAAATAAATAAATAAAAGAGGGAATTAAATAAAAAAAATAAAAATAAAGTAGAACATGTGAAAAATAATAAAAAGTCCTGGAGGCTTCCTTAAGAAATATATAATAATAAATTATGTGAACATTAAAGGTCTTGTTTATAGACACTTACAGATCAATATATTCGCTTTCTTCACTGGATTCACCACTGACATCATCATCATCGTCATCATCATCTTCTTCTTCATGGAAATTCCCAATGGACTCTGCGCCATTCAATTGTTGTCTCTCTTCCGCTTCAACAGGAGTTTCAGGATGAAAACCAAAGAGTCCAGCAATAACTCCAACCGTCAGCAAACAAATGAGAGTGACAAAGAAGATAAAGATGTATGGAACACCACACAAACGTCGGTACTTCCATGGAGCCGATAAACCCTCTGTGATAAAGGAGATAAATCAAGTGAGGTTTCTGTTTCTATTGACTCGACCCACTCATAAATGTAGATGGGAAAGCAAAAGTCTTTTCACTGCTAAAATTATAAACAATATTGGGATAATTCCAACAATAAAGACATGAAATCATATTAACTAATACGACCTTACAATACTCACGTGCTTTAGGTCGGAAGGCTCTATAAAACCTCGTAGCAAACAATCCATATTCTCTCTCAACCATATCAAAGAGGGATCCCAACATCTGAACCACTGAATTCTCTCCTGCCGCTGTACTGCTGGGTTTAGCACCTTCAGCGAAGATGAACCTGCATAATAAACAAATTGTAATGAAGTGCACATAATAGCTATACAGTATTGGCAGTCTTATACAGTGATATCTCTGTTAGCTGGAATAATTGGTGCAGAGCTCTTCTGGGAATGAAAGATTTCCAGGTATACAGACGAATTTTCTCTTCCCTGAAAAAAATTGCACATCCCGGATTTTTTCCGGCTACTGTACTGGAGCAAGTTTTCAAGTCTAAACTACGCATCTCCCACAAACAAACACAGAGCTGTATTTATTTATGCAAACACCACTGTACACATAAAATATATTGCAAATAAACAAAATATACTACTGTATCTCAAGTATCTTGTAACAATGAATTATTGTAGGGACTATAAAGTTTATGCAAGTTCTTAATTGCAAAAACTGCTTTGCAATTGAAAGAGATTTCAGTAAAGTACATAATTCAAGTACAGTACTCACTTGAGAGGTCTGGCATGCACCCCATCCTTCCATTCTTTCCACTGTGATCCTGGTGGTGAGCAGAATATAACCTGCAAGACCAGCTTGAAGGCTGCCATTTGTCTTTCCAGTGATACACTCCACCTGTACCATAAATGCCATTCGTACCTGAGTGAGAACATAATCATAATTTATTAACAGGTTCTAGCCGAAGTGCTGCTGAGGAACAAAAAACACATATCAATACATAAAGATTAGAAAATACCTTCATTGTTGATATGTGATTATGAGTTATCACAGTATGACATATAAAGATCTAGCCCTGTATAATATGCACAAGGTAAAATCCTAATCAGGCTCTCAATTGGCTCAGCCATGTCAATATTGTTATTATTATCCACTCTGTCTCTGTATTTTTCTGGATAAATAAACTGTTTCAATATCAATATCAATGTCTATATTCAAATATGCATCATCCTCATAAGTCACATACTACATACAAAAAAAATAGACAATGTACCTCCTGGAACCATGCCAAACAACAACAAGGAAGAGGGTTAATGAAACGAAGATTCCACCCCCTACTGCCACACCCACGGCCCAGGAGAATGTGGGAACTGCAGTAATGAGTCCCAATAGCAGTGAAAGGTGCACTACTAGCAGCAGCACCAGTGGGGAGAACTGAAACAATGGCTCTACCCACTGACGGGCAAAACTCCCCATCTCCTCTGTTGAATAAATTCGAAATATATGTACACGGTACTGTACTAATAAGAGTTTAGAAAATAAAATGGCAGCATGAAGTTATATCAGCAATGATGTTTTTATCTGTTTCTTCTAATTAGTCAGAGCTTCACTGACACAAAAACTAGCCTCCTTATATTACCTACTAATACATTCCAACATAATACAGAAGTGGAATAAAATTTCATGTTAATCTCTCACCCTTCAGTTTGCGAATAAGGAATGACTTGCCAGACCCCCACTTTGCATAAAGGCCAACAGAGATGGGCATAGAGAGAGACGGTTCACTGAGGATGTCGGCCATAGATGATGAATACAGGTCATAACCCAACATGTTTTCATTGTCCTCATTGGTATTAAGACGACCTGTGACACAAATATGAAGAATAATGCACCATAGATTCAATATAAAATATTTTGTTTTCGACGCATCAGTAGCAGGATCTAATGCAAATCTAAATACTGTACTGTACTATGAAGTTTAACATGACTTTTTTTTACAATAACTCTTAAGGAAATACGGTACTCTTCAGAAAAGCCATTCAAAGTTAAATTTACCAACAGCAAATCTACAAAAATGCTCAATTAGCTAAATAAGGTAACACTCAATATTCATGTGACTGATATACATAACTAAGCAAGTTAAGAAAGTGTAACTCACGTGCTCCAAAGATCTGGCCAAGGATGGTTTTCTGGTTGGAGAGGTCGATGTTATATGGAGTCTCACCAGCTCGATTTGGACGGTATAACAGCTGACTGTTTTTAGGATTTCTCAGCAAGATTTCTACTATTCTCTGAAAAAAGAAATATGTTGTATAGTCAGTATAAACTATCTGGTATCTTACAAATATTTTACAGACATACCTGCAGAAGAAATAAATATTGTACAAAAGTCAAAAGTTTTGTTCTAAACACTAATTTCTTTCGTGAATATTAAAACATATTGTTAACAAACCTTCGACCGGCCTCTCATGGCAATGTGTAATACAGTGTCTCCTTTCTTATCGGCAACTGACACCCGTGTCTTTTTGTCTACTAATAGCTGCACCACTTCCGCATTCTTGTTACGGACTGCTCGTAGAAGGCAGGTATCCCCTTCTTTAGTAGTGTGTTCGAGGTCAGGATTTGCACTTAAGAGAACCTGTTACATAAAATAAACATTTAGACATGTCCTTTCATACTGCTTTAAAAATACCCCCTGTACTGGAAAACTGGTTCATATAAAAATCAGGTTGTAGAAAAGGATATTTCAGAAACTGGCATCTAACCTATGGAAATTAGTTATACTGTAATTGAAAGCTAAACAAGACCTAAAGAAAGTTAAGTTCTGAAACAAAACTAAACGTAAAAACATTCATTGGTTCCGAGATTCTTGAATTCCTGCATTAACAAATTTACCCAATAATAATTACAAATTATAGTATAATGAACGACATCAAAAAATACTTCAATTCACCAAACTCTTTATATGATACAGTACTTCAGGTTCCAGAAAAATTCATTGACTAGTGTTTCAAAGAACAAATTATGATTCTGGAAAAGAAGTGTGATGGACTGTACTGAGTTTGTAAATAAAATTTAGACAATTCTCTTGAAACTTAGTCATAGAAAACTAATAAAGTTTCTACCTAAAAGTGTATTTAAAATCTAAGTTCAAACAACAATCATAAAAAATTTAGTGAATAACTGTTTACCTTGACAACTGCTGTATGACCTTTCTCTACTGCCCAGTATAGCGCTGTCTTCCTTTCCTTGCCCACCATATCTACATCACAGTATTTCTTAAGCAGCGACTCCACTACCGCCCGGTGACCTCCACGTGCAGCATAAATAAGATTTGTATCACTATTCCGATCCTGTAAACAACAACCAAAAATTAATACAGTACAGTATTTAAACTGTGCCTCTAATGGCTAGCTGTATCCCACATTAACACACTACATGTACTGTATGCATAAAAAGATTTCCTCATTAACTGAAGTGAATTTAAACAAGTCATCAGCTGAATATAAAAATTTTGAAAAGAGTAGAATGTCATAATGTACTATACCTGCATGTTGACATAGGCTCCACTGTTAAGTAAAGCATTCGCAATCTCTGTGTAACCCTCCTTACAAGCAATAGTAAGAGCTGTGCCTCCATCTTTGTCCAAAGCATTGAGGTTAGGACGGTGCTCCAGTAGAAGATGAACCAGATCCACGTAGTTACCCCGTGTGGCTACCAGCAAGGGGGTCCATGAATACTAAAAACAAACATGAGCCACCTGTTATTTTGGTAATACTGTATTGCATTATAAAAACACACAAATGAGCCACTGACACTTAAATTATCATAAGATGCTTTAGTTCTCACCTATACAGTACAAATAAAATACGAAATTTAAAAATCATCCAAAATTCTATACCTGCATCATAAAAATAAGCACTCATTTCATAATGACCTTAACAAAAAAAATCCATCATAAACAGTTTTTTTTCTCTTAACAAATACCGGTAATAACTTTGTCAGACAAAAAAAATTATGTAAAATAAATCATTTTCCTTTTCAATTCTTTTAAACCTGGATGCAAGAGCAAATGTACACAATATTGTTTCCTTTATTTATTGTCACTCATTTAATCCTACTGTTGTAATAGAAGTGTAAAGTACTGCCATGGTACTCCCCTTCCACAACAAAGCCCCAGATCTGGTTTATCTTTGTTATTTCACATACTCTGTATGCTTTTATATCATTCTAAAAGAGAAATTATATATCAAAAGAGGTATTCACAACCAAAATCAATGCTGTAATAAGCTCACCATGCCAGAAGCATCCACGTTTGCCCCATGTTGCAATAGATCTCTAGCAATCTCATAAAATCCTTTACGACACGCCCAGATTAGTGGAGTCGTTCCAAATTTATCTCCAATGTTAACCTTGGCCCCATGCTCCAGCAGGTCATGGACGATCTCTGTGTGACCTCGTCCAGCTGCCCACACCAATGAGGTCATGTGGTGTTGACCCTGAGTGTTGGGGTCTGCACCACGTGCCAGTAGCATCTTGACCAGAGCAGTGTGACCTTTGTAGCATGCCCACATGACTGCCGTCCACCCACCCTGAAGTATAATTAAAGACATGGGAATCAGAATACATAATAGCAAGGAAAAGAAGTTATTCCATATACAATTTTAAAGTTCCATTTCCAAAGGATAACATTTTCAGAGTTTTCAGAGATCACACATATATCCTACAGTCTACATCTAACTTTTAGCAACTGATATTAAAACACATAATAACTAGGTCATGGCAGCAACTTTCTACTGCACATTCAGAGCAGTGTGGATACAGCACACTGTAGACATTTGCCTATTTTCATTACTAAATGAAGTATAGTGTGGCCGGCCAGCTTTGCATTCAACTGCTTTCACTTTCCTCAAGTATAAAGTTAGGAACCCATTTATAGCTGTAGGAACTGGAGGCTACATAGCCACATAACTGCAACCCTATGGACAGGAGGTGAGTGTTGTGTCCACTCAGTAGCCACCCCTAACTTTATATGACATTCACCTAATGGAAATGAATGTACTAATTGATAGGGCTGTTTCTAGGAAACAGCCCTATCAATCAGTTCCCTAGCAGTGCTGCCATTTTATACATTTTTCGTCTACTATGCGAAGTAAAACTGAGTGGGAACTTTAACATTCCGAATTGCAGACGGTACTCTGCAGCAGTGCAGAAAAAAATCCACTTTGTTTGTTTATAATGTTTCATCAATTATATGGATATTAACATTAAGGCTATGTCTAGAATGTGCTTTACCATTATTGATGATAATAATAAAACATATAAAATAAGCCGGTTTTAAATCCGGAATATTTCTTTACGGAACACTCCATCTTGACCAACAATTTTGGTCATCCTTATTTCACAACTGCCAACATTTACAGTAACTATCCTGTCATTAGCAACCTCAAGTATAGATGTTGAATGAATATTCTCAAAAGTTAATCTTATTAAAACAAAGACCAGAAACAACTCTTGACTACTACCATAACATCACAAATTATTGCCTCTGAAAAGGTACAAAGGGGAAGGAGGCTGAGTAAATTTCAAACCTGGCAAAGGCTTGGTAAATTGGATAAATGTCATTGTGAATTTGTAATGCTACATTTCAGAAGCAATAAGAATGTACGGTATATTTTATTTGTGTATTTCTTTGCAAACTTGTTTAGAATTATAAAATTAGCTAAATAGTTTTGTTTTAATTCCACCGATCCCTGTGTCTAGTAAATTAATCTACACTTCCCCTAAAATGTCAAAATTTTTTCTAACATAAGCATGACAAAATATGTGCAATGTGTGTTTTGAGGAGTAAACAGCACCAATGTTCCCTAGCCACACAAGTCGTGCGAAGTAAGTTGCCACATGACCAAGGGAAGTACTGTAGGGGTAACATCACACCTGTACAGTACTGTAATAAAAATATGTACCTGTACAGTACTAACAGCCTATTCTGAATATACAGTAGTTTCTGAATCCGAGTCTTACCAATTCTCTGTGATGGATATTGGCGCCATGGTCCAGAAGTGTTGCCACAGTCTCCACATGGCCTTCCTTGGCTGCTGTGATGATGGGCGACCACTGGTCCTGCGGTTACAATTGCAAACACTTGAAATATTTGCCTTAAAGTGAACAACAATGGAGAGAATATTGTTACTTGGTGATGAAAGTTACTCTTGTAGGTGGTGGTGATTGACTGTGACCATGTTAAGTGGTTATATATTCTTGTATTCATGTGGTGTTCAAAGTTTCTTGGAAGAAACTAATACCCAGTGAATGGTCTTTATTGAACATAACAATCACTTACGTTGTCTTCAATGTTAACGTCTGCACCGTGGAGGAGGAACTGGTTGCAGAATTCAGGCTTGCCCTTGCTAGCGGCGACGATGAGAGCGGTGGCACCATTCTCATCCCTGTCATCAATAACCACAGTGCGGGTAGCCAGGAAGGTTTGCAGGCCAGTCAAGTTGTCCTCCGAAATGTATGACTCCAGGGACTTGAAGCTCAGCGACACCATCTGGTCCGACTGGTGAGGAAGAAAACGAATACAAAAAATGTGTAAGTACAGGTTCTAGCATTGAAATAAATACTCGACACCACCAAACCCGGTAGTAAAAAAGAAAACTAGACGAGATGCACATAAATTTTGGAACTGTACAGAATTTAAACAAGTGCATAAAAATATACGAACATTAATAAAAAAATACGAACGAAATGTTGTTGCCAGATACATAAACAACTTGAACGACTAAGAGTATGCAAAACTCACATAGGAGTACCGTGCTCGAAAATTTAGTAGAGTGCACAGTGCAGAAGAACAGTTGAAAATTGGTGCATAAATAATATGAATAACATCCTTAATAGTATTATATTTACAAAAGGTAAACATAAAATGGAATACGTGAAACTGTAAGCCGAAAAGTATTATAAAAGTACGCGCTTGAGCTGGGCTAAGATTAAGGTATTCCTTGATGGTTCTCTTCATGGACCAGTCCAGGGAGAGCTGCCAACATGAAATGTGAAAATTTCCCATTTAATTTGATTAGCATATTTGACCTTGACAATGATATGATATCCTCTCTGGATGTTGAATGGTTTGTTACTCTAGTAGCCATTTAGATCATTAGAATAACTGTATAAATGAAATAATACTGTGACAATGATCTTGTATACAGGTTCCTTATTTTATGAAGTGTCTGTATTCTGCTCAGCGAGTGACAAAACCACGAAGCCTATACCGTACTCTAAACACAACGACATAACGCATCCCTTCATACTCTTGTTTCTAACCTCACTCAGCACCCTAACAAGGTATAAATGGCTTACTGTACTGTTGTCATGGTCACAATGACTGCTGGTCTGTTTGAAACCTGATGATTCATATTATACTCCACGCCCGCAAAACATGTGGATAACTGGTGAGTTATCCCTAGGAAGAAACGCTTTTTCCCTCTCTTAAGGTGCCGGCCATTTTGTCCAAGATCTCAACGTATATACACAAAGGCTCCTTGTCCGTAAGTCCAGCCCATTTGGGGTACTAACAGTTGTCAACGTGTTTATTCCACTTTTTCCTGGCAAGCTCAATCTCGAATTAGTTTACGTAAATCAATTTAAGAAATTCGCCAGAATCATGTCAACTGAGGGTCATCTTTGAATGTGTAGCAGTTGATTTGAATGTAATTTCTGTCATTGCATGAGTAGCCATCTCTGGCAACTCATGCCGTATATAAACCTGTGCGAGAAGGAGAAACAGCCCTTCCTTGACGTCTCCAAATTATCCCAGGTATGTGAGCTAGTGTTCCCCGCCGATATAGTCATTCAGTTTAACTTAGTCAATTTTGTGAGTATCAGTGTTCATGTTGTAACAGTGAAATTGTCATTTACCCAGTGTAAGAAGTACTATAACGTAAATGTCGTCTGTCGTTGCTAGACGAAAGATTGTTTGTGATTGGGTCATCATCATCCCTCCCTTGACGTCTCCAAATTATCCCAGATCCAGTGTGTGGGTTATTTGAACACCCCGCCGGCTGCCCGGGGTCGGTGGCTACCTAACAGTTAGCAGTATTGGACGATGTCGCTGATTCGGCAGGATTAAACTGCTCCAGTCCGCATTCTGGGAACTAGACACTTAGTGTGTTTTCGTTATTTCTGACTTATTGTGTTACTCAATCATGCCTGAATGCCCCAGTGATAGTTCCTCTTGTGCTGAGCAGCTTGATGTGATTTTATATGATGTAATAAGGCGAAATAAGGCATAAAAGGGGCATAATAAGAGTGGTGATGGACCAGTAAGGAGTGGTAGAAACTTGAACTTGGCACCCATGACCATCACTACCATCCTCAACACAGGTAAATAACAGTCTCAATTTACATTGCTTATTTAAAGCTTATTAAGCTTGCTTTATATGTTTGCTCTTTTTTCTGCTTGACAGTGTACAGTACAGAAATATATCAAGGGTAGATGGTTGTTTTGGAGGGTGGCTGGTCTCTACCCGCCTGAATTTGTTATAGTCTTATGGGATTAATTGCTTCGATAACCATTGATTCCTTTGGCTTTTATTTACTGATTTTGCAATACAGTATAGACTGCATTTACGCGGTCAATTGAGCCCGTGGAGGTCCGCGTAAAACGAGAAACGCGTAAACGAAATAACAGACCATATGGGATTAATTGAAATAGAGACTGGGCCGACCCCCAAACTCCACTTTTTCCGACACAATACATACGTTGTAGTAAAAATAACATCTTAATTTTATGATGGTATGCACACAAAATTAATATTTAAGAGAAATATCAATAATATTAGGTTTTTTAACACTTAGGTTAGTAGAAGAGATGGCTGGGCACACGGGGATGGAGGGGTTGGTTCCGAGGCAGTGGGCAGATTATTGGCCCTCACCTGTATCACTTGTATTAATTGTATCACTATCCACCACAGAGGCTTGCAGGGCCTCTTTGTCAAACCCCTCAAGCCCACATCCTCACTATCACTATCACTGACTTGGGCTGGCTGTGGTGGGTAGTGGGTGAAGAACTCGGTAATGTTTTGATGACTGGACGACCTTGTGCGCACCCTGCCCACGCCGCTTCCCGCGTAAATGATGAAATTTACCGCGTAATTAAAACATTTCATTCTGGCAAGGTGCCGCGTAAGTGACCAAACACGTAAACAAAAACCGCGTAAATCCAGACTATACTGTACTGTACAGTATTTTTTGTTGATGTTATTTATATTCATTCTTCACATTTCCTGGTGTGAGAATATTAATGGAATTAATCTCGATTTAGAGAACTAGTTCACTAAATCAAGCGAGAAATAACGGAAAAATGCCTTCCACTAAATTAAGAGCTAGTTATATGGGATTCCGTTAAATCAAGGTATACTGTATAATAAAAATGTAGAATGATAATTGTTATTAAATATAGCAGCTAGGGAAACTTGCGCTGCTGGGTTTGTATATGAGAAAAATATTATCGAACTTTTTTTTGTTTTTGTCTGAGCCAAATTTAAAAAGTAACCAGTGCCGGATTTAGACCTGTGGAGGCCCATGGGCAGCCTCTTTGTGGAGGCCCCCCTCATTATAACTACCCAAGAGGGTGGGGTGGCGAGTGAAGCGAGCCTAAACATCTGGGAGTTCCGGGGGGCGCTGTAAGCCCCCCGGGAAAATTTTGAAATTTGAACACTTCTTTAGAGAATTTTGAAGCCATATGCAGTTATATTAACAATATTAAAAATATACGGTTCATAGGAAAACCAGGTATTCATGAATTTCAAGGAGTAGCTAGCCTAATTTCTATCACGCTTCTTGCTGAACATAGTTTTACGTGATGGAATAGATAAACATTAATTTTAAAGAATGAAAATAAAAATAATCCAAATGAATAAACAAATAAATAAAATATTGTAATATGTGGAGGCCCCCAGATTGTGGAGACCCCTGGGCAGCTGCCCACTTTGCCCACTCCTAAATCCGGCCCTGAAAGGAACACTAAGTTCCACACCCCCAGGATGCTCTGAGTATGCAAGCAAAATTCTAGGGTTAGAGGCTTCATGATCTTGGAGCTATGGCACTGAATGAATGACACACGCACACACTATCGGCTAACGAGCCGATCAGTGGTGAAGAGGATAAAAGTAAAAAATATCAAGCCCCTGAACTAAGTTAACTCTCCTCACTGACACCTTACACCACTGAGGGACAAGGAGCAATAAATATTACTTGTACAGTAGCCTATACCTATCAGTTTTTTTTCCAATTTTCAAAATTATCTTCAAGTGAAACGAAGGTTCAAGACTTTACTATCAACTGTCCCAATGTTTCAAACTGCAGTAAAAAAAAAATAATAATATGAATATGAGGTTTCAATCACAATACAGGTACCGTCCTCGTATCTGAGGGTTGGCGACCATAGCCCTCCACTCAAACCGTCAAACGTTCTCAGGTTGTTTACATCAGTGTTAATCATATTTGCCATTCAATCAACAATTCATAACATTACAAGTCACATTACACTGCATAATTCTTGTTAATAAAAGGGTATAATGATCAGCCTAAAACAAGGTAAGCTGATCAGCCACAACAGGTGCGGAAGACAACGGGTTTTGGTGCATCACACTGTGCGGTAAAAAAAAATCAGTGGTCAGATTGTTTAAGGTTCGTACGATGAATTTTCCTTGTAGGTGAAAATGTAAGAATTTTCCTTATTGGTCTACTATACATACGAAAATAACGTACAAAATATAACATCAAAATTACATTGGATAATGTCACTTAGCAGTGCTTAGGACACCAAATTTTGTGCATGGCTGGTGATGAACGAACCTATCTAGTTGTGGTAGTTTTTCAATTTGATTTTGATGCTGATTTTGTGTTTTACCTTAAGTCAGCAAAGCACAGTCTTACATTTAAGCTACAAGGAACGTTTACGTACGGACCTTTGAGAATCCGAGAACCACATCCAGGTTTTCAGATACATAATTATGATTATTATTTTTTTTTCTGTAAGAGGATATGGGAGAACATAATCTGGTCACAGAAGCCTATGTCAATTACAATGGTACCATCTTTTCACCGCTGCTTAGGACCTCAGCCTTCGGTGATCCAGGATAAAGTTCTCACATTTTCAACCACGGAAGAATCTAGATTCTAGAATTTCTCTAAATTTACTTAGGCTGTCTCTTAATCCTGAAGTTGAGATTCGTGAGCGAACGTCTGACACAATATTATTGAGAGACAAAAAGTCAAACTTGTGAGAGGCATTTGCATCCAGCGTGAATGTAGTCGAGGCACGTGATGAGAAATATGACTTACGACTCTCTTGTTATTTGGTGGAGTGTGGAGCCGCGTGTTGTCACTCTGAAAAGATTCAACACAGCTGTCTTTACCTTTCATATACGTAGTTCTCAACCAGGAGGGAAATTGTGTGTTGTGGAATGCTACTTATCACACGGCAAAAGATACGAAACAAATGTAAGAACTAAATAAACAGAGAATCCGGCATATTATAGTTAGGGTCAGTCCTTTAATAAGTTGAAACAGAGGACACACTTGCACTTGCCATTTTATTTATTTTGGCTACCGCCAGACCATTTTATTCAGCTTAGGGTAACCTCCCACTGTGAAAGAGTTAAAACCTATCTTGATTAATCCTTTCACCGCATGTCACGCACTTGTTATTTTATTCTGGCTACCGACAGACCATTTTATTCTGCTTAGGGTAACCTCCCGCAGTGAAAGGGTTAATGATATTTCACATCACACTGCACTCAGAGTAATTAAAAGTTCAAAATTACTCAATGATTTATGATCACTATTTATATAGTATAGTACATATAAAAAATTATGAACCAGTTCAAATTATTTGAAGCGTAGTACTTCAGTGTTTCCACAACTACTGTAATTCTTTCAGAATTACTAGCCGTGGGTTTGACGCAGTTCTAATGAACCTTCTACCAATAGGACACACTAGTGTATTTTCCAATCAAGTAAAAAATGTATAATGTCCAACATGGTAAGCTTCCCCATAGTAAATGACTAAATAACAATGTTTTATTTTAGATCTGATACATTGACACCCATCTCATCTACTAACACCCATACACTACCAACAACCACCACCAACACCCATACACTACTAACACCAGGGGCTGATCCAGGAATATCAAAAGGGGGAGGTCCAAGAAGTTGTGGGTGGGGGTATATGGCGAGCGCAGCGAGCCCACCCAGCTTTTGGGGGGAGGAAGGGTGGGAGGGGGTGCTCTAAGCCCCCCAGATTTTTTTAGATTTTTTTTATACGACCAATATCATGGGCATTTTGAGGCCATTTTGAAACCACGTGCACTTGATATTGGGAGATATTCTGAAGTCAATAGTAAATACCTTTTACCATGTAAAAATGCCTGAGTACAATACTGCATT
Organism: Homarus americanus; assembly: GCF_018991925.1. Lineage (NCBI taxonomy): Eukaryota > Metazoa > Arthropoda > Malacostraca > Decapoda > Nephropidae > Homarus > Homarus americanus. The sequence goes on from NW_024750852.1 coordinate 5,111,576, forward strand.
AAAGAAAGAGTATTGGAATTTACTCGTGAAAAGGGGGGATCCGGACCCCCAGGACCCCCCTGGATCCGCCCTTGAACATCCAACACCTACACCCGAAGACTTATCCTACCTCAGATCTGCCGCTCAACGCAATCCTGTGTAAAGTGCTTCTGCTCTTTACAATCATATCCTTCTTTATCTGTTGTACTGTGCTGAGGTTAGGTTGTGGGCCCTCGGGAGTGTCTGAAAGGACCGAGGTAGTTGAAATCTGGCTGTCTTGACTCCCAGTGGAGGAGCTATCGGAAAGTAGACGGGGGCGAAGCATAGACCCCAATTTCTGCCACAGTGTGGGACTTTTGTCGGGCATGACAGAGCCTCTCGTCATGCACAAGTCTCCAGATGCCGAGCGGATGTATGAGGCCACGTACTCCATCCTCAAGTTTGGTTCAGAAGATGAAACGTCTACAGGCGCTGCACTAGCCATGGCTACCTGTTACTGCACTCAATAATAATATTAAGTCTACTGTTCTGTCTTACGTTGGACAACACAGTAAGAGTCACGTCCAGAGAAAGTCATTTCTTTACTCAGGCCATTACTGTCGCTAGTTCAACAGGCGAGAACAAAATCTTCGGGTGATACAGGAGTATAACCGGCTCGGGAGGAGGTAGTCCGTCTACTAATGAAGAAGATCGCCACTGTCCTTGTCCCTCTACTCACTCATCCTACAAGTAGGATTATTACGTCACCTGACTATCAAGAATCATCTGATAATCATCTGTTATGTCAAGTGAAGGTTATGCTATATAATCTCTAGCACGGGATCTACACAGTAATACGTGACCATCATGTTGAGTCGTGTACCCGCCTTCCAAAGGTTTGAGAAAGTTATGTGGATAAAGTTTGTAACCTAATGGAAGCTTCCCTCTCGAAGCATTACTTATAGAGGTGCTGCTTTAAGTGTGTGTGTGTGTGTGTGTGTTACTCAACTCCCGAGGATATTGTGATCGGTCTGTGTAAAGTCACGTATCGGTCTGAGTCAAGGCAATATTTACTCGACCGGGAAAGTCATGCGAATGGTGGATAGACCAAAAATACAACTTTGAGAAAAGTGAAGTGACATAAGACAGACAGCTGACAGGGGATGTGGTGGACGGGCTGATGAATATCAATCAAAACAAGGAGCGTCCCATGTAGACGAATGCATGTCCTCCTGTTTCATAATCTGATGACCCCTGCCATGGACGTTTGGACCAGGGTGGTTAGGACTAAACTAATCTAACCGTGGCCACGGCAAACATCCATGACCCAAAGGTCCGCTCACCGCCTGCGATGCATAAAAGATAACCTGAGAATTTGCGAGAATAATCAGTATCGCCCACCTCAAATTATCCAGTTGAGATAAACCATTGCGGGTGAAGAGATATTGCAATGCAAGGCTTGTGTTCAGGTGGGTCGCAGTTGTGACTGTCAGGTATGGCGAGAGGCGAGTGCCCTGGGAATAGGAGTTCAGTGGATGCCGCGTTTTATGTTTATTGCCTTACTTGCTTGATCTGAAATTTTCAGTCTGTACCTTCTTCATCTTCCCCAGCAGGAACAGAATAAAAATTACTTGAGCCCCGAGTGGTGCCGACCATGGGCCACCCTCCCTACTCGTGTTAACATTGCAGTAAATTTCATTGGTGGGCGAAGCGATAGAATACTATGCACTTTTGTAACACAGTATTTAATTTGGCTTCTTATAAATCACACCCAATGATAGGCTTTTAATAATTCGAATTTTAACTTTTTGACAGCCATAGCCCTAGCCATTTCAGTTGTAATAGTGTAATTCAAAATTTAACAAATACAAATACCACTTCTGTACTCTTTATATAACCTCCAATAAAGTGAAAATGCCCAACTAAAGATACACAAATTCAAAGAACAAAAATAACCAAAAGGTTGACGGTGAAACAATAAACTGGCCCTTGACAGTCCAGTAGACCTACATCGTAAATTAGTAGCCTTTTCGCTGTTAGACATCACATTGAACCTGAATTAGAGCAAATAAAATAAGTCTTCGAAAATAAGGAACTAAAGGCATGTAATATAATAATACAATGGTCTATACAGGTTTCAGACAACGGTAATAAAGTTGTTTGTGGCAGTGACAATTGTCAACACTGTGCTGTACTGCCGGACCCATGAGCAAACGAGACCGTCATTGCACTCGCTAGTGTTGCTGCATTAAACCCGTTTAAGTACCGCTGTTAACTAACAATGCGACACATTCAATAAAAGGGAATAGAAGAGCTTTTTAAAACATATTTTCTTTATACTTAGATTTCTGCACCACCGGTTTGTGTATACAGTTACAAAGACCAACCTGTCATATTTCAGGGTTTTCATATTTGCCCCCCCCCCCACATGGGGGCTAGTTTATTGTGCACCCTCTTTCATCCTGAGCTAGGCGAAGTGCAAAAGCGTAGTCTGTGCCCAAAAGGGAACTTGTGTGTATACAGGGTAGTGCTAAAGAAAACGATGGGGTAGGGGAAGTGAAGGTGTTAATAATCATAAGGATGTGTGCAATTCTTATTCCCAGGATGAAAGGAAACAAACACTTGGGTGTATCTGTGATTTAGTACACCATTCTACGACTTAATCTTATCTACCCTGTTATATCTTGATATTAGTACTATTATTATTATAATTATTTAATGTGATGAGCATTATCATAATTATTACGGTAATTTTAATAGCAGGCGATACCAATATCCTAGGTAGAAAGCGAATACATTGACCGGTGTGAGTGGGCAGTGTACAGAGCAGAGTGTAAAGCGTCACCTTCTACTAACATGATCATCACGTTGTGCCGAGGTTGTAGCAATACTAAAATATTGATGTCCCTGCTAGGTTGCACACACTAATCACTCACTTTATCATGTATGGCTATTAAACCTAGCTTTTTTTTATATATATGAGAAAACTAACGTATACTGCACAGTCGAGTATAAACCCCTCTAAAATCAAGCACAGAGTTAGGTGTTAATAGAAGAATACATAATGTAGAGTTGAGTGTGGCAGTAAACACGTAACCACACAAATTTCTCATGCAAAAAGCGTTTGGGAATGCTAGGTGCTGCGTACAAGAGAAGATGCCCAACATTATACATAATGTCCTCAAGGCCGTAATGATTAGTTACTGCCACATATAGTACACTGAACTACACCGTAGTCTCCGTACCCTACATGAGGCAGTCTAGGCTTCAGTATTCAGGTGTGTTAGATACGGCGACACTTCAATTTCAACTTTAAAACAGATAAATAAAACACTACTGGATTTATCGGGAAAACGCTGTTTTTCTTCTTGGAATTGTTTAAGCGAGTGTAGTTTGTCTTGATCCTACATTGTTTCCGCTGAGGTCCAAGTGTTACTCCCATTCAACTCCACTCCAGTTTTCAATATGAACTAAGTATAAATCCAAATGACCATATAAGTATTAATTTATAAAATGCTGATTGGTGTTTATACAGTACATTATAGAATTGTTGTCATCTAAAACCAAATGTAAGGTTAGTGGCTGAGAACTCATCATCAGTTGATGTTAGTGTAGTCCTGCGCTTCAAAACTAAAATCTTTAAGCCCGTAGTCTAGGTTAGTAAAACATGAGTAATTTGGCATCCTGTGTACCGCCGGCAAGGCCGTGGGCTCGTAACACGTCTTGCCCGCGGTGCTCGCGGTGTGGATGTCGGTCAGACGACGGTCACATTAGAATAACCCGTTATAGTACAGTACATCCTTCTTTCCTCATAAAGTCAAACTGTAGAATGCTCTGCCTTCTTCTGCGTTTCCATACTCATACTGTACAATCTGTCTCACTTTAAAAAAATGGTTTTCCAGCATCTTCGTGGTGTAGATTAATATAACCTTTTCCTTTTCTATTTTTAATTTATTTCTATTCTTATTTTTTTCGCCCCTTAGGCCCGTTGTGGGTCAATGACCTGTGTGCCCGGGTGGGCTAATCCCACAAAAAAAAATCAAGTTAAAAGTAATGGAGAATCACAGCAGTGTTGAAGCTACTCAGATGAAACTCGTATTCGTCAGATTGACAAATTTGAAATTTCACGAAATTCCTGAAATGAAATAGTGAGGGTACTACTATTCTTGTTTTCCCTTTATCCACACGTCGTTACTGAAAAAACAATGGAAGATAAAATCACATATATCTTTCTATTTACGTGAAAATAAAGAAAATTTGTGTTATTGTAAACATACAACTTCTGACAAGTTATCGTTACACGCCACAAAGACTAGTCTATTTTTAACTAGTTTATCAGAACGAGAAAAAACTACAATTAGGATGATGTTCTACATGGGGCTAAAAAAAAAACATTAATTTTATAATAAAAAAAAGTTACGGTAAACCTCTATGTAAAGTTTAGAGCGCTATTTTGTTGTGTATTTTTCAAAATTAAATTTTACAAATGGATTTGTAATTATATTCTACATTGTCCAGCCAGGGAAAGTAATCCCATTTTACTATTATAAGGCCTGATCCAGATTCTCAAGTTTTCTACGTTTGTATTTTCCTCGTGACAAGAGGATGAGAGAACATCAAGATGCTATATAAGGTCGAGTACAGTTCCTATGCCATTTTGAGTCGCACTGTGTCGCATTATAGTTGACAATGTTCTCTTACCTCCGACTCGCAGGAATAATTATTAAAGTACAAACTTTTAAAAGTCCGGATACTGTGCTAATATCTTTTTAAGGTGTTTTGATTATCTACTAAAATCATTTGGACCAACCTCTTCCCCCGGGTACGTAAAACACCAAATGATCTAAGTGGAAACCTGAGAAAAATAAGGGAGAGCTTAAGAGAAATCCATGTGTAAACTTTGGCTGGAAAACTCGAATAATCAAGAGTGGCACTTCTAACCTTCACATTTACCGGGATTATTATCAATCCCAAGTAGGAGAACATTTAACGCCCACTTATTTAGGAATTTTAGCTGATCAGGTTATTTACAAGTGTGTATGAGATGCACACATTTCTTAATAGATAGTGAAGGACGAAGCAGATTATGTGCTCACAAGCTCCTCGTGTATTAAACCCGTTGTATGTGACTTATGACTTAAACAAACCTAACTTACTGTAAGTGCATTAGGCTATGTTTAGTGTGTCTTATTTTCAGCCGTCCCTAGTTTGTTTACAAGACCAGAGGTGTAATACACGGATTCATGTAAAATCATAATCGCCTTTTTTTTCTGTATCAGTTTCGTCTCTGACTTCAATGTCATTTTTTTTTGTACACGTAATGTAAATAACATGTTAATCTAAACTCCTAAGAGGTAGGCGTTATATGATTTTAAGCCTCCATTTAGGCAAAAAAATTGAAATATTAATTTAGAGGAAGATACAATCATACAAAATATTGTATCAAAATCGTAAATATGTAATCACTATTCTAAATGTAAGAATATTTAATTTGCACACAATTCTACATATAAAAATACTCAATTATTCTACATGTAGATGTTAAGAACTCTAGATTATAATCCATTATGATCAGGCACATTTATTAATGTTTGTGCAATTATTCTGAAAGAAATGGACTATACTGTTGAGCTCATGCCTCTAAGTTTACGCTACAAATTCATCACACAAAGAAAACGAAATTTGGTGCACGCTACAGAAGACGGCCAAGTCACTTAGGGGAACTACTCTATTTCATCTAATACAAACTATGGCGACAATTATCGTGCATAATATATATTGGGGTCCTGTATGGGAGGTCAACTTGTTCTACGTGTAAGTTCGGCAGCTGGGGTGCGAGTTAGTGAGGGCAGCAACAGCGGCGGCCGCAAGGGGGCAGTTATCAGCCTACCCGAGACTGGGCACCGATGTTGAAGGAGAAACGGCGTGCGGCAAGGGATGGCGTGACGCTCAGCAGTGAGACAAGAGACGGGCGTCGCCCAGTGCTGGGAGACACGGAGAGCATGGAGAGCAGGGAAGCACGTCGTTGGTGCTGTTCAGGGGCAGGAATGAGCTGAGAGGGGCGGTGCGATATCCGGCGGGTAAGTCCACCCGCACAGCCCCCACTCTGGCTCGTCTCCTCATCATCGCCGCCGTCGTCGTCACCAGTTTCCGTGTCCGGGAGATCCAAGGAGTCATTATGATCCGCCTCAGATGTGGGTGGGGGACAAGCCGTGTCGGATTTGTTGGGAATGAGGTTGGAGGTGCTGGGGACATTGCCTTGTGCTAGTGAGGAGGACATGGGTAGTTGTGGTAAAGATTTCTGTGGGTCTGAGGGAGATGTGGGCGGGGAGGGTCCAGGTGAAGTTTCAGGAGTGTTCTGACGGAGGTAAATAATAGGTATAGTGGAGGAGGAGGGCAAAAGTAGTGGTGTGGGTGGAGGCGCAGGTGGGGACGACGGTGTGGGTGTTGACGAGGTCAAGTGCGGGGATATAAGAGGTAAAAGAGTATGGTGAAGAGGTAGAGGAAGAGGCAGGGCTTCTGCTATGATAGAGGACGGGCGGGGGAAGGGGAAGGCGTAAGTGTGAATCGACGTGAGGGATAAGTCAGACGACACAGTGCTTGTGGCGATGGCGGGAAAGGAGGAAATTGCATTCATTACCGTCGGAGGTGGTTGGTGGTTCGATAAGCTGCAGAGACGAGCTGGTGGAAGTACTGGTGAAGTGGAGGATGACATGCAGGTGGGTGTTGATGAGGGTGATGTACAGGTGGGCGGGGATGAGGGTGAATTACTGGTTGGTGTGGACGCGTTAGTTAGCGGTCTGTAGTTGAAAGTTAGTGAGGGTGTAAGGGTTAGGCAAGTGGGCGTTGGTAAAGATGTGGAGGTGGATGTTGACGAGGGTGTGGGTGATGTGCTGTCGGGTGTGAGTGAAGGCGTGGTTGATATGCTAGTAGGTGCTAGAGAGGGTGTCAGAGATGTGCACGTGGGCATAGACGAGGAGGCAAAAGACATAAAGGTGGGTGTTGGTGCTGAGGATAATAATGTGCAGGTAGGTGTTAGTGAGGGTGTGAAGGATATGCAAGAGGGTGTTGATAAGGAACTGGACTCCTTGCAAACGGGTTGTGACGAAGGTGTGGATACTCTGCAGGCGGAGGTCTGTGAGGGTGTGCATGAGAGGCAGGTGGGTATCAGCGAAGGCGTGGAATCTTTGTAAGACGACATTTGTGAAGTCGTAGATGCTATACAGGTGAATGTTGGTGGTGTAGGTTCTACGTTGGTGGGTGTTGGTGAGGGTGCGTGTGTACTACAGACATAGCTGTGTGAGGGTGTAGGTGTTGTGGAGGTACAGTGATTAGTTATGGTTGGAGTGAGTGTGGAACTCGTGGGTGTAGAGTCGGGCTGGGGCGGGGTGATGGTGACTATGGGGGTGAGGGGAGCATAACCATTGGTGTTGACGTTGTGGAGGATGGTGGAGCATGATGACGTCCTGCTAAGGAGGGGTGTAGTCGCCTCGTCATCACTCATATCTATACGAGGTGGCGGCAGGCGCTCGGCCATGTCTTGACTCTTACGCTAACACTGCACAACAACATACAACTACTGTAACAATGCTAGTGACGCAACAACAACAACCCACTGTGACAGAACCAGGAGGACTGCGCATAAACAACAGAGAGAGTGTCAGTCTGCTGGTATAGCATGACAACACGGGAAGAGCCTCAGTACTGGGGTGGATCCGAAGGCCTATTAAGAACAGAAATTATTTTGAAGAGATGACTAAGAGGTCTGAGAGAGCCTTGAGAGGAGTTGTGGTGCGGCTACATGACTCACTACTGGGAACTAAGAGCTGCCGTGACCAGAGTTGCAGGACACATTATCACAGGCGAAGAATGGATTGTGCAAAGTGGAATGATCGGTATTATAAGAGGTGTACTGTATGTCTAGGGCAGGAAGGTGGGGTCCTGAAAACATGAAATGAAAACATAATAAAATATCAATGGCTCGTTGAGGTATCAGAGGTCATTCTGATATTCAATTATTAAAATATCTGCTAAAACTGGAAGGCTACTGATACCATAAAGCATTGCATGATTATCAAAAACTATCAAAGTAATATTTAGAAAAGGATTTTATGAAGAAAAAATTAACACTGCTACTCTATAAAAGAACTGATATGATGTTGCTGATTAATATTATCATTAGATAAATATTATGTAATTAATCATTAAAATAACAGAGAAGGTAAAGTGGTCTAATGTTAACACGGGTGAGTGTGTTAGTCTGCGGCACTAGTAGTGTGAGACACAGCAACACACCGTGTCTGTGCCACGGATCAGCTGGGTTAGTCATGCAACCTTCACAGTGATGCTCTACTGTACTCTCCCACAACACACACACACACACACACACACACACACACACACACACACACACACACACACACTCTGGCGGACTCTTGGCCCTATGTTGACCCCAAAAGTACCGACGTTCAGGAACAGTTACTTATCACCTGGCAATAATCTCTAATAATTATTCCACACTTGGTTTTAAATGAAGGGAATCAATGTCCTAATAATCTGATGCATAAACTGGCCCTAATACGTCGGTGTGAGTCACAAACATACTGACACCACAGGAACCACCAAGACAGTGTTACACTGGTTATCAATACATTTATTGTGTTGTACCTGCACCCAAACTGTGGGTTTGTACATTCATTCATTGTCATGTTCTCATTATTACGTAACTCTAACCATAGGGTAAAATATCCCCTAATCTAGCAATAAGATTCACCGTGGTTCTTGTTAAATCTAACTTAAGACAAGAACAAATGATCTTCAAAGAGATTCACTCAAGTTCTCCCTGACGTGGCGCGGTATAACGGGAAATGGATCAAGCTATATCCCGGCCGAAGGACTTCTCGTGTCATTCCCTCGGGGGAGAGAAGAGAACATTCGTAATGCATAACAAGCAAGACGATCCTCATTGGCTGATTTCGGTACATTAAACTTCGGCCTTAAAGTTTTTAGTGCCTTTTGCCACGCAGTGTACATGATTGTGCGCCCGTAGTCATTCAGCTCATCAAAATAGCAAGACAGTGATAGAGGCCATGACTCAACCCACTATTTCTTCCCTCCTCCTCTTACCACACCTACAACACACACACTAGTAAAAAAAATCCACTTGGTCTGACACACCACATACGTAGCCAGACCATCCTCCCTCCCGCCCCTCCTTTACACACTCACACACGATATCCCCTCAACACTTTACTGATTCTACGAGTAAATAACAAAATGAGGAGGGGGGAGGGAGGGAGGGGGGAGAAGGAGCAGCAGCAAAATATATCAAGAGAGAGAGGAATGGGGGGTGGGGGGGTTAGGCCAGGAAAGGACGCTAAAATAGTACCTCATCACCTGTTTCTGTCATTTAGAAGGGTAAGTAATGGCGGCTGAACTCCTAAATGACTTTTATGTACATTCACGGATCTAAGGACTTGGGTGGCCGGAAACTATGAGCTTTCCTCTCACCATCCTCCTTGGCTGTAACTCTGCCTTCCAGTCTTAATAATAATCTCAATCAATATATTCATCAACCGTTGAATCCGTCCACTACAAGACTCAATAAAAGGTTCTTAAACAAAAGCCTCACACAGTAACATAAACATTACTGTGTTTCCTCAGGACAGGGACCCCCCATGAGTTAACAGAGGGTACCCATGGCAGAGTTTTACCATGATAATAATACCATGAGATTATATGTTGTTTTGTGTGTGTGTGTGTTTTTTTAACATCTACAGGGAATGACATTATCGAGCATCTGATAAGGAAATACTCAGGCTAATGGCATTTATCTGGGAGTCTCATATAAATATTGTTAATGACTCTCCTTGCCAGGCTAATCTGTCTTATCTATAACACACACACACACACACACACACACACACACACACACACACACACACACACACACACACACACACACACACACACACACACACACACACACACACACACACACACACACACACACACACACACACACACACACACACACACACACACACACATGTTTACAACTTCAGGTAGTTTACATCACGTTCTTTTCCCGCTAATTCAAGCTGACAAGTGTTTACAGCTGCACCTCCCTCACTCCTCTGATGACGGTAGGCGGCAGTAAACGACCTCATCTCCCCCACCCCTCCCTCTGATAATGGTAAACAATAGTAAAGAACCACACTCACACATCCCCCTCTGATGGCGGTCACACACACACACACACAGCCTTATAATCAGCTACGCGTTGTTGTTACGTTACCCAAACTATGTAACAACGACGTGAGTGCAGTTTGGCGGCGTCACATATAACAACGACGCGACGTAGTTTGGCGGCGTCACATATAACTACGAGGTGACGAATCTGAGTGACGCCACACAACTGCGGGGTGACGTGGTTGTGACGCACCATGGCACCTAAAAACAAAGCTCAGGCCAAGGCTAGTGTCGCGTCAACGATGTCATAACAATAGTGCCATGTCAGCTTAGGTTTGGTTTAATTCAGTAAGGTTTGCGTTAGGGAGGTTAATCAGGACAAGAAATGAGTTGGGGTGCCTAATCTTGACGTGATCCGCGACTGTATAATGATCAAATATAAGAGACCGTCAGCTCTTCAGATATAATTAGTAAGACTGAAGAAATTTGTCTAACCAGATGACTCATGACGCGTGTGTGTGTGTGTGTGTGTGTGTGTGTGTGTGTGTGTGCACCTGGCAGTGTTAACCGAAAGATATTGACGTCTTGCATGAGTCGCGCTGGTGGGTCGTGACGTCAGTGCCCCCCCTACTGACGTCACCGGTTTCACACACACACACAGTGAACCCTTGTCACATTACTAGCCCTCAAAGTGTGTGCTTAAAGAATTAACAGACTTTGATAAAAACACTCAAGGGTATTATTCTCCTGAGCCGACTCCACCCACCACAGAGACGAGGAGATGACGTTGTTGTTTACATGCTCAGTGGACGTGAGGCTGGGTGCACTTTTTCCTAAGGTTCTCTCGATAATTCAACCTTCCCATGTATGGAGGTGTGTGTGTGTGTGTGTGTGTGTGTGTGTGTGTGTGTGTGTGTGTGTGTGTGTGTGTGTGTGTGTGTGTGTGTGTCCCTTATTCAATCAATCATCCAAAAGGTAATTTATACAAAAGGATCTTTATATCTTTACATACCTTTAGTGGTTTAGTATATCATGATCAATTCTATAGGGTTAATTTTTTATCTCTTGCACTAGACGATCAACAATAACTAATTTACCATCAATACAGGAACTCACTCGAGCAACTTCTGCACTAACATTTGATACCTGGGTCATAAATTTGGCCACCACTCTTATAACTCACAACAACAATTCTGACACAATTTAATAACTTACACATGTGAAAGGTGTCCAGTACAGGGCGGAACAGTGCAGCCATGACGGGCACTACGATCAGCGGGACAGTGGCACTACCGGGGTATTTCAGAATGCCAAATATCAACACTACTGTAATTTGGTCAACTCCAACCAGGCACTTAAACACAGTGGGGTCTTTTGTGGGGTGACTGGCACTACTGCACATGATGGTCACCAAGGGAATATATTACCGCATGTTGTTCACTTGGACCATAACAAACAGTATTAACGTCTTAGCACTTCTCTTCCTGTTTCAGTCTTTATCTGGTAACGGCGTTATGTATCTGTGTGGTTAGACACTACCTGTAAATATTTCAGGGTTTAGTAAAGGTGTAAACTGTTGTTGTGCTGTGAAATAAATCAGCATGTCGTCAGTTTTGTAATATTTGCTCTTGACGGTGTAGTTTCTGTAAACATTTCAGCAAAACAATAAGAGGAAGGTGTTAATGCATGACACTAGACCCCACCGCAGGGCCTGAGGTCTCGCCCACAATCATCCAATGTTGCTTTACACGTTACCACCCCACACACCTCCCATGGTGTTTCCCCTGTTTGTGGCTGACCACCAATGCTTAGACGACCAAGTGGAAGGAAGAAAGAGGAGAATTCACAAAAAGAAAAGAAAACTCATATTAGACAAGCGTCCTATATCATACATTCTCCTTGCTATATGCTTAACAAGTCACCGCAACTGTTGTATTTGTTATGTTAATATTTTACGATATAAATCATCTCAAGACCACGAAAACTGCTCAACATGACGACTCCCCCCACCATCACCCTGTACCAACCCACGACTCCCCCACCATCACCCTGTACCAACCCACCACAGGATGAGGACTTCCACACAAATGTTCCCACAGGTTCGCCGTGTCCTCCTCCCAGCCTCACTGATTCCTTCCAACTTTTTAATCCCATCTATGAGTCTAACAGATGGCCTTTACTTTAGTCTATTCCTACCTCGTGGGATCCAATCTAACAACAACCCCACCCGCCCCCGAGATACTACGACTGTTACTGAATCACAACCCAAGTGACAACTGTGTCCAAGAATAGAATAATCACAACGTCAAAAACCTGTCTGACAAGTGGAATTCTCAGGGGCACTCTCTTATGATTCATCTGCCGTCAGCTGATACTGCCGTCTAAACATAAACACAGACAGTAGTGTCCCGAGTACCACTGTGGGGGACGCCGAGCACCCACTTCCTACCACCACCACCACCACCACCATCAACTCCCTCTCCACCACCACCACCACCACCACCACCACCATCATCATCATCACCTCCACAATCAATCAGTGGCAGGAGTGTTGACCCGGGATGGTCGAGACTAGAGACAGTGCAGACAAATCAATTTCTACCCGATCCACTTTTGTCTCTCTGTACCTGTGCTCTAATTTGTACCTGACAGACAAAGATGACCGATGTGTTTATATGTTTATATTTACTAACAGGTATACAAGGAATAATTAAACGGACTAACAATAAAATAATGAAAATAATGATAGTAGTAGTAGTAGTAATAATAATAATAATAATAATAATAATAATAATAATAATAATAATAATAATAATAATAATAATAATAATAATAATAATAATAATAATAATAATGATAATAATAATAATAATAATAATAGCAACAGACGCCAAAGGATGACTCGTCCTCGGGTCGTGGTACAGCACACAACATAGACCCATAAACTCGGCCAAAACTCGTGGGAGCCAAACTAACTTGGCATCTGCGCGTCACTCATCTCCCCTTGTACCAATAAATGTGGAATTCACTGATTGTTATCGGGAACGAAATGATTCTACTAACTTTTAATCGTTGAGAAATAATTTTTGGTGACCAATCAAGTTCTCATAATTACAGAGAAACAACTTTTGGTGGTTGTGAATTCATGAGAAACAGAGACACACACACACACACGTACCAATTTCTATATTCCCCCTCACGAGTCGTTTGATTAATAGCCATAAAACAACAACAGTAACAGTGCAAACATTAACGAGAGAGAGAGAGAGAGAGAGAGCATTGTCAGGATCATTTGTCACAACCAACATGACGGCGGTTTGTTCTCGTATCGTGTCTCTACTCTCATATATCATCCTTAAATATTGTATGAACTTTCTCACTGATCCAGATAGTTACCATTTATTTATATATTTATTTAATTTCTCTAACTATAGACCCAGTTTAGGGACATTCAGGAACTATTAATAATCTGATACAGTTATGATATAAGGGTGTATTTTTCCGCCCCTCTACTATTATTACTCAACCTTACAAATATATACTCCCATTAAGAAGCAACAGTGTAGTTCTTGAAGATGGCAGTCCTCCCATAATGATATAATCTTTACTGAAGGAATATAGCACTTTCATCCCCCCATCTCGACTTAAGTGAAGGGATATAACAATCTTTGAATTGTCTTTAATAAAATTTGGTCTCTCTTGGTCATTAAATGATTGTATAATTACACCGTACACTAGTTTTGAACGGAATTTGACACCACTGGGTATTGATGATGTACTTGACTGGTGTAGGTGTGTTGGTGTTGTGGTGTTGTGGTGGGACCTCTCTGATGGCTTGATACGATTTGGGTGAATTGTGGTCCTTTAGTTGTTCAATGATTAAACGTCTGTCAAGGTCTGGGAATTCTTGTTTATTCTAGTGTATAAACATTAAAATTCCCACTCTAATTATCTTTCCACTGTTTGCGTTATTATTTTCTAGCGACGGGGGAGAACAATCACCATTAGTGATTTATTAAAGTACCACTTACTCTATACGCCCGAATGAATGACCATAGTATATTAAACGTTTCTGTGTACACGTTAAGGCATACAGTATATTAGGAGTTTAGTTAAGATATCAAACGTTATCTGTACATCAGGTAAGACTTCCAGCATTAGTTTACCTGTACCAAGGATTCGTAACTACGTGAAGAAGGAAGGACACCTGGACGTCCCTGTAGCGAGGCCGCCACACTAACAGAGACCGATTCACCGAGTCATTCAAAGAGGAGAGTGAAAGTCGGGCATTAGCGAGTATGAAGGTGACGGACGAGCTGTGAGGGCTTGGGAGGAGAAAATGTGGGGAATTTTGGTGAAAGGAGGACAGGAAAGAGAGAGTGTGTGGGGGGGGGGGGCTAAGAGGAGATAGGAAGGTGAGTTTAAAAGGGGCAGGCGTCAGAAAACGTAATTATAATGTAAAGAATAACAACAAACATAAAAATAATATTCACAATGGTCACAGAAGGAATAAAACGAAGCACATTTCCCCATTAGGAGATTTCGTTTCCACATGTTCCTGTTCTATTTGTTTCTAGTGTAATATATTTTACTGTATATCAATAATCACTAGTATATATTAAACGGCAATGTAACAAAAGACTAATCGAGGGTGTGAAGGATTCGTAAATACCTCAATAAAACGCTCTTGTTTATTTCTCGAGTCACCATGTCAACGAGAAGGCCAATTCTGACACGACCCAGAAACATAGCATAGTCTTGCCTCAACACCCCGAGCTGGCGCTAAGGGTCATAACCACGCCTACTGTTGCTATATATACCGCCCAGTGTGGCGTGTGGGTACAGGTATATATCTTTATTTTCTGGGTCAGCTGTGAGGGGTTTTGTTTACTACAAGCACATGATCCAAGGTAGCGAGGCCCTGCACTAGATAACATGGGGTGCCTGGTGACTGCTGCCTGGCAAGATAGTCCCGCGGGGAAGGCCACAAATGCACTTTACCGATAGATAAAAAGTCAAGTCTTACCTAATACCCCTGATAAGAGCGTCGGCTGGTCTAAGGACTAAGCCACCTCAGTAAAACTCATTAAGTAGTTTGATAAACAAAGAAGCATAATATACTGTGCTTAATTCTCGCGCTACGTACGTACGTCGTCGTCGGCCGTACGTAAGGTCACGAACAAGCAATGTCGAGTGACGGCTTTAACGTTGAGTCTGTTTACACTACGGCAAAAGAACGTGACCCGGAAGTAGGGGAGCCAAGATAGTGTAGAGGTTGATATGTGTGTGGGGGAGATATTGATAAACGAATATTACTTCCGTATTGTCTTCATATTATTCTTGTCATTAGCATTACTGTATTCTGCTGTTGACATCTTGTTTGAGTGAGGGCAGGAGAGGTCTGGCACCATCAACCTCAGCAGCGGCGGCGCCTCTGACCGACAGATTAGAAGTATCTCCCGCCATATGACCGCACCTCCACCACTCCCTCTACAATCTAACGTTAGTGTCCTATTTTTAGCTCAGTTGACAGCTCTATGACTGCCGGTTCTGACTACGTGACCCATTGAAAACTGAATGAGGGACAGACTGACAGACAACTTTTCAACTTGCCAACACTGTCACTTTTTTGGTTCATAAATTATATACCGGTATCTATCGACGTATAAGACACAAGGCAACTTTCTTTGGCTTATAGAACAAATAGTTAGCATCCAAGACTTAATATCCCATGAGTACAGATAATTAGCCCATTGAGTACTCATTTTAACTCCATGATCACGAGACCAACCCATTTACTATCAGATAATTAACCCACTAAATAAAATATATTAATCATTTAGGTACAATGACAATCCCTCTAGAGTACAATGACAATGTCCTCGGGGGTTAAGTCATCGTACTCAATAAATTTAAATATTGTCAAGATGTGAAAAACGTTAACTTCACCAAGAACTTCTGAATAATAAAATAAATAAAAGAAATCACGAATTTTAGTGTCAACGAGAGAGACGCAACAGTTTGTTTACTTATGAAACATTTGGGAGAAAAAAAACGATTTCAAGATTTTTTTTTGTCACGTTTCTTGGGTGTTAGTGTCAGACGCGAAGACTATTTTCTTACAAGACTATGATTTTTTTTTCTGTTAACGTAATAGACAGATAACTTTTGTTTACTTTGTCACTTTAGACAGGTAAAAAAAAAAAAGAGATAATTTTAATAACAGTTTCTTGGATATTAAGTAAACCACACAACGAATACATAATCAAGTAAAAAAAAAATCAATTACAAACCTAAATAAATAAAAATACACCAAACCAATGTACAAATAATGAAAGTGAAAGTAAAATTAACTAAACAGGTATAATACAACACGGTGGGGGGGGGGGGCGGGGGGTGAGCAAGGGAGGCACGGTAACACAACAACACCCACGCCATGACTCAGTACTCAGGGGTGGATGACGATCTTTTACCCCTGTGTATTATGATGTACAGCTCAGGCCACAACTCTCCCTCTCTCTTTTTCTCTTCATCTTCTTCGCCACTTGTCAGCTCTTTAGCCGGTCGGGCGGTGGGTCAGCTCTCTGTTACAGGACTATTGGTATGTACGGGCTCTACTGGGTATGTTCTGGGCATGAAAGGACATTTACTGTATACAATGAAAAAACAAATTATTCAAGTGTTATATCCTACAGTGATTTTTTTTGGTCGTCAACTATACACCTTATGGCGGGTGTGAGGATGAAGAAACTAATAGACAGATTAGGTTCAAATTATCTCAACTGGGAACGTCTCTGGTTGGGTAGCTTAAGAACGTCTCTGATTGGGTAGCTTAAGAACGTCTCTTGATTGGCTAGCTTAAGAACGTCTCTTGATTGGCTAGCTCAAGAACGTCTCTTGATTGGCTAGCTTAAGAACGTCTCTTGATTGGGTAGCTTAAGAACGTCTCTTGATTGGCTAGCTCAAGAACGTCTCTTGATTGGCTAGCTTAAGAACGTCTCTGGTTGGATAGCTTAAGAACGTCTCTGGTTGGATAGCTTAACACAGAGCTCAAAACTAACGTGTGATAGGTGCATTACAGGAAAAAAAAAATAGTGTCTCAACGCAATATTGACATCTTGAGAGTTGTCCTGTTGAAGGTCAGACAAGGTCCCCCACCGCTGTAACAGAACCCGAGGTCTTTCCCACATTATTTGTTGCAAAGTTTCATCACCATGGAATCTAAAGCAGATAAGTTATAGTGGTGAAAGGAATTATGTCGCTAAACTGACACACACACACACAGATACATCTTGACGACGCCAAACACATTCTTGTATCAGTGTCTCACCATTTCACGTTGAGACAAAATTAAGAATAAGACTTACAAAACACACAAGAAATAACACTTCACACTAGAGAAGGTCATAGTGAGAGTGAGGTACACCATCACTACCACCACACCATCACACTATAGCCACCACACCATCACCACCTCACCACACTTTACCACCTTTATAACGCCTAATTAAGGTGAGATATTATAGACCCGCAAGGGGAGGGGGCAGAGACTGATGGATGAGGGGTGGCAAGTGAGGGTGGCAAGTGAGGGGAGCGAGTGAGGGGAGTGAGGGGAAGGTGCTCACGCCACTGAACCAATATCAACACTGAGGCGCCGTATGCCAGGATGGGCCGGCGCCAGGAGGTGTGGTGTTGGTGGTGACGGCGCCATACACACACAGACACACACACACTCCATCGCCCCTGTGCAGGCTTTCATCAACATCTCCTCTCTCTTCCTCCTCCTTTAACAGAGTCAATTATGAGAGGAACCACTTCATAAAGACATTGATTATAACCAACGTCTTGTAAGCCCATTAGCGGCAACATGACAGTCACAAATTACAGTCACTGGGAGGTAGAGTGAACCATTAACTGGGTGACTGTGTCGAGGTTTTCTGGGTAAAAACTTGTCTTTTGGATTTTTACGAGTTTTTATTTTTATATTTTTTATATTTGTTAATAGAAGTTTAATGAGGTTATATAATCCCTTCCTTTCGTCTCGTAGTTAATAAAATATATATTACAATTATCAACATCAAGACATACTGTAAAAATATGTCTATTTTTTTTCCTCAGATGCATTTAGGAAAGTATATAATTGAATCACTTTCACACACGCACACACACACACACACACACACGTAGGTACCGAAATGACATCGAAATTACCGTAACAGGACTTTTTAGTCACTATACTATGGATTACCAGCTGAAGTAAAACAACAACGCACATGGGAAAACTGACCCCCACAAATTTACGAATAGGCGAGGGGGGGGGAGGGGGGGGTAAAAATTGACCCCACAGAAGCATTAGAAACAGACAGCATTAAATTCGCCTGACCTACATCTTAAAGGAGCCATGTTGCCAGCAGTACCCGGCTCACCATCTTCCCCCGACAGGAATTATAGCGCTTCAAAGTACACATTCCACCTAATGGGCAAACCTTCCCTCCTCGGACAGGAAATATTTGTCAAACTTGTTTACTGTTTTTGTGACGGTTCCTCCGCGAGTATATTTACACACACGAGATTAAGCATATGTCCGTCGAAACGGTGGGAGGTAGTCATTAACCGTATGTGGAGGGAGGGAGGGAGGGAAGGAGGGAGAGAGAGGGAGGGAGGGAAGGAGGGAGAGAGAGAGAGGGAGAGAGAGGGAGGGAGGGAGGGTTATACCGCAAGTGAGTCAGATTTTGGTGTTTACCCTCAAGATTACTTATGCTTAAGGTGAGGAAAATTAATAGTACCCCATTTACAAAAGATATAACTACTCTGTGAACCTCCCAGGATGATCTCACCTTTACCTGTATTTCCCTAATTAGCTACAATTTTCAGGTAAGCAAACTCGTTCCATCCACCTTTCACTTTTACTCACTCTTATTTTCCACGCCTGCTTATGTAACTCTCAGGCTTCTAAAATACATTCTAGTTCTAAGTCTGTTTATTTCTCTAAGGTTAAAGAACGTCAGCACTGCTTTAAGAACTTTGCTGGGGTGATGAACGAGACAAGTTACCCTAAAACAGATCAAGGAGAGGTGAATTCACAGCTCCTATACCATGTCGACAGAGAACCAGCCTCCTTGAAGGTATTTAAACATCACTTAACACAATTTAACCCGATTAAACCTTAAATAAACACACCCCCAACGAATTTAACCCAACCTAAACACACTAATAAAACGAAGCACATTAACCCAAAATACAATTAAAACGAAGGAAACTTAAACAAAGACAATATCACTCCGAATCAAGCCTAACTAAATCGATTCCAATGTACCTTATACAATCCCCAACCCCCCTTCGTCTCCCCAATCCTTTAATATCTATACAAATTACGTATTTTAGCAACGCAATGTGGAATGGTGTACTTTATCATAATCTGTTCATATTTGTACGTAATGTGGACCGATGTACTGTACTTGACCACACCCAGTCGATATCTGTACGTAATAGAGCCTAAGTACATTATCACACCCACTTCAGTTATGTACAGTACGTATCTAAAGAAATACACCTCTGGCCCTCCTACTCAACTTGCCTCTAATGAAAACCTCAATTTTCACCCCACAAACAACATTATCAAGGGACTGTTGACGTAGGAGGCACGGGGTCGTCGGAGTTCTCGTCAACATTCACGAGAGGCCGAGTTGTGTACCCAGACAAGGAGACCTACTAAGATAACAGGGTGCTTACACTTCCCCCTTTGTGCAATATAGCTGTTAAAGACCTGTTTTTTTAAGCTGTGTGTATGATTTTGAAGGCATTTATATTGATATGTATAATTTAAAGGCGTTTGTATAGATCTGCGTATAATTTTGAAGATGTTATCCTTATCAACTGTATAATTTTGAGGATGATATTTTGAAGATGTAAAATTCTAAAAATGTCATTTATTCAGCTTTGTATATATAATTCAGATTACATCTATTCAGCATTGTGTACAGTAAGTGTGGACGATGAGGTGTAAAGCCACAGGTTAATCACTTTTCTTCGTAGATATTCGTATTGAGGTCACGATATTAACCCTTTATCTCTCGCTACCTGAGTCTTCACTGTACCTGTCCTATTTTTGTATTGATAACTGAACAAAATACCTGATTATGATCCTGTAAACATCTTAAGTGTAATACTGTTCTTAGTTCTCTGTGGTTGGAATTATACTGTGTTGGATTACAGCTGATACTTAAGAACCCCCTGACAACATTTTCGTTCGTTTTCTTTGATTAAGTTTTTATGATTTGTCTTTTGTAAACAGTTTTCACCGTCATTTTTCCTGGTTATATATTTCTAGGACATACAACTATTTCGTCGACCCTTTTACTTAAGGTCAAAGGTCACACTACAGTCACCAGGTCAAGACAGTTATATACAGGTAGACAATGAGAGACAAGAATCACTCATTAAGATTCCAATGCCTTAGAAAACAAAAACAAAAACAATATATAGATACAAGAGGTTTAAGGTCCATTACCTGGCCCTCGTGTTTATATATTAATTATTATTATTGTTTTTTTATTCCAGGCAACGAGAATACCTTGGAGATTACCTTGAGAATACCCCCAGGAGAGAGAACAGCCCAAGTCTCCATGAACTTTTACTGATATAAATGACTGTACAATAACGGCTCTTTATACTCGCTTTAGTTTATCTCGCCTTAGTTACTTCATGATCCACTACGAGACTCTTTAAAAGACTCGTGTAGTGAAGGTTATTTAGATAAGACGATACAATTAAGAGCATTTTCTGCGTTCCATTGTTGCATACCGAACGTTAATTTACATCACAATTGCAAACGAGTATATAATATAATGTTTGATGAATGGGAATTATGTATATAGTTTGTGATAATTAGGAGGCGGAGGATTGGCTGTGACAGTGACCAATAGCGGTGACTTTCTTCTAAACATAAACACAGGAGGAACCTATAGGAACCTCACCTCTCCACTCTACCCTATAATACTCATCATACCACACACTACCCCACCACAATCCTTCTCGCCGTCACCATCACACCACTTCACAACCTCCCCAACCACTCCATCATACACCCAGCATCTGCCATCACCCCCCTGGCCACTTTACCACATAATCACTCCACTGCACTCAACATCTGGCAACGCTGTCATGACCCTACACGTTAAAACTCACTTCCATAACAATACAAAAATATAATAATTAAGAAAAAAACAACAATTTAAAACTGCACGAGGACTGGCTAACAGCTGAATGTTCCTCCATAATTGATGATCTCAGAGCTTCAGTGTATATTAACTAGAGAGTGAAGCTCATAACAAAAATGTTTTACAATGGTCCCGAGGCAGCGAGACCAGGCATTTTAGCCGACCAATTAGGGGTGAGGGCGGCGGTATGTGACCAATCGCTTGCCCCCGGTTTTAAGGTCCTTCCTCCATGCCCACGGCCACACCCTCCCCCCCTGGGTATGTGTGCGTGTGTGTGTGGGAGGGGGGGGGGGTCATTGCAGCCACATTCTCCATGTATACAGCCCCCATGTCCACATCTTCCTGCAGCATCTTCACCCCCAACGTTGATACACCACCCTCGTCCTCACACCTACTTTGTTATTACAACCCCTTACACCTGCTTCACATTCACACCACACCTGCTTCACATTCACACCACACCTGCTTCACATTCACACCACACCTGCTTCACATTCACACCACACCTGCTTCACATTCACACCACACCTGCAGCATCACACTCGCACCACACTTGCAACACACCAACACTATCACCACGACAACACTAACCTCCAAGGCTACACTCATGCCACACCACTCACACTACCACTACAGCCACACTCATGCCACATCACAGCCACACCACCATCACAGCCACCCTGAGCGTCTAGTCATCTTCCTCGGCATGCCAATCGCTGGACCACTCTATCACTGGTATCATCACTCGGCCGTCGACCAGCATATCACTCCCCCCTCGTGCGTCGGGCGTGGACCAAGGCGTGGGAAATATGTGAGGTGAACGCAAGCCTCCGCCCATCCTCCCCCAAGCTTGTGGGACTACGTGAATTAGGTAAGTGAGGCGATATTCAGGTGGGTGTCTCCATATACGAGGTGATTTTAACACCAACTGTCCTCAACGTCAGCTGTCCTCAACGTCAGCTCATACAAGATTGAACGGACTCTTCTATTAAGGGACTCCCGCATCAGATGACTGACACGCGATCTGGCCAGCTCTGAGGTGTTTGTAACATCAATTACTCTCCTCTGTGATTACCGTGTGTATATTATTCCGTACTTCCGTGAGTGAGTTTACCACAGCGAGGAGACCGGAGTCGAGCCTCACCTAAGGTAGCCGTGCGGAACACTTAGGGATTTTCCCCGTGGCGGTGAAATGAAGCACATCCTTCAGTCACAGTTTACCCTTTTAGTTCTATTTTTAGTTGTCTTTGTCAGCTTCGTGAATACCTTTTCTGACCGACCACTGAGTGAATAATTCTTCCGCGCCTCCGGACCCTTACTTCTCTCCCAGTCAGCCAGCCCATCTATCATCTCTACCATTAATCAGCTTACTAGCCACTGGAGCAGTTGGTCTGTTCTTTGTTACAACATTCAATGCCCAGTGTTAGTACAGGAGGAAACCTTCGATGTTTGTTGAGTCACGCCGACTAACACCTGACCCGGCGCACAGAGATCAGAGGTATGCTGTACCACCAACTTAAGGCTAATTCTTTGTTACTTTACAACCTCTTTCATCATCAAAATTTTCCCTTGATAACTCCTTCCTCAACCTCCCTCCCGTGTACAGGACCTTGATTTCCCCGCACACTAACTAGTTTCCTCTGGCTGATGTTGTGACGACCATGGGTGAGTTACTTACCTTGAAGGAGACCTTCTTAGCTCTGAGGGCATTGGGGGAGGTATATGACCTGGGCCTGGGCCGTACAAACTCATTCTCTTCCACTTTGGTCACACTGAACCTGGAGCCAGCCAGATCCTCCCCTAACCCATGCCATTCGAGGCTCTTTTGGGTCTTTTTCTCCCAAGGTATGTCCTCGGGGCTCTCATCACGCAGCGGGTACTCAATTCTCTGGGGGCTGGGTGAAGTATCTCCAGAAAACTCATCTAACTGTTGATACAATGATTTGTATTTCTTAGTCTCTTTTGTCGGTGTTGTCGACATACTTCAGCTGATGTGTCGCCCCACAACGACTAACTTACGAACAAAAATACACGAACTTTTTCTACATCATTCGTCTACACAACTCGACACAACCTCACTAGAGAACAGCCAAGTAAGCCAAGTACTGAGAGGGTCACGTCCTGGGAACTCCTCCTCCACTACACTATCTTCATTATCACCCGCTTGATCCCAACCTTAATTCTGATAACACGACCCATCACTGACCCACCTCTGAGACAACACCATTAGCCGTATCACCACACACACACACACACACACACACACACACACACACACACACACACACACACACACACACACGGGGCAAATAAGAACAAACGAGTACATCTTATCACCTTATCACATGTCAATACAGTGATATACTACAGTGAGAACAACGGTCAGGGACACGTGCTTAACATATGTACACAAATTCCAAACATTCCCCACAACACACATTCAGTACATCACGTCGACCACGAGACTTGTCAGACAATAATGGAAAAAAAAATCTTAAAATGTACAACATATTCCAGTGAATAAGCTGTCGTGACTAAACATAGTGTGAATAACAAGTCGAGAATAACATGTGAATAACAAGCCGTGAATAACAAGTCGTGTAAAAACATTACTGGAAATAGGCGTTAGAGATTAATAATATTACCAAAATAGTGTGATTAAATAGAAATATACAAGACAACGATAAGTTTAAACATGTGACAGACAGAGAGACAGAGACAGACAGGCAGACAGAGACAGACAGACGCATCTATCTTATCACGCGTCATACACAAAAAAGATATGAACTCAGGTATGATAAGAGCCAGTTATCTCACCTCCACAACATATTAAGTCATACGATCTTCTCACCTTAGGAAATGGATCAAACTAAAATTCCTCGGACACGGACTGAGAACCGGACCTGAACTATACAGGCTACACCTCTCTCTCTCTCTCTCTCTCTCTCTCTCTCGGGATTTGACTAGATAAAGAGACATGTTAGGTAAGGTTGACTAAAGTTAAGGGTGGTTTAAGTTAATATTGAGATCGATTAAAGGAACGGAAATATTTGACACACTTATACACAATCTCTCTTTAGTCAGACACGTTGTCACTGATACAGCTACGAGGGGGGAGGGGGGGTTGACGTAAGACCCTCTGAGAATCTATCATTAGATCGTAGTTTAAGTGAGGCTATTAGATACGCCCTTAAATCTCCACTTAAGAGGAAAATTTTCCATACGAATCTTGAGAGTCTATTTTTGTGTGTTAGTTTAAGTGAGTCTTTGGAAACTAATCCTTATATAATAGCTAAAGTGAGTCTATTATATATATTCTCACTTATTCAGTTAAGGTGATCAAAAAAAACTTACGTGCGAACTTTCAGTGGTTGAGAGACGTGAGGGTAAATATCACGCCGGAGTATTGATTGTGCCACCTATCCTGTGCGAGTCACTTTGAAAAATATCACGAGAAAAGGTCAATGAGTATCTCTTAGCGTAAATATTAACTCTTACTGGAAACACCACGCCCATCAGTGTTACAAGGTCTTCAAAATAACATATCCTGAATCACTACACACACAAGTCATCATGTTGTCACTGATCCTGTGTACACATCCGACACACAGAAGGATATCGGTATTATCATCTCACTCGTAGACATTCATTATGGTGCAGGAAGGTCGGGATAATAAGCATCTCAGTGTTTCCATTTACACACACTGTCATTCGCTATAACAGAAGGACTAAAACCTTTTTTATTTTCGTGGTTAATAGCAGACAAAGAGCGTAAGTATAACAATTATTTTGACTAAGAGTTAGGTATACTGCATAATTCCCAACGAATACTCGTAAAGTATCTTGTAAAAAATATATATCATGAATTATAATACGTAAACATTTTGAAAACAGAATTCGTTGCTGTGTTTAATTCGATAAATGATACTCTCTTATTACCTGCATTAACCGGACACACTGCTAAAGAGTTACTCGGATATATTCTCGTTAAAAAAAGAATAATACAGCATAATAAAATATAACACATTAGCCATCACTCTGTATCTGAAATTTTCTGGCTAAAAAAAAATGTTTCAATACCAATAGTAATCACAAGGTTTACAGAGAGTTTACAACCTACCCCATGATGTCGGATGTTGTGTAGTGGCAAGAGATTCAGATACTGGTGGTGGTGATGGTGGTGCTGGTTGTGGTGATAGCTGTTGTTGTTGACGTTGTTGTTGACAGCCTGTAGAGTGGTGGGGTTAAGAACCACCTCAAGACTTCTTTGCGTCATCTTGTAAGTAATAATATTTTTTTTTCACTGCACTTGGCACCTTAACACGCCCCCTTGTGGTGGCACTGTGTTTTCAAGTACTAGGATCACACTGTTCTCCTCGGCAATTAATGTTCCCATGCCGTATAATACACTATTTTCCACTGTAAAAAAGACCTCCACGTAAATACCCAACACGACAGAGACGACACACTATGACAAGAGAAGGTCGGGGAGGCTTACTAAACCACCACCATAACAGGATCCAGATGGCTCTTATTACAAGCAACAAAAACAAAACAACAAAAAAATCCCACTTCACCAACAAACCTTTCGGGGGATATATTTTTGTTATATATACGAGTATAATTGTACTTGTGTGCCCGAGTGGCCACCGCCCTTAGGCTCGCTGTTACAGGAATTAGCTGTTTTCTCCCCACGTCTGTTGGCGAGCTCAGCCTTGATGATGATGGACCTTAACACACACCACTGGAGGTCCTAACTTGTTCGTATTTGTAAGTAGTAGTTAAGTCACTGATAAGCACTTAGGAGGACCTCCACTAAGTTTTTCATAAGTTCGTCTTTATAAACAGTTAACAACACTCCCCCTTGACACTTTACACTACACACCCCGACTCAGGGTAGTACACAGTGAAGCCTAATGACCATATAATATGATGTAACACCATTTACAAGAGGTTAAGAACGTTTCCATCACTTTACTATATAAGCCTTGTGAGAGAGAGAGAGAGAGAGAGAGAGAGAGAGAGAGAGACCTACACGCAGATATCATCATGTGACAGACGCCCAAAGGACCACCAAAACGCTCCCTCTCCACCACCACCACATTCTTGGGCGTGGTGCGTCTCACCCACCAGCACTAACCTATCACCACACACTAGTTCACGTCAGTGTCTGGGAGCAGAGTGGCAGTAGATCTCCAGCCCTAAACGACAGCGGCACCTCTCTTACAAAGGTCACCAGACATTGATTTGAGGCTTTTCTCCGGCTTAGGTACTGCCTTGGGACGTGCTAGCGGCGCTGTGGTCGTTAGGGGAATGTTACCTGTGACGTGATTAACAAAACTCTGTTCTCTTCCCACCTGTTGACTTCTTTCACGCTTAGTTAACTTTCTATTGTTAACTTGGATTCTCTTTGCATTTCTCTTCGTGACTTGACTTGTTTGTTTACTGTATTCATCACTTGTGGTTTTATTTTCATAGTAACGATAAATATTGACGAAAATTTCATTGTATTTTCACTTCTTTATTTCGTCTCTCCACACACTTATCTAATTTCTTACTATACCTTCCACTCCCTTCTTTTCTCCTCCTCCTCCTACAATTATTATCTCCCCTGCATCACCATTACCTCACCACAGGGGGTACTTCTGTTGACACACCATCTGATCACCATGAGGTTCTATGTCCTGACCATTGTGTGAAGAAAGAAACTAACCCAGGTAACCGCCGCCCCGCCCGCCTCACCCCACCCACATACATCAAGGGTGTGAAAGTTGGGCAGCACACACGCGACGCCAAGCTGCCGAGAGAGAGAGAGAGAGAGAGAGAGAGAGAGAGAGAGAGAGAGAGAGAGAGAGAGAGAGAGAGAGAGGTGTGACGGATCGTGTTAAGGGAAAACTCACTTTCTTTAGTGAAAGTTGATGGCGTTAGGTATGATTCATAAAACATGTACAGTATACGGTATATTGTTTATATTGTACTTGTTGAAGATTATTATTATTATTATTATTATTATTATTAAAACGAATGCAATGTGGTATATTTCGACCTGACATCCATTGTATTTTTTCTTCTATTACATGCAGCAATTAAAGTGGGGGGTCATAATCAAGGTGTCAATCAATAACTTGTACCTCAGACGTCTAAATGGTAGGGCTGAGTCAGTGATCCGGAGTAGTAGTAGTAGTAGCAAAGCCGACAACTGCTGCAGATATTGACTATGAGGCTACAGTCACTGCACGCCGCATAGACCTGTGGCTCAACTAATTCAACACAGCTAGGATAGCTTCTTATGTATTAGGAGACTTAATATTAAGGTAATAAAATGGTAGCGAAGGTGTGGCTATTGGGGGAGGCTGGAGGTCATATAAAAAAAAAGTAGTAGTAGTGGTGGTGGTGGTGGTGGTGATGGTAGTAACAGTGAGAGTGGTTAGTGGTGGCAGAGGTGGCGGGACAACCTTGCAAGATCCTGCGGGTAAGAAACACCCCGGGGGAGGGAGGGAACACTGCCACTTACAATGACTACATACTTCCTCTTTATCATGTTGTAAGCTGTGTCACAGTCGGCACACATCAGAGCTCACACTGTGTGAGTCACACACTCCACACATTTGTTCTCGACTCACACTCCGACCTTCCTTGCGAGCAACAACTGTGATAACAAGGCGGCCTTGTACAATGGTAAAGTGATCCGATATAGAAACTTCTTGATATTAGATTAAAGTAGATCTTATTGAGGGGGGTGGGAAGTTTTATTTATATATATATATATATATATATATATATATATATATATATATATATATATATATATATATATATATATATATATATATATATATATATATATATATATATATATATATATATATATATATAGTATATATATATTTATATATATATATATTTTTTGGGGTGATTTAAGTTCGTCTAGTAAAGGAAAGGAAGAACTTATCTCAAACGATTAGTTAGACTGTTTTTTCTAAGTAGATGAATTGAGTTACCAAAACTGTTATGGACTGAATTGATGGTTTGTTATTTTCTAAACTAGTGGTGTGTGTGTGTGTGAGCGGAACACGAGTGGTACGGGTCTAATACTGGCCATCACGAGGGTTATTTTCTCGCTGCGGTGTGAACAACACTCAACCCACAGAGGTTAAATTTAATAACCAAACTTAAATGTCAGAGTAATATTGCGTCCAAAAAGAGCAACACGGAAAACTACCTAATACAGCGAACGTCAGAAGAAAGTGGTTATTACCTCCCGGCTGTACACACCCGTCATTGACCAACACACGACCTATAATACATAGGCTTATGTTACACGGGAGTAAGTGGACACTGCTGCCCATAACAACTTACTACACACAGGAACACTTATCCTTCCTTCGCTTCTGAATGGACTCGTGACGTAACAGTATCCCCGCTGACAACATTTCACACTAAAACCCTCAGCATCAACACCTGGTAAATTATGTTCCTATCGTAAATTACCATACTGGCATTATGTAATTGTGTACACTTCAAATAAACTTTAATTTGCACGTAAATGCATGTATACTGAAGGTCGCTTAACCCGACCTAATCAAAATAACATACCCCGGGGCCCAGTGCCAGCCACCACTTATCTCAACCTACCAGAAAAACACATGAATATGAAATGTCGAGTTGTGGGCACACACACACACACACACACACACACACACACACACACACACACACACACACACACACACACACACACACACACACACACACACACACACACACACACACACACACACACACACACACACACACACACACACACACACACACACACACACACACACACACACAACTCATATAATCAGAGATAACGTAGAGTCAGTATTAAAGTCTTTAGATATTTACATCCTCGGGCTTAAACCACAAGGCTAGAGAACTGTAAAGGACAGTAACTTTGGGTGACATTACCGAGCACCACAACAGGCAGAAGGTGAGCCAATATTCGACTGGCGAAACTTCCATTAGGTGCCACTAACCGCTGGATACATGGAAACAAACTAGTTATCGACCACTCGTATACTGGCACAATCAACTATCCCCATTGGTGATTGCTGAGTGCTCGTGTTGGCGTTGTATTTTTTGAGCAGAGGCACAAGAAACGCCACATAAGGCCATGATGAAAGTTCGTGTCTGCTAACATTACCCCCGGAGGCTGTGCTGGTATCTATCTTGTTGTTGAGGGGAGCTGTGACGGCTACCACTAGCGAGGTGAACCAGAAAGTCACCTGTATGTTTTACAATGTCTCCTGTGTTATTAGGAGCAAATAATCTATCTATCTATCTTTCGAACGCCATCTCACTACTATACGAGGAATAGGAGTACAATAACACCATAAACTAAAGGAGGAAAATGGTACACAGGAGGAAAATGGAGGAAAAACGATTAAATGAAGAGTATTTACCTTAGTTTATTAAGATTCTCAGAAGAAGAAGAATTAAGGACAAGTGACAGAGGGAATGGAGGAATAGCAGATGATTACTATACATGGAGAGAAAATTTAAGACGAGAACAGGAGAGAAAGTGTGCCGGATGGGAAGAGAAAGGAGGAGGAGAAAGAAGAAGAGAAGGAAACGAAAAGGAGGATACAAAGAGGAGGAGGTGGAGATACAGGAGGAGACGAAGATAAAGAGGAAAAGAAGAAGAAACAGGAGGAAGAAAAGGAGACAAAGAGGTAGAGAAAGAGGGAGAGGAGCAGAAAGAGGAGGGAGAAAATTCAATAAAGGAAACGACAGGTGAGGAAACACAATCCAGGGTATAACAGTAATTACGACAGACAGGTAAGACGTACACATGAGAAACAGACAAAACAATAAAGACAGACAGACAAAGAACGAAGGAGAGGAGAGGTAGGGAGAAGAAGAGGCAGCAGGAAACATTACACCATAAGAAAGAAATATTTGGTATAAGAATCACTCTCGATGTTTATCTGTGGGTCTTAATGTTTTGTTTGTAAGTAAGTTTGTTGGTTTGTCGAGAGAGCACAGCACAACCACAGTTACGCCGTAAACAGACGACTATGCAAGCACATCATTACAAGAGGAGGTTGGTTATGCGAGACTGGGAGAGACTGGGGTAGTGTATCTTCCAGGTCGACCTTGGCAGAGAGACCGCCAATATACCCTGGTCCTGCCCGGGGGTGCTCCTCCAGACGTGCTGTAACATCGTAGTTCTCCACCTCACATCACTTCTTTACTGCCACACATACATATATACACATTGAGAAAAAACCGTACTTAGTTTCTTAAGATCACTAATACTTCTACACTAATACTCTACACTATTCAAAATACCGCAGGAAGGTACAGCAACTGGCCTTGAGGGATCCCTTAACTCTGTGAACACTATAACATAAAAGAGAAGGTCATCACCACCAGCTTCCTCACAACACACACATGGCGACAAAACATTCAGACGCGACAATTTTATACGGTACGAGTACCTCCCTCAGTGTTACACGACACAGTTACAGGGAGAGTTGATGGATGGTACGTGGAATTCACATCACTTATTTTTTAATAAATGGGAATTTGAAAACAAAGCTAACTTCTCGGCTGCCGGGTATATATATATTTTTTAAACTGATAACACAAATAAGTTCTGGGTTTGTTCACAACACAATAATAAAGGTCTGGCATGATCTTGAAAGTTCAAAACACACGAGGCTCTTCGATGTTTCAGACGGATCATGAAAAGAGTAATTATCTGACAGTCTTGACACTTAGCATCACAACTAGGGTGCAGGTCGGTGATGACAAGTGCCGGGAAAACTTAGATCCTGGATGACAGCGGCGGGGACACTTGTCTCACACACAGGACGGAGAAAGGTGGGAGTCGGTGGTGAGGCCATCAACCCCGGGAGCGTCTCTAGGGCTAACACCACCAAGCACCCAGCAGGCACGAAGCGGAGCCCACTTATATGAGCGTGTGCTGCTGCGAGTGCTCGGGTGTTCACTGCACTGGCAGCTCCTGGTGGCGCACGCTTCGTTCACTGTCCAGGACCGCAAGACACAAGGTAGGATCCCACCTCCTCACCAGCCAGTTTTTGTCGGACTGACGCTACCTTCTGGCCCAGGTGCTCGCCAGGTACTGAACTAGAGCAGCTCTGTAAGCTGGATTACCCGCCCGATAAGCTGGTTACGTCATTTACACGGAAGGCAGATGCGTACAAAAGAATAAGTGGAGGGACTTGCTATAGTGGAGTTGGTTGTGGTCGTCACGTTTGGTTGGAAGCTTGTGGTGTCCACGTGGCACTCACGCTGGCTGCACATGACTTGCTCAACACTGTGTACACTGTACACATCTCCCAGTCGTTCTATAACCACGAACAAAAGTGCAGAACTCCCTGAACAACGGCAAAGATTTTATTAGTTGGCTCAGCTTGGTCCTTCACCGCCAAGTTTTATAAACGAATTATAGCTCTTGTCTTTGCCAGTAGCCATTGTTCTTCAGCTCTCATCCTCCTGCACCGTCACCAGCAGACCAGCTAACATGTGCAGGCTGACCGTCCCTTGGCACTCCACCCTCCCCTGAGTGTACACACCACACCAACACAAACACCAAATCCTTCTCCACACCAGCTGCCACGCTCCCCACTACACACTCCACCAGTACACACCATACTGACCTTTAAGAGTTATTAAGGACACGTTCTGAATTATTCGTTGCTGATTTATTAGGACAGGTGACCTTGGTGGAGCCTGGCCCTGAGTCAGGTGAGAGGGCGCTTCATATTAACTATGACAAGACCTTAATTGATTATTTATAGCTGATACCCGTTTCTGCCAGCCTATTACCTGTCTGCTAATTATTTGCTACTAATAATTATATTATATATAAACTACTGATTCTTATTTAACTGAATATATGGTACTAATTATTCCCCAACACAAGCATAACTAACTATTTACCTAGCGACCACCTGACTACTTAACCTCATACGTACTAATCAGCCACCTGGTAATCATGTGGCCACTTATCCTATTACTACTATTACCTGCTGCTATTAACTCTTCTACTTTAACCTGCTACTGAACACCTACGTGCTAATTACCTTCTGCCTGCCTGCTTGTTCTGTGTGTGTGTGTGTGTGTGTGTGTGTGTAAATAAGAGCAACACACCACATGGTCAAATAGTTTAAAAGCCAATGGATCAATAACACTAAATTCTGAGGACCAATCAGTGTAAACGTAACAAACAGGTGAGCACAGGTGAGCACAGGTTACACTAGTATGAGAGGAGGCGGTTCTTATTAGACCAAGTTTTTAGATACAGGGATATTCCTACCATGATTATCCTTCGTAACTAAGTAAAAAATATACCTAATTATTGATAAAAAAACTAAAAAATTAAGTACCCCAATATATAAACATTTAAATTGGACTCTTACATTACGTTGATATGTTCACTTTACACCAAACAAATTTACCATAAAAAAATAAAAAAATATGTAAATTTTTTTATCACAGGTAATGCTAAAATTTAATTAACGTATTTTCAAGTAGAATGTAATTTGAAAATTCTTGGGAGTAAACAGTATGTCTCAAGTCACTAGTTAGGAGGCATCACAGATCGTCATTTACTAGAAATAATTAACCCAGTGTATCTAGGAAAATTCTAGACCCTACACGAATTACCATCAACAAACACCCGGTTACGCCCACCTGTGGTATGAGTATGTTTACGTGTGCCACTTTGTCCTAAACTATGTAAACTGAGTAAAATCTGACACTATGACATTATTTGCGCAGTTTTCCAGACGATTACAACCCAACCAGTCACAAACTTACTCGAGCTAACACAGGGACGAGCTAGTAAGCTTGGATATAATTCATGGGGGGGGGGGGATACTTACCAGTTACATCACACCTAAGACAAAAAAACACTAAAAAAAATTGTTATCTTTATTGATAACATAAACACAATAATACCTCGGTCACGAGTGGTTTGATTATTTACCTTAGCACTTTATGGTCTTGTGGTCATAAATTATAACTACTTAAATCATAAAGCGATGACTCAGATTATGTAACTCAATACTATGTGTCCGTAAAGTGACTAAGATGCATTCATAGTATCATTTGATAATTCAGTACAAAGATGTAACATAATCAAAGACTAAAGGGAAAACTACTTCATCCCCTCCCCCCGCCAGAAGTCAGCACCACCACCCTACTGCATCTCATCTACCTGGCTGTCAGACGTGATTAAAATATCTCACCTTGCTGACCCTTCCCCCACCCCCACCCCCGAGGCCCTGGCTGGACATTCTAACCTATGATATTTCAAGTCGTGGATCATATTTCCTTCTATTTTATTACACAACAAACAACACGAAGATGGTCGTTGTGTGTGTGTTATCCGTGACGTGCCGACGCTTACAGAACAAACGGGTGATGATTACTGGAAGACGAGTTGTAGGTCGTGCTGGTATCTGCGCCAGGTGTCATGGCTTCGGCTCCCTCACCGCGCGCCGACGCAGCCTCCTCCACGCACAAGAACAACATATTTGGTTTGTGCGCATTTTCAAGCTCGTAAAACAGTAAAAAAGAGGCTTCGGTGATGACCAGTGTGTTAGGGGGGTATATGCCAAGGTCCGTCAGCCTGGTGTAGGCGGTGCGTCATGGCCTTTCAGCTCTACCCCGCCTATCTTTGTTAACCACTCCCCTCGCCTCCTCTCGCTACACGCCTATCCTCCACGCTCACCTCTGTAAACAAACTCTCCGTATCATTACTAATTTATCCCTCTTATTCACGAGTCATCACCCAGTCAGGTGTATCGAAGCGTACACCAACCAGCAACAAACTGTAATATATTCACGACTAAACTATTAAGATGTCATTTCTCATATTTTTTAAAGTTATTCATAAACAAAACAAAACCTCTAACCTTTAAGCGGAGGTTACGTTACTATTTACTCATATGTTTACTCAAAAAATCATTACAAAAAAACACGTTGAGGTAACTTTAAGTAATGGCGCTGTGAGGTGGTGTGTGTCACCCTGGTCATTTTCCACGCCTCCTCCTCCTCCTCGACGTACATGTACTTCTTTAATTATTACTCGAGTGTGTTTCTTGTCACCGGCTGTTCAAAGATCCTGTTCGAGTTTTACACCAGGACTCCCACCTGTGTTTTTCTCCCTTCACCGCCTCCCCTCACACTTACGACGCATCATCCAGCATTACCAGCAGTCCTTTCGCCTTCTGTGGGGGGACATTTATCGCTTTTTCACATTCTTTTCCATTTTTCGGACTACCTCCTCTGCATTTACTTGGTTTGTATTACTGGCTGGTGTGACCCTCTTAGTGGCCAGTGTTAACAACAACACTGACTACTGCCCGGGTTTTCTCTACGTCAGCTGATGGATCGAAACATAATATATCCACAGGTAAAGAAACCATGACGCAGGGAAATATGGTGTTGACATTTTCTTCATAGTGAGCACACGTAACTTCTTATGCTAAACAAAATAATTCACTATCGACATAAGAGAAAAAGATTAAATACACATTCGTTCTGAAAATACCACAGTGTGAGACATTGACCAGCGACGTAACAGAAATATATGAAATAGTTTTTTAGTTACAATGATACCTCAGGTGATCACGGTGAAGCGTGACTACAAACATCTTTAAGAGGTGGACAGGTGGCGTAAAATACGTTTAACAAGATTTTTTTCAATCATTCGGGAAATCCCTTTCTACGTTTTTACTCTCTATAGGATGTATACACGACACCCCCCCCCCCACACACACACCTGCCCACACCTAAAGTAACATAGCAGCGTAATTTCGAGATAAAACTGACCATAACGGCTGTAATCTGACACCACAAGCCCAGAGGGATTTAATCTGCCAGCTATCACGAAGACGAGGATTAAATAAAAAATCCCAAGTAACTAATTGTACATTGTTCTCCGGTCTGACTGCACCACAACACTCATAAGCTGAGGTCATTATCACCACCATAACACTACATACACTGGCGCCGTCTGGACGGGTCACCAGGCACGGCTAACATCTTTCCTCGCTTGTCCTGTGTTCCTGTGAGACCCCAGCTACAAGATGAAGACAGTATTTACAATTCCACATCACTCAATAACGTGACAAGATTATGAAGAAAAAAATTATTGTTTAAAGACGGACGGACGGACGGACTGACAAACACCCAGATATACCTACAGACAGACAGACGAATCCAATGTCAATAACCCCCGACAACTTCACCTAACAGAGAACCATAAACAACTCCCCAAACGTCAAATAATCAAGAGAAAACAGAACAATGTCACTTTTCTTCAACCCAACACACGAGGAGACATTCAGGGAATCTTTATAAGCGACACACAGGTACAGTACGTGAGCTGGACAACAATTCACCCATTACTTTTAAATAATAAGCTACAACACAATAATAAAACAATGTAACGTATTAAAAGGATATAAAACACACACACACACACACACACACACACACACACACACACACACACACACACACATGCACACACACACACACACACACGAATACTTATTAAAAAATCGAGTTATACTTTCTGGTACAACAATAGCCAAGACGTGGTGCAGGTAACACAATACGACACCTTATTAACCTCAGGTATGCAGTGGCAAGGATTGTGTTCTTTTGATTAAAACACTTAAGAGAGTCATATAAAAAAGTAAATAAGAAAATTGTAAATATTGAATTATGTCATTTTCTCACGGGTTGTCACGAGCTTAAAAAATTATGTGGGTGGATAAGAATTTCAGTCAGTGGAAAACTGAGTAGAATCTTCTCTTAAAATAAAACAAACATATCCTACGTCTAGTTTATAGATCACTTTCCCTCACAACAACAACAACAGTAAAAATAATAATAATAATAATAATAATAATAATAATAATAATAATAATAATAATAATAATAATAATAATAATAATAACGATCCCATTAAAACGAATTCCTTCAATAATATATAAATAAATAAAAACAAACTACATTACAGACCACTTTGCCTTCCCCAAAACTTTTTTAAGTAAACAAGAATCATTATTTACGTCAGAATCAGTCATCAGGTTGTAACAGATCATCCCGTTGTCTTCTGTTTACATTTAACGTTCATAGTTACGTAAACAGTGACGTCATATACAACAAGACACATTTCTCAACACACGTCATCATATCAGCTGTTCCTAATGACTCAAAATACAAAAAAAAAAGATGGAAAAATATTAGTTCACATGCTCTCTATATATGACCTCATCTTCCAGCAAAATATGAGTCAGATTCTGCGATATGAAGTAAGCTATGGATGAAATAATCTACCTACAGCAAGCTATGAATGAAAGAAAGAAATACTCTACCTTCTACAC
Source organism: Homarus americanus (assembly GCF_018991925.1). NCBI lineage: Eukaryota > Metazoa > Arthropoda > Malacostraca > Decapoda > Nephropidae > Homarus > Homarus americanus. Next base: position 5,148,360 of record NW_024750852.1, read on the forward strand.
GCTATGAATGAAATACTCTTCCTTCTACACGCTATGAATGATAATGATCCCCCACCTGCACCTACAAGCCAGGGAAATCTCTACCCTAACGCAGATTCTGGCTAGGTATGAAAATCCTACAATACCTACCTGTAGCTACGTCATCCTACACAGAGCTACAAGTTAAAATAAAAAGCATTTAGAACATTAAACCACAAAGCATGAAAAATCCTTCCAACTTCTACAAGCTTTGGGTTCTTGTACAACTACTGGCGCTCCTTACTACCTCCCCCCCTTACCTCCCTCTACAGCACACATGTTCTACAAGGAGAGGAGGGTGGGGGGGGGAGGAGTCTCACCCCCCACAATACAACAAAAGTCCTTCCTACAACACGAGCAGCTACATCACGAGACGGTATTCCGTATTTAGCGTGTCAACTTCCCAACACAAAGCGAGAAGAATGTTATTACTTACTGCAGTCAACACGAACCTTCATGCTTCCAACACTTACCTGAGGGAGAGAGAAAGATTGGCATTAGTATAAATCACAAACTATGAATAGGAATTTGTGAAGTGTTTGATAAGGTGTATGGTGGTGGTGGTGGTAGAGGGAGAAGCTAAGAATTGTGGTTGCTAGGTAACTACACAGGTGCCAGGGTTTGATCAGTCAACTGGAGTGGTTGTGGCAACTTTCCAGGGTTTTTTCACTTGGGGAGGGAGGGGGAGGAGGCTAGGAGAATAAGAAGAATAAGAAGAATACAAATAAAATAAAATAAAATAAAAATAAAAATAATAATAATAATAAAAATAAAAATAATAATAATAATAATAATAATAATAATAATAATAATAATAATAATAATAATAATAATAATAAACAGAAGAAGAAGAAGAAGAAGAAATAGGGAGGGGGGAGAGGGATAGGAAGGAAAAAGGAGAGAGATAGGGAGGATGAAGGGGGGGTAGATTCGGATGAGGGGGATAAAGAGGGAAGAGAGAGATGGATAGGACAGATGAGATACATAGGGAGGACGGGGAGGGATAGGGAGAGAGGGAGGAGGACTAGGGGCAGGGTACACAGAGCTCCACTACAAGGACAACACCTGTACCCCCAGCTGATAGCCCTGCAAGACAACATACGCCAGCAGCGAAAAAAAAACATGAACTAGGAACATTTTTACATCTTAATTTTAACCACGAGCAGTACAGAGTGTAATGATGATGATAATAATAATAATAATAATAATAATAATAATAATTAACGGTTTATTGAAAAAGTTCTGCAGCCCGAAGGCTGAAAATATACATTGGACATAAATGACTTATTAAATACATTGGTGGTTTAACAAAAGCCTTCATTAGAGAAAGGTAAAGGAACATACAGTGAACATTCAGATTAATGTAGGTGTTGAACAGCAAACACGTAGTGTAGTAACTCTCTCCCAGATGGTGTTAGGAGGGACCTCATGTGGTGTAGTAGTTCCCTCAGATGGTGTTATGAGGGACCACGTGGTGTAGTAATTCCCTCACAGATGGTGTTATGAGGGACCACGTGGTGTAGTAATTCCCTCACAGATGGTGTTATGAGGGACCACGTGGTGTAGTAATTCCCTCACAGATGGTGGTATGAGGGACCTCACGTGGTGTGGTAATTACCTCAACGATGGTGTTATGAGGGGCCTCACGTGGTGTAGTAATTCCCTCACAGATGGTGTTATGAGGGGCCTCACGTGGTGTAGTAACTCCCTCACAGATGGTGTTTTGAGGGGCATCACGTGGTGTACGAATTCCCTCACAGATGGTGTTATGAGGGACTTGACGTGGTGTAGTAATTCCCTCACAGATGGTGTTATGAAGGGCCTGACGTGGTGTAGTAATTCCCTCACAGATGGTGTTATGAAGGGCCTGACGTGGTGTAGTAATTCCCTCACAGATGGTGTTATGAGGGACTTGACGTGGTGAAGTAATTCCCTCACATATGGTGTTATGAGGGACCTGACGTGGTGTAGTAATTCCCTCACAGATGGTGTTATATGAGTGAGGTGTGGTCCCAGGCCTTCCTATCGTAGACGGATTAGCACATCGCTGGTTGTTGTTGGGTCTCATGGGCCGTTATCACTAGGTACCTGGGACCTCACTGTGTGAAGGTTAACTTGGGTACGACTGTCACTGTTGAGTTGTTCTCACTGACTTAAGCACTGTTCACTGTTCACCTCTGTTTAACGCTGGTTCCATTCCTTTCCTTAATGAAATTGTAACTTCTGGCAAGAACTTGTTGATATTCCGGTGGGGAGGAGGGTTCAGGGGAGGGAGTTAGTATGGGCCAACATAACAGTTGACCTGGCTGCTCCGAGAGGAGCGCCAGGTACGTCTTGACCCTTCGGTGGTCAAGGATGTAGCGAGTGTGTGTGTGTGTGTTTAAGTATGTAAGCTCGACTATCAAAAGAGTTCACAATGTTTTTCCAGTCGAGAAGTGTTTATGTAGTAGGTCCGTTGCCTGGAGGTCGTGCCATTTCACCAAAAACCAAACAAAATATAAAGGAATGTGTCAAGGAATAATAAACTGCTGACACACAAAAGCATCACAGTTAACCCAGCAGCGATCGAACAATGTTATCCGTTAGGTTGGAAAAGCTCTCCTCTGGCCTACGAACTTTGCTGACCTCCTCTCTCCTTTATAAACACATCGTGCACAGAGAAAAATCTGCTAAGTTATTTCTAGAAAAGTTATTTCACCTGATGCTTAAACACAATAACCTAACTTAACCTAATCTAACCTAACCCAAACCTAACCTAACGTAACCCCTTCAAGTGTCGTTAAGGGTGGTAAAATAACCAGGTGGAATAAGACTGCCTACCTAATCTTCAAGCGTTCTGAAAAGTTTTGTTCTGTGAGACTTAAAAAAAAAATCACCCATCACTTGACCACGTAACAGATGGCTTACGTGACGTTAAAGATTTTATTCAAGAAACATTATGGGCGAGTTAAAGATAAGGGGGGGGGGAGATGTTTGGTGGTAGAGATGATGAACGGGAGGAGAGATAGGAGAGGAGAAGCATGTGATGGACAACGGTAAGAGACAGGAACGTAACGACACACACCGAGAGAGGAGATGGCAGTGATATTAAAAGCTGGGAGGGGAGAGGAGGTGAGAGAAGATGAAAGGAGATGGGAGGAAGATGAGAGGAGAGGAATGTAAAGGCAATAGCCAGGAGAAGATCAAAACAAAAGTTCAGAGACAACGGTAGAGAGGAGGACGAGGTGGGGATAAGGACGAGGAACGGAGGACAGGGTAGGGTCGGGGTGGGGTCGGGGTGGGGTCGGGGGCAACAGTGAGTCGTGATCTCGCACACCCACACCACACACACTTCGTCGAACTTCGCCAAATGCCAAGGACTCGTCATTAGGTAGCAGCCCTAGCCAGCCAGCCTTTTCACCCCGCTCGAGGAATTCCCCGCCACACGTGACTCAGCGCGTCTCTCTCCTCTTTTTTTTTAAGACGTGTTGCTTGAATTATGCAACGCGACCCTCCAGTTGTCGATGGTTCGTGCACGTGAGAGATTCGTGCAGGTGATGAGGGTTCGTGCAGGTGATGATAGTTCGTGCAGGTGATGATGGTTCGTGCAGGTGATGTGTCCTGGAACTATAGAGCTCCTAAAGGCCACGAGTCCTTCAACCGAGAGTCCTTGAAACGGCGTTGTCTTCTCAAGTCAAGTCTCCAAGCGAGGAACTTGACACGGAGTCAGGATCTGTCACAGGTAACCTAGGTGAGCAAGGCAGCTCCAACAAAGGAAAGTAATCCAGGCAGGTCTACCAGTTGAGGCTCTCCTTTAAGGTCTCCTACCCTCTACCCCCTAACAAAGAAAACTCCTGAAGGCAGATCGACCACAAGAGGTTTTCCTCCAAGATGTCTTAAACCCCAAGGCAAGGCAACTCCCCCAGGCAGGTCTCGCACAAGCAACACACCGTCAGGACTCCTCGCCACCACAGTCTCAACAGTAGTGACCCCATACAGAGGTCCTTCCCAGTCACAACTTTTTCCCCCTGGCCTAATAATGGTGTCAGGGAGGCCTGGGCTGCCATTACCATATTCATGGAGGCGCAGGAGCACTGATGGACCCAATATGGTAAACCAGTGTGCCAGGTTTAGGGTGCGGTGCCTACTGCAATCCCATACCTCTATACGGGGGGAGGGGGGGGGGTGGAATCAGTGGCCGCCAGGAGAAGGAAGTGGCAGAATATGCACGAGTTAAAAGGTTAAGGCGAGGACACATACCTTTTACTCCCTCACTGAAGGTAAAGGTGTATGACGGGAATGTGGGTTGATAGTACCGACCAAACACTATCCAGGAGGAATTAACACACACACACACACACACACACACACACACACACACAAACCTGCTCTTGCACCCCGGGGTAGAATACAACATACCTCACTAACAACCACAAACCTAAGTACCAATTCTTCCTCAACAGACTCATTACACAGCGTATTTCTAAATCTCAAAACTTCTTCTTTAAAACACTAATTTGTTAAAAGTAATTCCCTCTGACATAATTATCTCCTCTAAGGCACAGAATTAAACGCTGGACTCGCCTCATTCCTTACGGCCGACAACTCCTACCCAAGAGAGATGTGTGCGTGTGTGTGTGTGCGTGTGTGTGTGTGTGTGTGTGTGTGTGTGTGTGTGTGTGTTGCCATTATAAAGCAATATATCTATATACGTGTGGATCTAAGTGTTCAATAAAATACCCGTGAGTCAATTACTTCGATAGACAGACAGACATGTGGTTCTAACAGACACAAATAGGCGGGTGTGACTCTTATAACTTAAAACAAACACATAGAAGTTGCTGTACCACTTGAAACAAACAAACAAACACACACACACACTTAAACACAAACACAAGCACTTAAAGAAAAAACAAACACGTGACACCAACACTTAAAAAAAAAAACCCACACACACCATTTAACCCCCACCCCCCCCACACACACACACACAGACAAAGTAAATAATTTGAGTTGGCAGATGAGAACGACGTCCCCTGCTAACGACCACTTCCCAAAGGACCACTGGACAAGGAGGGTGACTCTTATGTGACCCACAGAAACTAAGTACAAATAAGGACTCGATAATTCCCGGCTCTTAACACAGCGATTACAGGGCGATGACACTGCCTGTGGGAGATGACAGCAGCTGGGAGATTAGAGACGTGAGTAGATAAGAGTTGCTGGGAGATTAGAGATGTGAGTAGATAAGAGTTGCTGGGAGATTAGAGACGTGAGTAGATAAGAGTTGCTGGGAGATTAGAGACGTGAGTAGATAAGAGTTGCTGGGAGATTAGAGACGTGAGTAGATGACAGCAGCTGGGAGATTAGAGACGTGAGTAGATAAGAGTTGCTGGGAGATTAGAGATGTGAGTAGATAAGAGTTGCTGGGAGATTAGAGATGTGAGTAGATAAGAGCTGCTGGGAGATTAGAGACGTGAGTAGATAAGAGTTGCTGGGAGATTTAAGATAATCATATTAAAGAAAAAAACGTGAAAAAATCAAAATAAAAAATTAAAAGAATTACAAAAATAACGGAGAAAGAGAAAAAAGGTAAAGAAAAGAAGGAGAAATGAAGAAGAAAAAGAGAGAATGAAGAAGAAATAAATAAAGAAACTGAAGAGAGAAAATGAAGTAGGAAAGAAAGAAAAAAAAGACGTAAGAAACAGATAGACCCCAAAAATTATACATAAAAATATAATCACCCCCCCCCCACATACACACACACACAGTCACCTGCCTCACAATAATAACCAGATGTACACACGCTAACATACATGTATAAGCTTCTTACCTCCACTGACAGAACGATCATGTTTTTTTCCGTGAGAGGGATTTTTTTTCGTCAATTATACCACCTTATAATACACCACCAATAATACATCCATTTATAGAAGGTTTGCTTGAGAAATTAATTAGATGCAAAGTATTACGACAGGCAAGTTCTGGTACACGTATATGGGTTATGTAGGTTAAGGAGCCAATTATATAATACAGGTAGATTATATACTTTTAGTTACGTTACCGAGTATCCTGATAAAATTCTGGTTGATCGATAAAAAATAGACAAGGTGTTGAGTAGGACAGACAGACAGACAGACAGACACAGACAGACAGACACAGACAGACAGACAGACAGACATAAATTGAGAGACCTATACCAATTAACCAAACTTCAATAGCTATTAAATACCTCTCTATCTCATTATCTACTTACCTACTGATCCATTTTACCACTTAACTATCCATTCAATTATCTCTCAGCCCAGGGCACCACTTTCACCACAACCCTCCTGGTAGTGAACCACATTATACCTACTTAATTAACATCAGAGGTATTGTTTTAACGTGAGATTCACTTTATCTACCTTCCTTCACGACATAAACAACACGAATGATTGCTTTCACTCGCCTGTAGATAAATATAATGATACAATGTGTCAGAAATACCAATGGTGTTCATGTGAATTTATTATGTCAAAGAGAAAGTGAATGATTTACATGATACAGTACCAGGTGTCAGAATATTAAGAGGTCAAGCCGTCCGAGTGTAAACACCAATGGGAAGCTCGCTGCCAGTATCTCATGGCCATGTTATCGTACTGGTCAATTACTTCCCCTGACAGTAACACTATAATGCGCTACTCTCTCCTCCAACAAAAGAGCCCAGCTGACACTCGGGTGATATTTGAGGTATGATGAAAAGTGTGGTATTCTAACAGCCGCCAAAGGTATATAAGTATTATCATTATCTCTTCTGATTTGATCATTCTTAGCCTCCGGTATATTTCTAAAGTTTATTTCTTACTTTCACATGTATAAAATGATGTATAGCGTCTACCAAACTGAATACCGATACTTCAATTTCGCTAAAAAAATAATGAAATTCGATCGTGCGCTTTTGTCTGGTACAACAGAAGCAGAACTGAATCATAATTTCTTTTACTGATAACTGAAAATAAGAAGATGACTCACAGGCGTGACACAGCCACCAAAAACGAAGATGAAAACTAAATAAAAAAAAAAGATAAAAGCGAGAGATCACAATTTTTAAAGCTCTCACAAAAACCCAAATTACTATTATTATTTCCACACGAAAAGATTAAGACTCCAGTCACTTCATAAAGATAAAAAAATCCTTTAAGAAAAATCCAAGACGTTATTCTAAACCTGTTTCATACGTCATATTCTTAAGTTATTCAATGTGTCGCCAGATACCCCTAACACGTAGCTACCTTCTAAGTATCCAAATTAACTACACCTTTATACATTGGTAATCGTGTAAGTTTTATATTAAGTAGAAATAAGTAAGTGCTTGAGTCATCCTACACGCCCCAGAGAACAAGTTCCCTTCATTAACATTCACCCAGCGTGAAGGATATATCAACAGTGTTTAGTCCCAGAGTTTTATGAGTTTACGTCGAATTCTTGGCACAGCTGACGTTGGGGGCACACACACACACACACACACACACACACACACACACACACACACACACACACACACACACACACACACACACAAGATATCATAACATGTAAACAAGTTTCAAGGATATTTAACTTAATTTGAATTGTGTCACTGTGTGTGTGTGTGTGTGTGTGTGTGTGTGACCTAAGTTTGTGTCACGAAAATCTAGAGTATGTGTTTTAGACTAACTGTCAAGGTAATGCCACGTGTCACCTTGAATCTCAACAAACTCAAGTACATGACAATCGTAGTCAAGATAATCTGTCATAGGTGCCACATCTGATAAACCTCTTAAAAATTATACTGACGCAAGGTTAGTCCCTCCACGTGTGAACCAGATAAAGTAAAAAAAAATCCGTTTCATTCTGACACCTTAAAGAAAAATCTGTTAAAATTCAGGAAAATCTTTTACAATTACCAAACTCGTAAGACGATTTATCGCACGTATCAACTCTCTTCCCATCATCCCCTTTCATAACCAAACTCTCCCCCTCCCGTGTCAATCTGTCTCCTCCCGTGCCAATCTGTCTCCTCCCATCCAACTCTCCCCGCCCCTCAAGAAAAAAAAAACACGCCACAGCTGTCAACAAAATGAACCCTAAACCACTTTACTAGTCTTGCCAATATTACACAAATAGTTTATACTGGCCCGGGAAGGTAGGTACTAATTATATTTTTTTCCCTCTACACACCTGACCTGAGCTTACTTCACCACCATGTCATGTCCCCAATACCAGCCAAGTTTTTCACATCAGAGGAGACGGATTAAATACATGTTAACTTTCCCATCTGAGACTTGAAGTTGTCGTTCCCACCACGATAACCAAAGGTACAATTCATGTTAGGGGAAAAAATAATAAAAAAAATAAATAAATGTTGTGTCTGTGGTGATATTGATCTCCCTCCCCCCCTATTTACGCACTGACCTGCCCCTCCCCCACCACGCCCTGACCCGCCCTCCCCTACCACGCCTGACCCCCCTCCCCCACGCCCCTGACCCACCACACTGCCCCTACCCCCACCACGCCCTGACCCTCCCCACACCACGCCCTGACCCGCCCCCTCCTCACGCCCTGACCTCCCTCCCCCCCTAAAACCAAATAAATTAAGATACTTATTCTGATTTGGTTTTCATTTTTGTCCAATTTGATCTTTAGTATCGAGACCTCAGATCAAATTATCCAAAATACTCGTATGTGTGTGAAGACTATAACCCATACGACAGGTGTCTTTAGTTTACAAGGAAAATACATAAAAGAACAGCCTATTTTTTGTGGGTATGTATATGTGGTTATGTGTGTAATTAAGTGGGGTAGGTTGGCTGGGTTAGGTGAGGTCATGTTGGCTGGGTTGGGTCAAGTAACCTCAATCACTTCAATATTTTTTCCTAAAACTCATCCAGTTTGTACACACGAGCAGCAAGGAGGAGGGAGGAGAGGAGGAGGAGGGGAGGAGGGAGGGAGGGAGGGAGGGAATGTCTCTAAGAATCAGGTAACCTTGGAGGGTGGTAACGGTGTCAGTGATAGTAAGAAAGACACGAGACCTGACAACAACAAAAAATAGAAAAAAAAGTAAAGGTACACATTGCATGATACCACTAAACCCTATTTTGTACTGAGGAATGAAGGTTATTATGGACACTTAAACCCACAGCTGGTAGACACACAAAAAACCAATTGGTTACTTATTGTAGACAGTGTGTAGTAGCTGGTATACGTCTGAGGAGGTCACCCCGAGGCTATACCACGAGATAATAACATTCTTAACCTCACAGGAGTGTATAGTGATGAAGGACGTTACGTGTGTGTGTGTGTGTGTGTGTGTGTGTGTTTTATGTATAATGAAGGCTGGTATAAGTATTATTTTACCTTTATGATGAGGGAAGATAACATCAGCCTCCCTTTTAATGAGGGAGAGAAAAGCATCAGCCTCCCTTTATAATGAGGGAGAGAATAACATTACCCTCACTATATAATGAGGGAGAGAATAGCATTACCCTCCCTTTATAATGCGGGAGAGAATAACATCACCCTCACTATATAATGAGGGAGAGAATAACATCGCCCTCCCTTTATAATGAGGAAGAAAAAGGACAATCAACAAAGACAAGTCACTGATCTCCCTACTATCCCTTCCTCCCTCTTATACAAACAATAACAACAACAGCAGCAGTAAGGTCGAGGGGGTCAGTAGAGCATCCTGGAGGAACACTATCTAACCTTTTCCAACTCCTAAGACCTTTCCAACTGCTGCTCCGTCACCCTAATATTTCCTTAAAGGCCAATGACTCGCCCTGATCTCAAGGTGAGTGTTGAGTGCTTGAGATAACTGATGGAGTAAATATAAAAAAAAAATAATAATAATTTGTTAAGTGAAAGATGTTGTTTGGTTTTTATTTCTTCTTCGTAAAGTTTGTTGAGTTGTGGGTGTAGTAAACATTGTTGTTCTAGTCGGGGTCGTATTTCAGTTTTATATTTCAGGATAGATTAGGTTAGGAAGGTTTGGTTAGTTTAAGTTTAGTTGGGTTATTTAAATATTGGTTTAGGTTAGATTACCATACCAAATGTTAAATTAAATCAAATTAGGAAAGTAAAATAAACTTCCAACAAGATGGCAGAGTCGAACACCGTGTGAGTCTACTATAAGTTGTCAACAAACCAGCAGTGTGTATCAGACCATCACTTACCCCGAGGTATATAACCCTGGTGGGGAGATGATGCTGTATAGGAGACATGGTGGCGTGTTTACAGTGAAACATCCTCAATACAGCACCGTGACAGTAGGCGAAGTTCGCAGCAGTGGCAACATCATCCTCCTCGTCCCACAGTCAAGGCCATCGTCTCTTTCTCACGCAGCAATAAAACGCAGATACTCAGAGGTAATTCCCGCAAATTAAATCCAGAAGTTGGAATATATTGAGTCCTGGGGAGCTGTCACGTTCAGTAGTACACTATACCGTCACCACAAGACCGCTGACTACCGACACATTAAACTCTCAAAAAATAAATTAAAGTTTCCAAAACACGACTTGAGTCCTGAGAGGTGACTAGGATAACGATGGCTGGGGTGCTTGAGGGTAATCACGTTAGCACTGTACCCGTAATCACTGAATATTCAAAGTGTATAATCCTTAAGTTAAAATAAATACTTGTAAAGATAAATAAGGACTCCTGAGAGGATGAGGCAGCGAGACCCAGCCAGCCAGAGTGATGACTGAGAGATACGAGGGTACACGCGAGACTGATTCTCAAGAGGGAGAACTTTCCCTCCGCTCGCCACCCCACAGAACTTCCGACTGAGGACCTGAAGCCTGACCCGGGTAGTCATACCATCCACGTATAGACTTACATCAACCAGCCAGCTCGGGGGGCGGAGCAGGGTCTGGGCTACCGGGTCATATATACAACCTACAATAAATATAATTAAAAAACTTGACTCTACCAGGAAAAAAAATATCAAACCAGTCCAAAATCTGTCACTAACTGGACTTGGAACGGAAAATAAACAAAGGGGAAACCTACATCAAAAGAAACAGGACGTACAAAGTTGAAAAAAATGGGGGAGGGGACACAGGGTTGTATAAGGCGCTGATACTAGGAAGACCTGAGTCAACTGAACGCGGCAGGAGAGGGTCCGGCTGGGAGGAGGGAAACCTTGAGTATGTGAGTGTGAGTGACGCTGCCCAACAAACGGAAACACTATCGTCGTGGGATGCACTATATACGCTCCTTAACGACCTTAACTGTCTGTTTCCTCACGCCCTCCTTCACATCCGCCCATATTTCATTTCTTTTATCGATGTCTTCGTCTTACCCAATCCTTTACGATTTCCCCCCAATTACTGATGTGATCTTTGGTGTGGTGTGTAGAAGAGGTTCCTTGAGTTCCCTATAGAGTCTGATAGTTAGGATTATAAATATGTCAGAGTCTTATAACAAATTGGGAATAATGTGACTTGTGTAAAGGTTATATACACTGCAATATAAACTGGAGATAACGAGGATACCCAGCAACATGGAGGGAGGAAAAATAGAGTAACAGAGAGAAAAAAGAAGAACGGAAGGAGAAGAGAGAGAGAGAGAGAGAGAGAGAGAGAGAGAGAGAGAGAGGTATAAATACGTTAAAATGAAAGAGGGAGGAAGACAGGAGAAGGATAATGAGTTACGAAATCCTTATAACACACAAGTAAAGGCAAACACACACACACCTCATTCCTATTCAAGTTAAAACACTACTTCCATCATAACCTACATGTAAATTACTCTACCTGTACTGTACTCTAAACTCAACCCACACTTACAATTCTAAATAAAAACTTGAATTTCGACTTAACCTTATTTGACCTGAGAACCACAAGACACCACATCTCCCCATAAACCTGTTCTCTTTATCGTAATGAGGAGAGAGAGAGAGAGAGAGAGAGAGAGAGAGAGAGAGAGAGAGAGAGAGAGAGAGAGAGAGAGAGAGAGAGAGAGAGAGAGAGAGAGAGAGAGACCACTACAGATCCTCCTCAGGTATATTGCTTCACTTTTTTTTTTGACCAGGTGAACCAACTCAGGCGTTTACGGGGTAAGTCCCGCTCATCTTATGTAGGGGAACGCCTTAATTAAGAACACCTGTGGTACCTGGACGGAATGACACCAATTTCCTTATTTTTTTAGTGTGTGTGTGTGTGCGTGTGTGTGTGTGTGTGTGTGTGTTAGATAAACCAATTAAATTTGTCCATTAACTCTCGCCACAAGAAACACTCAGTGGATATAATAACAAATACAGAGACAACATCACCATCAAATAAATACAATCACATGAACTTAATTGTTTTTGTCTGTCTATCGAAAATTAATTCCCACCACCGCCACCAACACCACCGCCACGACCAACACCGCCACCACAGCCACCACCACCGCCACCACAGCCGCCACCACCAGCGTCCAGCAGTCTGCCCCTCCTGGATGATTTAGTGTATCTTAACGTGTAATCTTTCCGCCCATTCCCGAGGTTGAGTGAGACAATGGTCCAAGCCGCAGGCAGGTCCAATGACATTCATAGTTCATGGTACTGTATATGGCGCTCTCTGTACAGATGATGGGGCACTTTCTTCTCAATGGTGGGCCATATTCCGTCACTGGTGGACCATAAAAATGACAACATATCCTGGTGATGGTTCATTTCCCACACAAGAGAGCGTCCCAGTCGGCAGGAGGTGGACGACCGTTTTTTCTAAAGTATCTTCCATAAACGAGTTAACCTGGGCAATAGGGGAACACCCGAGGTTTGGGCTGCTGGAGCTGGCTCGGCTCCCTGACCACACAACTGTCCCTTATTTATGCAGTTGCCATTATCGTTGTGTAAATATTACTTGCACTACTTCTAACCTACAAACACACCGGGGTTCTTCTCTACTAATACTACTAAAGGTTTCTGATCCACCTTATTAGTAATGCATAAAGCGTAACATTTCTTAATTGCTAGAGAATATATGACCTCCACCAAACACGAGACAAACTCATGATGTTGACTTCCAGCAAACTTCCCCAACGTTCACAACACCGTAACTACTTTCACTATTCAAGATCATCTGCTGCAGCAGTATACGCCGCCGACGTAGTGTTACTGAAGACCAGCTGCCACGCAAAACCAACCGCTCTGTGAAGCGGTTCAGGAGGACCGGTGTCAGGTGCAGGTTCTTGTGTATGACGCTGTATTCATTTACCTGTTTAACACCCGAGAGACGCGGCGCTGAGAAAAACCAGGAAATGTTTAACCTTAAAAATTTCAGTTCATGCTTCATCATTTTGAACCTGAGGAGAAGAAGCTCAAGACCAAACTGCCTCTGGTTAATTTATCTTATCAATCCATGATCTATAACTCCAGCCTCCAGGTGAATAAATCGGAGCAACATTGTACTGAACTGGGCGCCTAGTGAAGCTGATGACGAGTTGTTGCGATTGTTTCGACAAGTTCTTGGCCAAATTCTCCCCGTTGAAGGTCGAGGTCAATCGTTTTAGTTCTTGTCATTATTTGAGAACTACTTGACCACGTTCATCTAGGAGACCGTCAAGGCCGCAGCTATTGATAAAGTCTTGCCTTTGTTCTTCTTTACCCAGTTAGTTGTTGTTGCTGCCGATGTTTAAGTGCATAAAGATGTTTATACCATGGCTATGAGTTCAACATCTGTGCCATGACAGCTTCCTACTCCTGAACTATCTAGACACACACACACACACACACACACACACACACACACACACACACACACACACACACACACACACCGGGTCCCAAACACAGAATATATTGCCCAACTTGGAACCCCTGATAGAGTGGCCCTACAAATCAGTTCTTCTTTTGACCTTATTGTAATAGGTCTTATAACACCTAATACACAATTTCCTTAAGGTACAAAATAAAACATGACGTCAGAGCGAGAGAAAATAACCCAACCCAGGTATGTACAGTTTTCACCTGAGATCATTCTGGTGTTGTCGGGAAGTGGACGACGGTGTTGCTTGTGTGAGAGTTTACTGCGCAGAGAGAGAGAGAGAGAGAGAGATTATCTTACCCACAAAAAGAACTAGCCCCTCTTCCCCTCCCCACACCACCCCACCATCCCCCACAGTGAAAGTACGCCAGAGATTACCGCATTTGTTTAGCACTTTCATCACCTACTTACTCGCTACACTTGCTAGGGCGTAAGCATGCTAACTTATAATATGGTGATACTTATAGGAATAGGAATTGTATAAGTGTTTTTTCTTCTTCATTCTCATTTTTCTTTCTTTCATTTTCGCTTTAACTCTTCTTTTCTCTATCTTTCTTTTTTTTCTTCTATTCCTTGGTGTAATTTATACTATTAAAAGGAGTGTTTTTATTATCATCATTATCATTACTATTATTATCATCATCATATACCAGTTTAATGGACACGATTCTGTCAACATCAGGCAATTCAACCAATCCCGGCTGCTAAAAACGCCTGTGCTTGATGCAGACAGAGAAACCGACCAATCACGACAGCAATAAATCCTCCTCCTTTATGTACACTAAATTCTTGGCCAATCATCGTCATTATACTCAACCACAGACGCACAGTTCAGCCAATCAGCAGGCGATACTCAGGTGATGGTGGTGTTCCAGGGTGTGAAATCAAGGGATTTACTGCAGCTCAGATGACTCGACCGTTTAGCATAGTGACAAGATGATGAGATAGTGAACGTAGCTTTAGAGAGAGAGAGAGAGAGAGAGAGAGAGAGAGAGAGAGATGCACTTTACGTATGGGTGTATATTTTTGCTTGTGTGCATATACGTGTGTGTATTTTATCAATCTCCTGTAGCTATCTATGTATATATGTGTGAAAGTGTATACACAAATATACACGTAAATACACATGAACACCCAATTGACAGATATAACTACACCCACGCCCTCTACAATATGCGAAAGTGGCAACGGTGGTCGAGTGGATCCAGTTCTCGCCTCTTATCCTAAGGGTCACTGGCTCGAGCCCGGGGTATCCAAAGTCTATCTCGCTGTGGACGAGTGAAGGAGGTCGAGTGAAATGCCAGCCACGTTATTTCCTTGAGAACCTTTTGAGTGCCTGTGGAGACGTGAAACATATCAGACCTTTCACAGTATATATGTAACTGTATATGTATTTGTACTTATATGACCCTTAATAAAGTACATATTACAAGATCCGGCCTTAGTATAGAACGTTGTCTGGTCATCTGTCACCAGCTCCCGCCACTGTCCAGGATCTCGCTACAAGACCACTATGACGAGGGAGTTTCTACAGTACAGGCGGTTTCCGGGGAATTTTGAGGATTTACCTGAAGATTGTCCCAGTTGCATATTTCACTACACGATTAATCACTTTAACGCTAACCTAACCTAACCTCACTTTCATCATTATTATTATTGTTATTATTATTTGTAGTAGTAATAGTAGTAGTATTAACTGAGTATCCATTAGCATTGTTATTATTGTTTTTACTACTACTACAATCATCAACACTGCCATTATAATCATCAGTAATGTTATTTTCACCATTCTCATTCACTATATAAACAGAATTATCATCACCTTTAACTCTTATCATCATCATTATCACCTTCCATTGTTTTAATTACCTGTACCTTGAGAAAAAACAAAAAAATTATACGTCTCATAAAAGGAGGAAAATACACGACCTGTATTTAGTGTGGAGGATGAGAACGTAACAGAGGTGAGGAGGTGATAACTGGACCATTAGAGACACGCCTCATTAACACTAACTCACGCCGAGACAAAACAATGGTAAGGGGGGGTGTGGGTGCTGCCGTTAATTGCGTGAGTTCTGTGTACGTGTTCCTGTGTGCGTATAGGTGGCCCCCATAGCCTCCACACACACACACACACACACACACACACACATTCTTCTTCTCTTTATTCTCCTTCTCCTCCTCCTCCTTCACCCCTTCCTCTTTCAGCTCCAGAGTCATTCATCACAACATTCAGGGAACATCATCACACACGGTTAGGTTAGGTAGACACTAGTGAGTGTGAGGAAAGGTACACTAGATACAACGCCCAGCTGACCGAGTATTGCATCGCCAGTTCCTCTTCACCAGACGCACCTTCACCAGCCTTCTGCCAGCACCGGCGTTGTTTTAAAGTGTTTCTCTCTGAAGGGAAGAACACACTCAGATTCTCATATGAGGAAAGCCCTGTAACATGATTTTTTCCTGATGTAAAACTTATTGTAGTTATAGTGTTTCCCATTTCATAAATCCTTCAGAAAAAAGTAATTATGTAATAATGAGAAATTCCCTCTGGTAAAATTCCCTCGGCGTGAGCGAGACCCAAGAACTTGACCCTCAGATAAATGTACACTGTATACTTGACACTCTCTCAGGGAAGGTTTTCCTACAAGGTCCTGCACAACCCTTGAGGAACACACACACACACACACACACACACACTTAATATAATTTTATTTTCCCAGAGTGTGACGCCCCCCACCCAGGTGGATAATCAGTTTGTGATCTTCACCTTACAGGTCGACAGCCCACGACTCCCACATCCAGACTCAACAGATCTCATAACTATCATGTCCACCCCAGACCAAGGGCCACATGTGGTCACATACACCACATATAATATTTATCTCAGTGATGGTCACCCTTGAAGGCCAAAACACCAGGTAGACAGCCACCATCACCTCCTCCAGTATGACGGCGCCCCAGGTAAAGAGCCACACTCACCCTCCCCCAGTATGACGGCGCCCCAGGTAAAAGCCACACTCAATGACGGCGCCCCAGGTAAAGAGCCACACTCACCCTCCCCCAGTATGACGGCGCCCCAGGTCATCAACCCACATACAACGGGGAGCATCACCCTCGAGGAGGTACGATGAAAGAAGGAGTCTGGGAAAATTTCAGACGGTGAGATAACGCTCATCTTCCCTCACTCTCTTACACTTGACATTTGAACGAGCAGTGACAAGACACAATAACAACGTCTCAATTCATAACATAATTAACCAGAAAATGAAGGACAATTTAGCGTACTCTATTGAATCTACTTATAAGCCTTTAAGACAAAAGCTGTGAGGTCGTCAAATATTCACTTCACACCGACAATTTACAGTGTGGGGATAAAACATGTTTACACTCGCTTGTTTGCAGGGTAGTTGTTGATGTCTGCGGCGGCTGGAAGAGGTCAGCAAACACAGATTCGCGGGGAGGGGGCGACTCAAGGGCGGAGTATTCATGTTGTGGAACCAATGTAAACACTTGTCCATTTAGCGCTGATAAAACTTTCGCAGACAAATAACAGTTCGTGAGCGAGAAGCCAATAACTATGATTACTTTCCTCGGCGGCAATGTTACGCACTCCACCACACACACACACACACACACACACGATATAATATACTGCATCTCACCCACGTGGAACAAAACCTGACAGAGACATTCGGCTATGTCACCATCTTACGAGGTGAATGACGTGTGATAATGCCTCTTTTGTCGATAGGTATTGCTTGATAATATGAAAGGAGTTCGCGTCATGCCAGAAATATTCCTATATCGTCAAAAATGTTCCAGTGAAGACAAGTATTCAAAGTAGTTGTTATGACGTCAAAAATCTGATAGCTGATCGAGCGGGACGCGAAAGTTACGTAATAGTTGGAAGTGACTGAACTCTAGAACGACTAAGGATGATCTAATCGTCCGTCCACCTCAACACTTTATACCCGGCTTTAGGATATTAAGTAGCCCCTCCCCACGACCCTCCACCCCCACACCTCTTAAAATAAGCTTCTACCACCTGTCTTCCCCTCAGCCCCACAACCTTCACTCCTCTTAACACCCACTCTCCTCTTCTAAGTCTGGACGTCTTCCCTTCTATGAATCAACGTTAGTGTGTCTAGGGAACACCCTCCTAGTGGTCATGGGCCATCACCCTCCGCGTCACACCTCCCTAAAAACCAGTCACTTGAACTTGACATACACCCCGGGCCTGTAGGTGTGGGGGGGGGGGCACGGCGGGTGAACTCATCAGAGAAGAACTGATCTTGGCAAAGGCACAGCACCCATCCATTAGTTCTCAGTAGTGTAAAAGTCTCTCAGGAAACAGGTGTACAAGTTGAGTTAAAACAAATTTATGATTAAAGACAGACAGTGAAGCAGACACCCAGATAGACAGGCACCCAGACTGACAGTAAGGCAGACACCCAGATAGACAGGCACCCAGACTGACAGTGAGGCAGACACCCAGATAGACAGGCACCCAGACTGACAGTGAGGCAGACACCCAGATAGACAGGCACCCAGACTGACAGTGAGGCAGACACCCAGATAGACAGGCACCCAGACTGACAGTGAGGCAGACACCCAGATAGACAGGCACACAGACTGACAGTGAGGCAGACACCCAGATAGACAGGCACCCAGACTGACAGTAAGGCAGACACCCAGATAGACAGGCACCCAGACTGACAGTGAGGCAGACACCCAGATAGACAGGCACCCAGACTGACAGATACTCGGGTCGTAGAGGACAAGCACGTCAGCCAAGATGGAGAGCAAAGTTTCATATTCTTGTAAGTGCTCCTCAAGGTGAGATACCTGGCCATCATCCAATTAGCTGTCCTTTATGATAAGAGTGTCCCCATCACAGGTAAATGGTCCTTAAAGGGTTAGATCATTTCTTTCACGGGAGGGTGTGAGGGAGAGTTGGGGGTGGGTGTTGGGGTGGTGTGAGGGTGGCTGGGTACTAGACCGAATCTACTCCAACACACGCCCAGAAACTACACCCTCTCCTGCAACACACACCCAGAAACTACACCCTCTCCTGCAACACACACCCAGAAACTACACCCTCCTGCAACACACACACCCAGAAACTACACCTCTCCTGCAACACACACCCAGAAACTACACCCTCCTGCAACACACACCCAGAAACTACACCTCTCCTGCAACACACACACCCAGAAACTCCCCACACACACCCAGAAACTACACCCTGCAACACACTTACACAGAAACTACACCCTCTCCTGCAACACACAGAAACTACACCCTCCTGCACACACACCCAGAAACTACACCCTCTCCTGCAACACACACCCAGAAACCACCCTCTCCTGCAACACACACCCAGAAACTGCAACTCTCCTGCAACACACCCTACACCCTCTCCTGCAACACACACCCAGAAACTACACCCCTCTCCTGCAACACACACCCAGAACTACACCCTCTGCAACACCCTCTCCTGCAACACACACAGAAACTACACCCGCTCCTGCAGAAACTACACCCTCTCCTGCAACACACACCCAGAAACTACACCCTTCCTGCAACACACCCAGAAACTACACCCTCTCCTCATTCACCCTCTCCTGCAACACACACCCAGAAACTACACCTCTCCTGCAACACACACCCAGAAACTACACCTCTCCTGCAACACACACCCAGAAACTACACCCTCTCCTGCAACACACACCCAGAAACTACACCCTCTCCTGCAACACACACCCAGAGAAACTACACCCTCTCCTGCAACACACACCCCCTCCTCCCTCGTAGCTACACACTGGTCATGGAGACTTGACACTGGAGGAAAGATTTTCGCAAACTTGATCAAGGGGAGAAAGTGTATGTGTGTCGGTCGTGACGTCACTTTGGGGTTGTCTGACGTCAGCACTAGAAAACAAGAGGAAAAATAGTGAGAGGATTTATGGGGGGGGGGGACGAGGGGGGCAGCAACAGCGTTCGTCTATAAGAGGAAGAATTTAATGATGTGACGTCATCTATGTTCTAATTTAAAAAGGAAAGAGAGAGTTCCTAAAGTGTGACGTCATCGTTCTAAGCCAAGAGGAAAAACCTTCTAGAAGAATTCGTACTGGAGTGACGTCATCACTTAATTAATACGAGGAAGAGGATGCGAATTCATAGGTAGTGTGACGTCAGCAGTTTATAAGGTCAGATGAGATGTGTAACGGGAGTGACGTAGGCGAGTGTGACGTAGATGAGTGTGACGTAGGAGAGGTTGTAGCGGATGTGACGTATCGTACATATAAAGGGAGTAGAATTCAATAAATATAAAGAATTGAAGAACCCCGCATAGTTTTACGTGGTCTGACAACATCCACAAAAAGCCGCCAGAAGGTAGACGAATACTGCACACACACACACACACACACACACACACACACACACACCTCCCCATGCCAAATTTCAGCTCTGTAGATTCAAAGCTGCAGCTGTGTATAGTGGACAGACAGACAAACACCTGGCTTTGTTTATGTAGATGTAGAGGAATTGTGAGATCACGTGAAAATCAGTACCCAGTTTATTTCACCTGATAATTAAATACCCAACGCTACCCGGGGGTGAAGTTATGTTATGTCATGTTAGATTAGCGTTAGGGTGGTTAATCTTAAGCTGGGGTTAATCATTACGTGATCCCAACTCTGATATGAAGACTCTTAAAGACGCGTCGTGAGGATAACTGAGCTGACCAAACACAAGGAAATTCCCTTCATTAGTTCAAAAAGTTGGGTTAACCTCACTTACCCGAGCATTACTGTTTGTCCTCAGAAACTTGTACAAATTGTTAACTCTTCAGGATATTAAGTTAGCGTCAGTGAATAATTGCTTGAGAAATAACAAACAAACAAACTAACATCACAATATCCCCACGTTTTGAAAAGCCGGGGATTAAAAAACAAGTACAAATCTTAGTGGAGAATCACTTCAAAACGTTGCCCCTCGTGACTATAAATAAAGGAACAATCTCTTGAAGGATCTACGAGGCCCCGGGAAGACTGTGATCACCACCAGGCAGCGATGGTCCGCCGTGAGGAAGGTGCACCAGGCAACAGCACCACTCCCTCAGAGGCGGTCACTACTACACACGTGATCATTATAATAAGACACCGTCAATAACACACTTGGATTCCCTTTTCGGCCTTCATCATATTTTACTCCCGTACAGTTTCTTGCTCTCTACAACAGCCCCGAGTGGTGTACTGCTCTCACGTGTGGGGGCCGCAACACAGTCCTGGTCATTAGTGATGGAAATAAAGATCAATTTACTTCACTTCCCCCTGTCTGAACAGTATCTCTCACCAACCGATGTTCTCACCGTGTCCGTGAAGTAATATACCGAACGGGTAACAAACTACTACAGCCTAGTCTAAGTGGGTAGCATCTTTGATAATAATCCCACCAGCTTTCGGTCACGGCTTTATGATTATATAAACGTAAGTATTAAAATAGGATAAAAACAAAAATACACGTACAAAACACCATTAAATTGAAAATTAGATATAATAATGGGTCTCAGTCCTGATGCACACCAACTGTAGTGATTATCTTAAATTGTGTCTATTTGAACTGGGAACTGCTCTGTAGTTCGTACCCTTGTTGGTTTGTGTGGTTGTATTAGGTCTGGTCTGACCATTACTGCTAGTCCACACCCCACAGCCCGGCGGACGAGTGAGGCTTAACTGGGTCAACCTCCCATCTGTGTACACTCTCGGGGTCACTATTATAATGGACGCTTTTATTTAATAGTTTTTATTTTTTTACTTTACAAGGAGAAGCTGCCATAAACAGACACTAGCCCAACGGTGAGAATTATACCGCATTCTTAATAATTGCATGTATAATTTCACTACGTCAAGTTACCATATACGGACACTGCCGGGCTGATCAATATACAGTAAGGTACTGAATGATTTAAATGATCAACAATTTTTTGGCGATTTTACGGGGTGACGCTACCGTGTATGTCTGAATGATTCAAGTACTGGATGTCTTCACGGATAATCCACTTTATCTGTGACCTCATTGAGTCAAGTCACCATTTAAGGTCATGTCTGGTTGAGTCAGGTACTGGATATTTTTACTTGATAATCTTATTTGTAATTTCACCAGGTCAAGTATATATATTTTTCACTCTTGTCAAACTTTCTTTATAAAAGCGTTGAAGGAAGAAGATATATTAATATTATTATTATTTTGAACGAGAATACTGACTCAAAGTTGCTCTAAGTAAAGTAGCGTAAGGAGGTAAGGTGGGTCGTGGTGTTAGTGGGTCGTGGGCGAGGGACAAATCGTGAATATGGGTGTGGGAAGTCACAGTAAGCGGAGGTGTGGGTGGTCACGGTGGGTCTTGGAGGGACAGGTCGTGAGTGTGGGTGTGGGTAGTCATGATGGGTCGTGAGTAAAGGAGTGGGTGGTCACAGTAGTTGTATACGGTGAAGGACAGGACGTGGGCGTGATGTGCTACGGGGCGTGACTCCCTACCACACGCCCTCACGCCTTGCAGCAGCAGGAGCCAGGGCAGAGGAAGGCCGCACGCAACATACCCCGCTGGTGGCGCCTTTGTCATAATGTGGACAAGGGAAAAGCTTTATGAGGCACGGAAGGTGGCAGACGGGGCCGAGCGGAGGTCAGGGCTTCTCTCAGCACTTTGTCAATAGGTTTATTTTCTCAGCTTGCCCCTGCACTCCCGTCCTCGTGCAGATTTACACTCCATCGTGCTCTGGCAATAATTATCTTCGTCTCTTCCTGTGTATTGAGGTCATGGCAGAACAATATGTGATATATTTCTTTGCCAGAGTCCCACCCACTCCACTTCACACCTTACCTTCTCTCCGACGTACTACGCACAACATAAGCTGCGGGGATTAAGATAAAATAACGTACAGGTCAATAATATGAACACCTGTGAGTCACCTGGCGCCACAATAAGCATAGGTGATTAAGTGTAATCCAGAGAATGAGTCGTAATCACATCATGGTGCAGTAAGACACAGCTGAGCCAGTGTGATGAACAACCAAGTACACCACACACACAGACAGACAGTTAGGCAGTACACTACAATTTCCGGTCTGTAGTATATGTGACAAAAGACTTCCAGGTTGACACACAGACCACAAACATCCTGAACGATAATTTGTATTGTTCCAGCGACGGCTGAAGGTCACCTGATGATGATGAATGATCTAATGTGGGAAGTCTACCTCAGTTACGATGTTACTGAGAGACCAGGTGAGGGTGACATGTGCAGGTGAGGGTGACATGTGCAGGTGAGGGTGACACGTGCGGGTGAGGGTGACACGTGCGGGTGAGGGTGACATGCAGGTAAGGGTATCTATTTATCTATCTATTTACCTATCTATCGCCCGCACTATCAGTTGCTCACAAAAATAAAATAAATTTGACTGCCAGTATTTCGTCATACTAAAAACTCACTAGAAGAAAAAACTTATTAGGCCACCTTGACCTATATAACGCGTGTTCACTCCACACACTGATAACAACAGTCTGGTAACGACATATTACAAAACTAGAATTAGTTGTGTACATAATAAAACGTGATGATCTTTGTGTAGTTGTGTGTACATGTGGTGACTCCTGCGTGGTCGTGTGTACATGAGTGATGGCCCCTGTGTAGTCGTGTGTACATAAGTGATGACCCCTACGTGGTCGTGTGTACACGAGTGATGACTCCTGAGTAGCCGTGTGTACATGAGTGATGACCTCTGTGTAGTCGTATGTACGCGAATGATGACCTCTGTGTACAGGAATCGTGATGACCCCTGTGTAGTCGTGTATACTTGAGGCGTGATGACCTCCAGAGAAGCCACGCACGCACGCACACAGACACACACACACACAACAACTGCAAGTGCTGACTTGGTCACGCTACGACAGGTTGGGTCTCGGGTACACACACTACAATCGGCAGGTGAGGGAACGAGGTACTGTTGAGGTCATCCAGGTAACACAAAAGGGAAGGGGGGGGGGGGGTCTGGGAACTAGTTGCCTTGGGTATACAGGTAACACAGGTGAGACCAGAGCACTTACCTGAAAACGACCTATCCTACTAAGCTCTATATTATATAAGTTTACTATACTCTCTAATAATCAAGTCAATATAATCAATACATCTCTCCTCAAACGTTTTTTCTTCCTCTCAAGTCAACTCAAACTAATTTACATAAACTATATCTAAGTAAATGCTAATACGTTTGGTTGTGTCAGTTAGCCCAATGTCTGCCTCTCTGAACTCACTGCCGGACGTATGACAAACCAGGCACTAACACAACTATGACTAATATCTGGACACCTTTCTAAACCCTGCAGTCATCATCCACAACTAAATATTTTCCTCGAACCCAAACTACACTAACAGGTGCAGCTAAACGCAATTATAACCACACAAAAACCTAACCCGCCGCCTTCCATCACTACACCACAGAACGGAAGAGTTGACCCGCAATCAGAAAAACAAAACAAAAACATCTTTCTAGTTCGGGCCATCAGAAACAAATTACCTGCGACGCACTTACCTGATCTCTCTACCTGGGGGATTTCCAGGTGATGACACCCTAAAAGCTCTCTACAGTCTGTACTATAATCACTATCCATGGGAAAACCCTGTAACTCCCCTCCTCTACCCTTCGACGACTCCAAAACTCGCTTCATCACCTTACATAGTATTTAGATTACAGGTACTAAATTAATCTCAGGAAACTCTACCCAAAATTCAAATCATAAATTCTTTCTCGGACGATCCTTCAAATTCCCCTTCAATAGGATGACTAAAAAAAAGGGGGAAAAACCGCCTCTACTCTTTAAGAATTCCAAGTCCATAAAAGTATCTCAGGTAAAAAAGGTTTCCCATCCCCCCCCCCCCCCATTCAGGAGGATGACTCGGTAAACCTTGAAGACGACGCCTTTACCACTATTAAAAATTCACATCCATGTTATGTTTATGTAACGCCTCCCCGCAACACCTCCCCCCTCCTCACTCACCCCTCCAAAAGGATTGCCCCCCTCCCTCCCTTCGTTCCATCTCACCCCCACATACCACCTGGGTCCACCACTGTGTAGCTGTAGAGCGATGCGTCTTTAATCTGTCGCCGCCAATGAGGGAGATTCCCCTACCCGAAGTATATTAAAACAACAGCCCGAGGGGATAGTGTGGCTGGGAGTAGCAGAGGGGGGGCTGGAGAGAGCAGAGATGGGTGTAGGGGGAGGGCAGTACTGCGTCTCATCGGTGGGTGTGTGGGTTAAATGAAGAGTCTCACCTAGGAAGTAGAAATGATGTGGGGGAGTTACTTTTGTTGTCTCACTTACAAGGGAGAGAATGAGGCAGGCAGGGGAGGGGGAAGGAAGGGGTGAGCAGAAGAGAAGTATAATATCTTCCTTCCGTGTAAAAAATAATAATTTTAGCTTAATAAGAAAAAATGTAACCGTCAGCGCAACACTGGCGAACGTTCGTCTGACTTCTTCCCCTCGCTTGTTACTGTAGAGTGTAGATGGACCGAATCACCAGGCGTTGGTTTTATGTTGCGAATTAGACTGATTTGTATTCTAAATTACGAGGTAAAAATACACTACCCTCTTCACTAACTGAGTATACACACATCAAAAGGCAAAGCAGACGTTCTGAAGGACACTGGGTCACTAAAATATAATAATTCACAAGCGGTGGTTCAGACCCAAGACGTGAGAGCAATCTTGGACAGACCACCCGACAACTCGTACCCACAGTGGAGAAGCTGATGGTGAGGTGACTACAGCTGGAGAGGGCGAGGAAATGAGCCACTGAATACTGACACCAAACATACTTAGGTATATTGCGTAATTTACAATGTGTGAGTGAGTGTGTGTACGGGTTGATGCTTTTGTGGTGTTGATCAGCAAATGATTGGGAAGGAATCTCAGATGGTAGAAGGTGGCGGTGTAATAACTTTGTGAGTCGGTGCAGCGAAGAATGACGAAAATGATTCCGGGACTTAGAAACCTTCCATATCAGGATAGGTTAAAGAAACTTAACTTGCATTCCCTAGAAAGACGAAGAGTGCGGGGAGATATGATAGAAGTATTCAAGTGGGTGAAAGGAATCAATAAAGGGGATATACATAAAGTTCTTATAATATCCGAGCAGGATAGGACTCGGAACAACGGATTTAAGTTGGATAAGTTTAGGTTTAGGAGGGAGATAGGAAGGAACTGGTTTACAAACAGGGTGGTGGACGAGTGGAACAAGCTTAGCAACTTTGTAGTAGGTGCTGGAACGCTGGAAAGTTTCAAAAGGAGGCTGGATATATTCATGGATGATAGAGTGGTAGTAACTCTCGACAGGAGCTGCCATGCACAGGCCAACCGGCCTATTGCAGACTCCTTATGTTCTTATGTTCTTATGTTCCAAACTGACAGTTGAGGTCACGGCGATAGTTAGAGAGAGTGTAGAGGACCAGTGTACTGAAGAACTCTTGATAACTGAATTAAGAAGGATATTCTAGCACACCTTTTCCGACAATCTCTCAACAAATCTTTGTTTTGCAACAGTTAAGGATGGAGGACCAGACAGGGGGAGGCAGGTAACATGAAGGTTGTGTAAATAATATTGGGTTCAAATGCAGGAAGTCAAAGAGTCTTGAGACGACGAAGGCTAAGTAGGTGATAGTTGGAGGATGTGACGACAGTACTGATGTGTTCTTCCCAGCTCAGTTTGGCATATATAATAATACCAAGGAATTTGGTGGCGTTCAGAAAATGGAGGTGATGGGGCTAATTGAGACAGACCTGTAGAACAAGGCTGGAGGAGAGGTGCATAATCATTAACCCTTTAGAGGGCAGCTCCACACTTAAGGTATTTTAATCTGGTTAACGCCAGACGTTTTTATTCAGCCGAGAGAAACCTCTGTTATTTAAAGGGTTAATCACGGTCTTTACATCTTTAATGAGGACGAGGAAACGCAACTGTCCCATTGTAGTGCCTTGAGGGACGCCGCACATGAGTGACTGAAAGGTAGAGACGACCCCTCGGAGGCGTACAGCTTGTCACCGGTCATTAAGGAAGTCGGTAAGCTAAGTAATAAGACTTCTCCAATTCCCAAGGTCGACGGCTTTGTTGGTAATTATGCTGTGGTCGTTTTCCTTAATTCTATTTAGGTACGACCCGCCGAGGTCTTACGTTTATTCCTAAAAAAAAAAGAAGTCAGCTATGCAATCACTTAATACATCTCGCATTGAAAGTTCAAATTGCTCCATTATACAGAACATGACCTTTAACGTAAACATGCTAAGTACAAAGGTCAGGTGCGAGTAGCACAGCCTCTCTCCCCTCCCGTGTAGCCAGTGACCGCTATTGTGTGTGGCAGGACTGGTGTGGCCACCCCTCCACTGCCGCACATGATTGGGTGAAATATGACCATTACTACCAGGTATACAGGGGTCAGGTCACGCCATCATGGGTGCTGCTCCTGCACAACATCTCTCCGTGGGGCAGAGTTGTCATGTGAAAGGGGCAGATTCTAAGCATGCATCTTTAACCTTCTCTCAGGCATCAATAGAACTAGTAACTAAGTATTATAAGTATAAATTAAACAAAAGAGCACCGATGGTTCAATCCACAAAGAAATTACAAACAGAATAAGGGAAAATAGAATCCTAAACCCCAAGAGGATCCAACAAGAGTAACACAGGATCCAACAAGAGTAACACAGGATCCAACAAGAGTAACACAGGATCTAACAAGAGTAACAATGTCCCTCTCACCAGCCACCCGACCCCTCACAGAGAGAAATACTCGAGGTACTACTTACTGTTAACACAACTCAGCTTCTCCATGTTATCACTCACCTGCAAGAGAGACAAAAAAATAATTAGCGACCATTTTTTTTTAATGTTAGATGATCTTAAGAGTCATTTACCTGTGAGATACAACAGTAATAAAAGGTGTTGAGAGAGAGAGAGAGAGAGAGAGAGAGAGAGAGAGAGATTACCCTCTTAATCTCAGGTAATTGGAGACCGCAGATGATGGTCTTGCTCACATTATTATTATTATAGTGTGTGTTAAGTACCTCCAGTAATTACTACTCCCACCGTATAGGCAAAACGTTGGTGTAATTGAAAAAGAAAAAAACAAAAGTGAAAGTGTAGTAAGTCTCGAAGGCATGACGGTCCACTAGAGACTTTAAATACGGATACAGCAGAATGAATAACAGACTAGCCTAACCCTTCACTTCCCCACATGAACATTCAAGCACCAACCAAACATACCAGATAATATAACCTAACCCCAAACACTAACCTAACCCTCCAAACACTAACCTCCCCCCAAACACTAACCTAACCCTCCCCCAAACACTAACCTAACCTAACCTAACCCTCCCCAAGCACTAACCCCCCCAAACACTAACCTAACCCCCCCCAAACACTAACCTAACCCTTACAATTTCGCCCAAACACCTCCAGCATTATTTTCCTCGTTTTTTTTCCTCCGGGTATTACATCACTCCAATATACAGTACACCAGGTCATTCACATTTTGCTGATAGTCATCCACCGTCAGCAGGATGAGAATGACTGACAATGACTGACAATAAAATACGAAGGCAAGATGAGTTACGGAGAAAAACTGAAGCAAAAAAAAAGAAAGAAGGGGTCTGGAAGGTTGGAGAGAATAGGAGGTGCTGTTGATATCTCTCTGGTTATGTGTTGAGGCGTTTGTCGACAGTCATGGTGAACCTCGGTGTATGCAGGTCCTCTTCTATCTGTCTGTTCATCTGTGTATTAGTATATTTTTCTATCTGTATCTATCAGCCTCTTTCTGTCTATCTATCTATCTATCTATCTGTTTGTCAGTCTGTCTGTCATCAAAATTACCAGAAACACATAAATAGATCCAAACGGCCCCTAACAAGAAAACCCTGAACCATTAAAAACTTGACCTACAACTTGACCTTTACGAAACACAATAACACAAAGGTTAATAAATCAAGACAACAAATTATAACAAAACAGAATAATGAAGTAGTTGACCTTTCTCCCCCCCCCACACAATATATTGAGATTTTCCTCAACTCTTCGTCAGAACTCTACGGGAAACACACGTATATAAATGACCAATATCCTCCGCCACGAACGATAAATAATGGGAATAAATTATTGTACCAGACGACGAAACAGATGATTTTATTTATTTATTTATTCTTTCTTCATATAACGAAATGACGTACGTATATATTCCCGGACGTCAACAAAAACACGGTAAAAACAACAACAAAAAACAATAATTATCACAAGTTCAAGTTTATTATTAAATTCCTACGACAAAAAAAATATTATAGTTTGATGATAAAGTAATAATTATACTTTATCTATACTTAACAAAACAAAAAACCAAAAACATAAAATAATAAAAAGCTGAGTGTGTTTATTCAATTACACCCCTGGGAAAAAATATCAAACAGCTTAATACACCGTAATTGATGTTCCCATTACAGGTAACGCCATTAATACTTACCTGGCGTAATGAGAGCAACGCGTCTACAACCCGTTATTAATAAACTTATATTTTTTTACTAGTACAGCGTATATAATACTTGTTACGGAGGTTCAATGCGTAGTTATCATACACTTCGGACGACCTTACACCTGCCTACGCAATCCTCCGTGTTTGTGTTTGACATATCAGTAAATCTTTAAAACTTGGGGAAAACAAATGTTGTTGTGTTTATCTTTTTAATATATGTGGAGTGTATTAACGGGTGTACATGAGTGTGAAGTGAGGACGTGTAAGTAAGATTATACCGTACATGGATACACACAATTGTTTACAGCTAAATTATGAGTATAGAGGCAAGTGCATGCAAACACGCAAACACACACACACACACACACACACATCTCTCTCTCTCTCTCAACTTAAGAGAAACTGAACGCCGCCTGTGATTGGTCAGTCTGATCACGTTCACCACACCTCCCTCGGCCACCTCGTGCATCACCCCCCGAGGAGGGACAGACAGTTCTAAGTAAGCACCGATAACAGGGGTTCCAACAACACACACACACACACACACACACACACACACACACACACACACACACACACACACACACACACACCTTCCAGTAATCATACATACACACATGATGTATCTAGGTAATCTCTCTCTCTACTTCTACTCTTTCTCTCACAACACTACCATGAACCTCTCTTTCTCTCACAACACTACCATGAACCTCTCTCACAACACTACCATGAACCTCTACTCTCACAACACTACCATGAACTTCTCTACAACACTCACCATGAACCTCTCTCTTCTCTCACAACACTACTATGAACTTCTACTCTTCTCACAACACTACCATGAACCTCTCCCACAACACTACCATGAACTTCTACTTTCTCTCACAACACTACCATGAACCTCTCCTCTTCTCTCACAATACTACCATGAACCTCTACTCTTCTCTCACAACACTACCATGAACCTCTCCTCTTCTCTCACAATACTACCATGAACCTCTACTCTTCTCTCACAACACTACCATGAACCTCTACTCTTCTCTCACAACACTACCATGAACCTCTACTCTTCTCTCACAACACTACCATGAACCTCTCCTCTTCTCTCACAATACTACCATGAACCTCTACTCTTCTCTCACAACACTACCATGAACCTCTCCTCTTCTCTCACAACACTACCATGAACCTCTCCTCTTCTCTCACAACCCTCCAAATTATTGAAATATTTTAACCTATGACGCTTTGAGAATTCTGAACCTAGTCGAGTCTGAACAATTCTGATGCCATTTCGGGGTCCATCTTTGTGTCGTGTCTTTGAGCCAATTACATGCGCTCTTATATAGCCAGTTTGTGGAAGACTTTACCTCAGGGAGTTTTAAGAATCCAAGACTTGGTTTATTTACGTCAGGTTCATGATGTAATGAGGAAGACTTCCAACTGTACAGAGTTAAAAGTTTGTTATAAAAATGATGAAACATTTAAAAAAAAGTCATTTTTTTTATTAGTTACGAGAATTAACCCAAAACCCGTCTTTCCTGAGCTGACTGAATGTGTCTATCTTTCTTGAGGGAGTTCTTTCAAGAGCAGCTTTAGGAATATAATAAGGAGATCTCGTTGTCATATTTCTACGTAAATTATAAGCGATGAGTCACTTTGTAATATCAGTTTATCTAAGACTTTAATCTTCATCAATTGTGTCATGTTGGTAATGCTGTACAGGGCGGTGCAAAAGTAGGTGTACAGTCAGTTGTTTATTTATATATTTACAAAACATTTATAAGCTATTCTGAAAGATGTCCAAAGAGATATTCATCACACCTGATACTAATAAATGTGTGAATGCAGCCAGGTGTGTGCGAGGGACCATCAGCCATTACCCCGCATTAAACAAAATTAATTTACAACTGTATATCTGTTGTTTGCACCACCCTGTACATCAGCGTTTATTGCCCCAATCTCAGTATATTTCGTGATCATTCTTTTAAGATATTTTACATTACATTATCCTGATGTTTGACTATCTTCCCTTATATTGGGTTATCTCACATCTTTATTATTTAACGTAACATCGTAAACTCCCTATTATTTAGTCTTAACTGTATAGGGATTTTTGCTCTCTCTCTCTCTCTCTCTCTCTCTCTCTCTCTCCTGTGACCGTCATCTTTGACCTGTATTCCCTGGAGCCAGCCACTCCTCCTCCCTGCTCGCCTTCACCTTCTTGTTATTGTTCAACCCTCGCCTTATCTCGCCCCCTCGCCCTTCCCGCCCTCCCTGTGTCACCCTGCTTGGTCCCTCTCACCCTAAACTCCCCTTCATCATCAATACGAGATTTGGGTTCGTCATTCTTTGGGTCTAATTAACAATACTTATGTCAATATTGGAAGAATCACATCATCACATAGAGGAATTTTGTTGTTCTATTAAATGGGGAACAACCTTCATCTCCTACTGGTGGCCATTAGCGTCTTCCACCCTTCAATTACCATCATCCCCTTCTCCCCCACCCCTCCCTCGTAACCTTGTCTACCTCTCTGTTGTCTCCCTCTTCTCGCCTCGCTGCTCCATCTTTCTACCAGTTATATTCTTCACTTTCCCTCTCATTCTCCCAGCTCTCCACCACCTGCCCTTCCCACAACCTTTGTCCTTCTCCTCACCGACCGTCCCCACACACCTCTGCTCATCTCCTTACATCTACTTTTTGTAGGCCTCCTCCTCCTTCTCCTCCCGTACCTTCTCACCTTTCTCATCCCGTTCTTCTTCAGCGTTCCTCTTGGTGTGTTGTCACCCTCCTCCCGTCCCGTACCCCTCCCTTTCCTTCTCCCAGCCTTCCCCGCCCTACCCGCGCGCCCGGTAAAATCCCCGCATCGACAAAAACTGGTCTGGGCGGTGCAGGGAGGGCGGGAATGCCTATCGGACTTCGTACAGCACATCTCTCCTTTGACGCAGTAATATACGTCGACGTACCTGCAAGACGTATCTGATCTTAAGACTCGCTACCGTGCCATGACCACTTGACGAAGCCTCAGGTGAATTAAACCTTGAGAACAACTCCTTGAGGGTGACACTAAGCGGGTCTGAGGATCAGCTGGAAGTTGAGAAAGATTCAATTGAGATGGTGAGCCACACAGCTAGGCGGGGACAGACAGGTCCGGCAGTCATGCTCCTGCCCCCCCCCCCCTCCTCCCCACCGGGCGGCCTTACGCACTATTAAGAGCCTCTTGTGATTTTTACACTATCTATAGGATAAGCCGCGGGGGGCTGGTCACATACACCATTAGCTCTGAAGTAGCGACCTAAAAACCAAAGAATGGAACTCAAGGCCAGACAGGTCACACCGAGATGAACCGTGAAGGAGAAAAAAAGCATCATCATTGTCCCGTGCGGAGCTCAGGTTGTGTGCTAACCTTAGGTGATGAGTGCATGTTAGCTGCTGGGGTGGCTGGTGGCGCGCGGTGAAGACATCTCTGTCACACCACGGGCCCTCCCTGCTGATGGTGTGGTGGAGACCGTGGAGTACATGAGTTATGGTGATGGCAGGAACCAGGAGTTACGTGACGAGGTGTAATGGTAAAAAAGTTGGCAGGAGAAACAAGCAGAAGACGCATGATTATGTAGACCAAACAACCAACGGCATTATGACCAGACCGGGTTGACACACACCACCACCAAGCAGGTCCGGTAACATCCCAGTTCCATTAACATGCGCATCCTTCAGCAAGTCCTAAGAACATGGGTGATAACAGCTTTTTGTGAGTCCCGCGTGACTCTGATGTGTTCCTCACCTTTGTGGAGACCCCACCGAGCCTGACACTGATATCATAATAGCTATTAACCACAAACACGGACATCTTTAATGATTGAGTGTGCTTAGGCTCACGGCCTTGGCAAACTTCAACGCACGCACGCACAAGCACACGCGCACACACACGCACGCACACACACGCACACACACACACTGGTTGGATTAAAACAAGAGGTTCTGGGTCTCGGGTTGTAAATTATTACCGTGAAAGGTCACTACGGTATATTCTTCACCTCTCATTACCGGCACGACCTTCACGATCACTCCTGACTGCCGCCACTACTCCTCGTTTATTTATGTGGGACGTTTTGTCTGATAAAGGTTGAAGTTGAGAAGAGCAACAAGTTGCTCGGGAAGGAAAAAACCTTGAGGTCCTCCCAGGTGACCTTGTGCTGTACAAGGACAGTAGGATGCTTGAGGGCAAGGCTGGTGCTGCTTGAGGGCCCGACTCCTCCCTCGTCCTCAACCTCTAACTTTGGCCTTATAACACATGTATGTGCATAACCCACGCCCTGGTGTATAACCCACGCTCTGATGTATAAACCAACGCCCTGATGTATAAACCAACGCCCTGATGTATAACCCACGCCCTGGTTTATAACCCACGCCCTGGTGTATAACCCACGCCTGGTGTATAACCCACGCCCTGGTGTATAACCCACGCTCTGATGTATAAACCAACGCCCTGATGTATAAACCAACGCCCTGATGTATAACCCACGCCCTGGTTTATAACCCACGCCCTGGTGTATAACCACGCCTGGTGTATAACCCACGCCCCTGGTGTATAACCCACGCTCTGATGTATAACCCACGCCCTGGTGTATAACCCACGCCTGGTGTATAACCCACGCCCCGGTGTATAACCCACGTGATGTATAAACCAACGCCCCGTATAACCCACGCCTGATGTATAACCCACGCCCTGGTGTATAACCCACGCCTGGTGTATAACCCACGCCCCTGGTGTATAACCCACGCTCTGATGTATAAACCAACGCCCTGGTGCCTGGTGTATGTATAACCCACGCTCTGATGTATAAACCAACGCCCTGATGTATAAACCAACGCCCTGATGCCCTATAACCCACGCCCTGGTGTATAACCCACGCCCTGGTTTATAACCAACGCCCTGGTGCGCCTGGTGTATAACCCACGCCAACCCACGCCCTGGTGTATAACCCACGCTCTGATGTATAAACCAACGCCCTGATGTATAAACCAACGCCCTGATGTATAACCCACGCCCTGGTGTATAACCCACGCCCTGGTGTATAACCCACGCCTGGTGTATAACCCACGCCCTGGTGTATAACCCACGCCCTGATGTATAGCCCACGCCATAAAGGAGAGATAACACTCCCGAGAACCCAGTGTGCACCAAAGACTCAGATCCCGTACGAAGTGTTTTCTTTTCCCCCCTGATTTTTTTACGTGGAAATAAAGATAAAAACATCTCTAACATCCCGGATACAAGGGTTCGTTCACCCATCTGCAGGTTATTTAAGAGAGCTCCCCTGGAAACTGGTTCATAATTAAAGATGGTGTGAGGTCAAGAGGAACCAGCTCAGTACCAACCCAAATTAACATACGAGAGAAAAACGAATAATCCTAAAGAGACGATCCCTCCCCACCCTTTCTCTCGCTCTTTTTATGGCTTCTACATCTTTACATAATCATCTTGTGAGGATAATCTCATGAATCAGTTATCTCCCGGTAGAGAGACAGAGAGACACCACAGCCACCAACACCTGAAGGACTAACAACACAACGCCAAGGTCCTCCACAGGTTATCA
Source organism: Homarus americanus (assembly GCF_018991925.1). Classification (NCBI taxonomy): domain Eukaryota; kingdom Metazoa; phylum Arthropoda; class Malacostraca; order Decapoda; family Nephropidae; genus Homarus; species Homarus americanus. The sequence continues at coordinate 5,183,305 of NW_024750852.1, forward strand.
CCAGTATGGGATTAAGGGCCAGATGTGCGGGTCGTCCCCCTGTCCTTGTGAGGTACGAGTCTCTCAGCCCCATGTGTGTCTTGGGGCTCCTCCATACCACCGCCCAGGCCTGCCACACCTTACCACACCGCCGCCACACCCTGCACACCACCGCCCTACCCTTCCACACCCTCCATACCACCGCCCTACCCTGCCACATCCTCCACACCACCGCCCAGACCTGCCACATCCTCTACATCAACGTCCAGCCTACAGGCTCGCCGCCACACCCTCCTTCAGGCCCGAGGTGCTCAGGATCACTGGGTAATAAATAACAATTACAGTTACTTCGGTTAAGAAAACGTTCACGGTTATAATCATTTTTGACCGAAACGCAAAGCAGTCGATTGTAATTACAATCACTGTTGGAAGTAATTATAACTGTAATGGAAACTACAAGTTGAAAATAATTTAATCATTCTTATTACTGTGTATGGAATGTAGAATTACATACAGTTAACACTATATGATAAAAATATATGTTTTAACACGAAAATAAAATAAACTTTATATCAAACGTCGAACAAGATATAATTTTGAAGTTTTACAGAAATTTCTAAAATTTAAAGAGATAATGAAGAAAATGTTACGAATAAAAGTATATAACGACACAAAGCTCAAGGTTATTATGATCATATAATAATATCTTATAAAGTGGAAGTTAATAAAACCAGTAGAGTCTGTATCCAACTACATACAATATGCAGAGTATGAGATAACTTACAGCTCTTGTACTGTTGTGATCATATAAGTGATTATTACAGGTAAGGAACGTCGCTGATCAGGTAGGCTGTCCTTGAGACTACATCGTTATGGTCTGAAAATATTACTCCAAGTGGCTGGTGTGGAGTGAAGGCTGACAACAGTAACAGGTGGCGCTGGGCGAGTCTCCGGCCACAAGTTATAATACCTGTAGTAGTTCCCAGTGTTGTAATGGGTCGTCCAGCACAGTGATACCTTATCATATACACAACACCTCAACCTTATACTGAGCAGCAGGACCAACAACACTAGTCATGGTGGTGAAAGGTCTGGTGGAGGACAGTGTTGGGGCTCTATTGTTTCCATCACTCGTGGGAGACACAGCTGGCTGGCTCACCTGATGGATGCCTCTTAGCAAACCATTTAAATAACAGTACTTTTTACGCTATATGAACTCCTGTCTAACTCGTACCTGGGCATTAGCACACCTGAACGCTGGATGTTGTTATAATGTTACTGCTGCACTTCAACAATTACGGTCTTTAAGCGCGTAACAAGTTAAGTAATTACACTATTCTAACATTTAAAAAAATACGAGATTTAACACACGCTGGAAAGACGCCATTACTTTTATGGAGAGACATAAGCTTCTGTACTAATTCCCTCCAATTAGAATCCACGTAACACTTCTTTCTAGATTGTAATTGGTTCATGAGGTTTTCCTGCCTAGTAAAAAAAGACAGTGTGAATTCAGCTGAGGCAGGAGTCTAATTCTATACATATTATAGCTGTTTCAAATAGAACTACCCATCAGTTGTTGTTATCGTACTTGACAGGTCTGTAATTTCACTCCTGGTGTTGAGGTTTTCCAGGTAACCTTATTGAACAACTAAATCCTAAACAGATCATCCTAATTGCAAACGTCTCATAGTTTTTTTTTTCTTCTGTAGTTCAGTCGCCAACCTACGTGATGTATTATGATCTGAGCCAAGCGGTGGAGTACAGAGACTTGGTTATTTTTGACCAAAGTAAACAATTGTCACTAACTTTTTCAATGACTACCAATGATTGACGATTACTCTCTATCTGTCTTCCACACCACAAGCCTCACCCCACACCATACCCTCCGCTCCACACCTTCCACCCCATATGCTCCACTTCACATGCTCCACACCACACCTTCCACACCACACCCTCCACACCACACCTGCCAGACACACCCACCGCCTCAACCTACCAAATATATTAAAATCTTCACCTACCTTGACACTACAACCACTCCTCCCTCACAAGTCGACCTTCACACACACACACACACACACACACACACACACACACACACACTATAAACATTATCTCCTCCTCTTGACCTCACACTGAGGGATGGCCGCCCCAGAAGCCTCACCCTCAATCCACTGGACCAGAACACGACGGTCATCAGGCCAAGGTTGTCTAGGTGTTAGCCCTCCACGGTACACCCAGCAGCTGGCGTCAACCACGCCTCCGCTTTCCTAACCTAACTTAACCTAACCCTCCACGGTACACCCAGCAGCTGGCGTCAACCACTCCTCCGCTTTCCTAACCTAACTTAACCTAACCTAAACTAACCTGACCATAATTATATACAGTATATATATTTATATAAGCCCCATGATGTTGACATGTTTCGAATTCTTATGACGATTAAAGATGATGGCGTCAGTAATGCATTGTTTTGTATTGCTGTGGTCAATAAATAACTAATCTATCTATCTATCTATCTATCTATCTATCTATCTATCTATCTATCTATCTATCTATCCCTGTATACAGAAAAGTAAGAAGAGAGAGAGAGAGAGAGAGAGAGAGAGAGAGAGAGAGAGAGAGAGAGAGAGAGAGAGAGAGAGAGAGAGAGCAGATACAGTATATATTCTCAACCTCATAAAGTCTCTCAGGATAGCATGAGACCCTACCTCTTGGTGATGTCTTGAAGGACACCAGTAAGAAAACTTGCCTCACCTTATACCTGGATGCGACATTTAGCCAAGGTCGCTGGAAGGAATTATTCTTAAGGGAAGACTGTGTTTATGCCAGCGTAGTAGACACGAAGCCCTGAGGCCACACAACCTTTAAGGACAAGTCACCGTTAACCATCAGGTAGTTATAGAAGAGAGGGAATATCAGAGGGCAACCAGTCCAGTGTTTCTTGAGAATTTGCGTCGCGCTGTGGCTACAATCTTGTTAGCCACCGAGTTTAAAATACTAAATGTTTTGTGTCGAGTATTGGCCAAAATGCAGTGTGTAAACAATACCGAATAACTGTTGTGAAAAATAGAACCTAGTTTGTTATGGGCGATATAACATTAGTTGTTGAAACTGTTTCCCAAAATCATTAGCAACAACAGCAATAATAATAATAATAATAATAATAATAATAATAATAATAATAATAATAATAATAATAATAATAATAATAATAACATAGTTTGTCGTGTGGTTAGGTCACACCACAGGACCCAGCTGGGATCGTACAGTACAGTACAATACGTGAAGCCAAGAGGTCAGGTACTGGCCAAGCCTCACTGTACCGTCCATCGTGTAGAGGTGTTCAACAGTTCCCAAGTATCCCAATAGTTTGACGGCCTTAAAGGTGACTAAAGCAGAACACGCTGGATAGCTTCAAACATAGGTTGGGTGGATATATGAGCGATAGGGGTTGGGTGTAAACGGGACTGCTGTAGTTTCCTCCATTCTTATGTTCTTATGAGATAGTCGACTAACCACTGGGTCCCCTCTCTGCTGAATAAACTCGTCTGGTATGGTTGTGTTGGTAGCGTCGTTATGGGTTTTATCAGTGAAGACGTGTGGCTGTGGGCAGTGTGGGTAAAGATCAATGAGTGTATCAGGTTTTATGTTTGCCTACAATAAAACTAATGTAAACCATTTCTTACAAAAAAAAAAAACCCGGGAACGTAAACAATAATTAATGTGTGTGTGTGTGTGTGTGTGTGTGTGTGTGTTGACGTGATTTTACATTTTGAATTTCATTTCTGGGATGGACGGAGCCACATAATGTGTGAAGATAATTATACCTGTACCTCATCAATGGCTGAGTCGTGTACATCATTGAGGAACGTGATTGATGAGACAGATTATGTACATCGTGTCTCACAAGTTTTAGTTAATTTTCTGACAAGTTCCGCTTTAATTACAAATATACCTGTATGTTAAGATTATTTTGGGGAAACTTTAAGTTGTTTAATTTAATTAAGCATCTGACAAATTTTGTTCAAATTGCTGTCCAGTATATTTTGTTTCTCGTGAAAATATGACATGTTTTGTGCCAGGAAAATTTTAAGTACAAAATTGTTAAGTTCCATTTTAACAAAGTTTCTCAAGCTTCGTTTAAATACAAATCTATAAAATTTTCCTTAAAGTAAATAATAAATAAGAAAAATTGTGAGAAGGGCTGAGGACGTTATAACTCTTCCTGAGGTAATTTGTGATTATACACGACTATTCTCGCTGGCGAACCAAAATTCTGGCACATAAACTGGAATACGAGTCTCCTCCAGGTTTTTCCAGGGATTTTTTCCATTCCACATAGCGGCAACTCTATCTGTAATGGTCACGTTCTAGCGAGGGTTCCTGTTACTCTGGTACACACGCTTACTGGAAAATGGTGGAGTGATTATTATTATTATTATTTGAGGTGCAACTCGAATATATCTGGAGTCTGACTTGAAAACTTTGGGGGGGACTTGTGTAACAGGAGTTTTACTTGTAAGTGAGGAGTGATTATTGTGATGGAACTCTTGCCTTCCTCTTCCTCTCCCTCTTCCTCTACCTCCTTTCCCTATCCCTCCTCCTCTACCTCTTCTTCCACCCACCACCTAACTATCACCATCTCTGCCACCCACCAAGGCTCCCCCGCCTTCCCTCCTCAACCCCTCGGCTAGGTTCCAAAAAATCTTAAATTCTGTTCGATAAATATTGAGTGTTAAGAGAAATTATTTAATTACGTCAGAGTTTCGATGTGACGTCAAAGCATTTATTTACTTATTTATTTATTTATTTATTTAAGGGTTACTAACCTTTGTATTGGTTAGATAATTAAATCAGGTAAAGTGGAACCTGTATATAATGGACTTTTATCACCATATAGTCCGTTAAATAGAGGTGCTTGTCCTTTAAGAATGTAGTGTATAAGGGAATGAATACCTGGCCGGCAACTGTCATTTCTCAGCATGACAGACTATAATTACCTGGATGTCATACCTGCTCCAGCTCTTAATACAACTCTCAGCTCCAGCTCTTAATACAACTCTCAGCCCCAGCTCTTAATACAACTCTCAGCTCCAGCTTTTAATTCAACTCTCAGCTCAAGCTCTTAATTCAACTCTCAACTCAAGCTCTTAATTCAACTCTCAGCTCCAGCTCTTAATACAACTCTCAGCTCCAGCTCTTAATACAACTCTCAGCCCCAGCTCTTAATACAACTCTCAGCCCCAGCTCTTAATCTATATCTCCTAAAACCTTGATGTGTTCTCTCAGCTCTTAGTATGTGGTATCTCAGGGCTAGGTGTTTGGGTTTCCAGGCTCTTTAACTTGGGTTAGGTTAGGTTTTAATCTCCTGTTTCTAGGGATTACTGTTTCGTGGTTTGATCTCTCAGGTCTAAACTATAATCTCCCAGCTCTAAACTATAATCTCCCAGCTCTAAACTATAATTTCCCAGCTCTAAATTGTTATCTCCCAGACTCTAAAACTGTGTGATCTCTCAGCCATATAAGAAATCGTTCAGTTCTGTCTTCCAATTGTCGACCGTGATCTCCTACCCTACCCAGCCCCCACGCCGCCTTGACCCGTCCCCACGCAGGGTCAGACCGGGATATAAAGAACCCCGTGGGGTGGGTGTCGCGCCTGGCTTACCTCACCCTAACACCTGCTGACCATTAAGGTTCTTCTAATATTGTCGTCTAGTTTTTTTTCCCCCCCTCGGCCTGCTAATACACCCCCCGTTTGTCTCTCCTTCACGTGCGGTTCTCAGGGGATTTTTTTGTCTTGTTTGGTGTTATTTTTTTTTTTTATGTTTTTGCGTTTATATTTTTATTATTAGTGCTGCTTATTATTACCTGTTTGGGGATTTTATAATTATGATTGGTATGTTTTTTTTTACGGGTTTTGAAACTTATGTCATTGAGTTTTAACTTTATTTAATTTATTCATTGTTATTTAAGAATTGTTTATAATTATTTGTAATTTTTTGCCCAGAGACGAAGAAAAAAAAATAGATCCCCCCCCCCAAAAAAAAATTACAGAACAAAATTAAAGTTTAATATTCAATTCTTTTAAGTTCTCAAGGGTCGCTGCAGGACAGCAGGAGGAGGAGGAGGAGAAGGAAGACAAGACAGGTTCAGGAGGAGCACAAGAACCCGCCCTGGTGCACCTCGCGTGACCCGTCCGTGACACCTGCCCTAACACCTGATGACACGGCAACAAAAACAGTGGGAGGATTTACCGGGGAGACGTCCCTTACACCGGACCATCGCCTCATCTTGGGCGAGTCTCAGGGGGTCGGGAGAGTCCTTGTGCTGTGTGTCGGGGAGGGGCAATGTATTGGTGGATGGGGGTGTGGGCGTGGTAAGTGTGGACGTGGTGAGGGTGTGGGGGAGGGTGTGGACGTGGTGAAGATGTGGGGGGAGAGTGTGGGGTGTGGGTGTGGAATAGAGGATGTTGTGGGTGTGGTATGGATGTAGTGTGGCAGAGGGTGTGAACGAGGAAGAGGGTAGGAGGTTGTTGGGTGGAAGGGGAGGAAGTGAGCCTGGCATTTTGACGAAAAACGTACCGTCATGAATGAAAAGCACACACACACACACACACACACGCACACACACACACACACACACACACACACACACGCACACACACACACACACACACACACACACGCACACACACACACACACACACACACACACACACACACACACACACACACACGTACACACACACACACACACACACACACACACACACACACACACACACACACACACACACACACACACACCAGTTCTAAACCCTCAAGCTTCCCTCACTCTTATAATTACCAAGCAACAACCTCAACTCTCACAACCAGACCACACGGCACCCTAACACACCACCGCGACATTCTAACACCACACCTCTGTTTCCACCCACGAAACACACGGACAAGACTACCTGTTACTTCACCAGACCCTCTATACCTCCTACGCCCTTTCGTGTTACTGAAAAACCTGCCAGCACCGTTATACCGCGGAGCAAATTAAGATCTGTTCGAGGTCACCCGACGCTCACTATTAAATTCGTGATATCACCCGCACCCTCGCTCCTACCCCCCGCCCTCTCCTCCCGACGGCACTATGGTGAACAAAAACACCCACAGGAGGGCGCCCTTCACGACCTCCTCCTCTCCTTCTGATGGGCGGCGGCACTCACGGATCTACTGTGTCCGGGTTAATCCTGTATGTGTTACTTTATATGATACGTGACTCATAGGAAGAGTCTCTCTCTCTCTCTCTCTCTCTCTCTCTCTCTCTCTCTCAACCCTGGGGCGTGGAGCCGAGGGCTATAGGGCAAAATAAGGCACCATAGAAAGGTACACTATTAGCTAACACACACACACACACACACACACACACACACACACACACACACACACTTCTAAATTATCGGAACAATTATTGCTCAGTTCATCACACAATGATCCAGGGCAGACTGACGTAAAGTGCTCCATAACGTCTCGTAATTGATCGTACCATTAACAGATTTACGAAGACGAGGGTGAGAGCGGGGCCAACACGACCTAAATGAGGCATCACTTAAAGGCATAATAACAAGGCATAAATCGGGCATATAACGGAGAGGTAATGGATCCCGGGCGGCCAAAATGTACGTGTGGATATCTGAGAATGATGAAAGATGCTGGGATATGTGGATACTTGCGAACGCTAAGAGAGCTCGGACTTTTCGTACAAGTTCTCGATACGAAAAAAAAATACTTGAAAATAGTGAATAATAATAATATAACCACGTGCGTATATTTCTCTGAGAATTATGTTAATAATACAGTGTTTTAAGCGTATAATTAAAGCGTATACTCAAAAGGCTTGGATGGTGAGGGAAAATTGACAATAACAGCTGCTGAAAGAGAAACTGTTACGTTCTACAACAAAGCTTTTAGTATGATGTTTTTTTTTGTAAAGCTTTTGAGTCATCTTCATAACATAATTCTTTAAGCTTTACCTCATCATGGAAGACAGAAAGCTGGAGGACTCTAGAATAAGCTGGAAAGTTGTAAATATAAGCTGACCTTACTCATTCATATTATTTTTATAATATTCTAGAATTTAAGACACAAATATTAAGTTTAAAGTGTAATTATTTCCCTTGGTCACATTCAAGATATTCAGGCGAACATTTTCCATTAAAGATAAATATTTTATTTTATTTAATCGTCGGTAATTATTTAGTGTACAGTGAACACCAACGTATTTTTTTTCTTTACACGTACATCAATATTATATTCACCTGTACAGTACACTCGGGAAACAAAGTATCTTTTAGGAGTGCTCTAATGAATTTCGAACTGACAATCGTATTCTCTCACTAGGGTTGGTAGACGTGATTATGAGACGTGTTCTATCAATTATGGTAGGCCTAATTTAGTTATTTCATTCTAAATATATAATTAGTTCGTTGCATTATGATTGATGAATAACAGTATGCCTCAAGAGCCTCTGTCAAAAACCTTCGCTCGTGGTGTTTTTTGTTTAGCACACTAATTTATATTATATTTACAGTTTATAAAGTAAATATGTTCAATGAAAAGCCAAGATATTGAGAAAGAAATAACAGAACCTCACCAGAGAGTCGAAGCACTAACACTGTACAGCTTTATACCTGACCGTAAATATTAGCAGAGGTGGTCAATATTCTTCACTGATGAAGCTTAATTACGGGTTGTTAGCCAGCACTTGAACAGAATCTACACCACTGTATCAAGGTAATGGTGGGTTGAAATTTGGAAACGTATTTATTTATCTTCCTGACTTTTATGATAATGCAGGTGTATACAATGTCTAGTGTGCGAGAAACAACAGTATATAACACCATAACACAACCAAATGACAGTCAGTTAAGGTGTCGATCCAGCCGTCCTGTGAACAAGACTCAAGGCCCTCTGAGACTCTGCTAATACTTGTACAAAGACGTATGAAGGGGGACTAACACCACCACAACTTCGCTTACATTTCAAGTCACTTTTTACCCCCTATGTTAACTAAGACACGCAGGTACTCGCCCCCTCCCCCCACCTATAACACGTCTGTAAAATAGTTAAAGAAGAAAATACAAACTCTCTTTAAGTACAGTCGATTTTAACATTATTCCCGATGCAGACACGACTTACAGGGGATGAAGCAACACTTGTATTTTAACATAATTTAACACGAACCTTCAGTCACTAGGAGAATTTAACCTTGAATTATGTAAGTCATTTATTAAGGAAGAGAGAAGTCATTAAATACACATTACAACATTCATGGAGGTAACTGATAAAGAATGAAAAGTATTGAATCACTGAGAGGTGACCGTGAGAGTTGCGGGCGGGCGGTAACTCTCTCTCTCTCTCTCTCTCTCTCACACACCACGAGAGATTAATTTGACGCTAAGTATAAGTAAGAATATTTATAAAACACAAATAATCATTATACCAACGATAGATTTAAAGGCTATAAAATAAACTCTAATATATCGTTCGAGAGAAATAATATTAAAAAAATATATAATCACAAGAATTATATAACGGCATTTTTAACAGCGAGTCACCTTAGATAATATTACTTATTATTTTACCGAGGAATTATAATATACACTAAGCATTATAACCTTCATATGCAAAGTACGATAATGAGGGTTGTGTTGTGAGAGAGTTGGAACACAAGGACAAAATCTCCTATAGGTAAGACGTTAGAGCGGGGCGTGGTGGAGGTCTTCCGGGGGGCGAGAGATCATAAGGAAAGATACCAAGTGAGGAGTGACATGACGTAGCAGCACTCCCAGCGTGAGGAGGAGGGGGGGGGGGGAGGAGGAGAGGAGGAGGAGGGAGAGGAGGAGGAGGAAGAAGAGAAGCAGGAGAAGGAGGGGGCGCCAATACAGTACGTACTAATCACAACCGCATCATAATAAGTCTCGCAACAAAACAGCGAGACATACAGAAAAAAGATATTGACTGACATATAGAAAATTATAACAACCATATACACAAAGGCCAATATATCTATAGACTTAAGTATATAATTATAGGTAGACAATATACATCTAAATACAGGTAGATAGACGCTTAAATATAAACGCCTGAGTAGAGATAATGACATAGACACATCAACGAGGCAAAACAATTAACATAAACCTTTACAACGAGTTAGAATGTGTAGGTGGTAAGTTTAACACGTGGAGTAACCTTTCCTCCTCCTACCCACACGCCCTACCCACCCACGCCCCACCCACCCACGCCCTACCCACCCACGCCCCACCCACCCACGCCCTTCCCACCCACGCCCTTACACGCCTTTACCTTATCGGGGAATTAATTACCATGCCGACCTATCGACTCATCTCAGTAAGGAAGTAAGTTTGGCTCATGTTTTTTTTTCTTAATACCATCAAAACGCTGCGTCAGAAGAGCGACCTATTGAGTCATCTAAGTAAAGCAACAGTTATATGTGCGTCTGTGTAGTAAATACCACAACACAACTATCTTGAGTCATAATCACCAGTGTGCACAGATCATTAAACGGGAGAGTTAATGTAACAAGCTTGCAGGAATCTAGGAGGAAAATAATACTGGTGATTATCTTAGCTAGCTGACATTGAGGATAATTAATAAAAAATGCAAAGGAATTATATTATTTTTGTTTTTGTTTGGGGGGAAGTGGAGAGGGGGGACTAGAACATGTGGAATGATGATGTGGATGACGTACAAGATAGAGTGTGAGGTGACGAGGAAGGTGGAGTGAGACTGGCTTATGTGGGTAGTGTGGAATAACATGTTGGCTGAGCTGGTGGAGGAAAACTCAACAACAGGTGGAAGAAGGAAGAGGAGGAAGACTCAAGTGGAAGGAGGAAGTGGAGATGGTGGATGACTCGGCAGTAGGTGGAAGAGATACAATAAGTGGAGGAGTTTCCTGTCCATGTGAAGGAGTTAACAGGATGATAGCCATTTGGCGCGAGAGAAGAACTGAGATATTTGGAAATTGTTGGCAGTGAGGGGGGAGGAGGAAGAGAAACAGATGGAGGAGAAGGAAAGGAGGAGGAAGCGAAAGAGGAGGGGGAGAAGGAGGTGGAGGAACTAGAAGAGAAGAAAGAGAAGGAAGAAAATGAAGAGGGTATAGAGGAGCAGAAGAGGAGGAGGAAGAAGATAAGAAAGGGGGGGAGGGAGGAGGAAGGGAAGGAAGAGGAAAAAGAAAACGAGGAAGGAGGCGAAAAAGGAAGGAGGAGGAAGAGGAAAAAAATGAGAAAGAGGAATAAAAAGGAGGAAGAGGAAGTAGAATAAAGAAGAATAAGAAAGACTAGTGGGAAGAGGAAGAAAGACAAATGGAGGAACTCTGTATCTAACCCAAAACCCAGGAATGTGATATAAACAAGAGATTAATGGGTTATGAAGTGTGGTATGCTGAGAAAATAACTTAATGACTTGCATACAGGATTACAGGTGCAAAACAAAACAACAATAATAACATCAAACTCTGATTATTCCACTAAAAAAAATATATCTGCACATCATATAATAGGTTTCTGGCTACCTTCATTAATTAATTATATAAACAATGTTAAGTGTGACGAGGAAAACAAAAACAAAATGACAATCAAGAAATCGACCTAGGTGGATATGGTTGACCTCGATGGGGTAGATGAGGTCGACTTCAATGGAGGGTGAGGAGAGAGGGGTGACGGGTTTTTGAGCGATATTACCCAGATAAAAAAGTCAGGATTATCACCTTAACTGCTAGTGTTGTCATCCGGTAGGGCCACTGAGCCTTGACTCATAGTTCCCTCGACCTTAACTCCTGCTGTAGTACACGCCCACATTACGAGAGAAACCCATTAAGAAGAAACTTTTACTGCAGAAGTACACAGTGTAATTCTCTTCGCCTATGTCGTTAATCTTCAAGTTCATGACGAGTTTTAATTGAAAATACTATTTTATTGGCCAAGGTGAGCACTAGACCCCAGGTGTAAGTTACATAAGCGTCAGGTCTAGTTGGCTCATTATATTCTTGCTTCCCGGCCACGTAATATTTTTTTCTCTCTCTACTTTCACCATGACATAAAAATTACGAAACTACTTATAAAAAAAACTATAATATTGTATTTAATAGCCACATCCTATTGAGCTCTTTAATGTCGCTGAGTAAAATGTTAATGCGAAGAAAACAAATCAATCATATATATTTGTTTCTAAATGGACCAGCTCCCCCCCCCCCTACAGACAGACAGACACACCCTAGTATAAGCAGATGTTAAGTAAGTCACTTCCTGCTAACCCTGAACTATTACTACCATTTTCATGCATATGTCAACCTACCCCTCACCCCCTCCATAATGCTGACTACTCTTACCACGCTCATAATTCGGATATAAAGTTATCTATCTATCTATCTATCTATCTATCTATCTGTCTGTCTGTCCTCACTCCCGGATGAAGCTGGGGTGCCTAATCTTCAGGTGATTTGGGGTTAAGCAGTACACGGAACTTACTGTAGTTAATGCATGACTGACTGACTCACTGACCACTGTACTACCCCTGTTAGGTATATCGTGTACAGTAACCACTAGCAACAGCACCATAGTCGTCAACAACTACTACCACCATTACTAACCATCAACCACCACCATCAACCATCACCATCAACCACGATCACCATCAACCACCATCACCATCAACCACCATCATAACACAACCACGATAACAACAACCACCAACATAACACAACCACGATAACAACAACCACCATCATAACACAACCACGATAACAACAACCACCATCATAACACAACCACGATAACAACAACCACCATCATAACACAACCACGATAACAACAACCACCAACAAAACACAACCACGATAACCCACTAAGATAACAAACAAACTAGAATACGAAACCCTCACTTCGTTACTGTCCGAACAAATGGGTCAAACTCAACATGGCCACACCAACATGGCCACAAACATAGCCACACCAACATGGCCACACCAACATGGCCACACCAACATGGCCACACCAACATGGCCACACCCACAACAAATTTAAATTATCTTGCATAACTTCTATTTATTATTATTTTTTTTTTACAATTTTTTTCAAACACTTGAGACGAATAGAAACACAATGACGAAGTAAAATGTTATGATGAAATGTCAAAAGGCGCAGGGGGGAGGGGAGAGGTGGGAGAGGGGGGGATGGGTAGGGGGGGAGGAGAGGGGGGATGGGTAGGGGGGCAGGAGAGGGGCGAGTGAGGGGGAGAGGGAGGGTGTCTGATTGGAAAAAAAAATAATGTCAAGGAGTCGTGTAGACGTATATTACACTTTTTATTTTATTTAATTTTTGAGGAGGGGAATTCTGGAGTCATTCTGCGATTTCTAGGTGGTTCCGGAATCGTTCTGGTGGGTTTTGGATGGTTCTGGAAGGGATCTAGGGACTGTACAGGGTTGTGGGAGGTTCTGGAGGGTTCTGGAAGGGATCTAGGGACTGTACAGGGTTCTGGGAGGTTCTGGAGGGTTCTGGAAGGGATCTAGGGACTGTACAGGGTTCTGGGAGGTTCTGGAGGGTTCTGCAAAGGTTCTGTGTGGGCAACTGTACTCCTATCAATATTTATCCCAGGGTCTTACATCCGCATTACCCCTAACAGCACGTCAGAGTGGAATGGGAGGGTGAGAAGGGATGGGTGGAATGGGAGAAGGACAAAGGTAAGTGAGGTGGAAGGGTGGGAGAGGAGGGTGGAATGGGAGGGTAAGAAATGAAGATGATGGGAAGGAAGGGCAAGATAAGAGGATAGGAGAAGATGGGTTGGGAGGGTATGAGGGCAAGGAAGTGGAATGGGAGGGAGGGGCAAGGAGGTGGAATGGGAGGGAGGGTAGGAAGGGAGGTGCAAGGAAGTGGAATGGGGGGGGGGAGGGGAGGAAGGGAGGGGTAAATTGGAAGGGTGTGGCTACTGTTACAATACTTGAGGAAGGAAAGGTTACCCAGGTGAGTGAGTAAGCAAAACGTTATTAATAAAGGAAGCAACACAACCACGGCAACATTTTAATACAGTACATATTTTATTTTTTTACACATGGAAAAAAAAATCCCAAGGCAATATCCCACTATTTTATTTTCTATTTCTTAAGATCTTCCTTCACATTCTTTATAAATTAATTGATGTTAAAACCCAAATCAGCGTTAACAATCTAATGCCCATAATAGAAAAATAAAACCAGAAAGACTTGGCCATAAAAAATAATCAATAAAAAAAACGATAAATATGTAATAAACCCAAAACAGACTAATTAATGCAAAAAAATAATCAATATAATTAAAAAAAAATCTGTTTATAATATATCTCAAGACACAAATCACCAACATCAATTCCACTAAAGTTTTAAACCTTATACAATCAGTTGTTAAGATCTAATTTAAGAAACCCACACAAGTTAAGGGGAAGGTTTAACTTATAATTACCAGGTTACACACAAGGGTTTACAACTCTTCAGGGCTCGAGTTTTGTATACGTTCATTGTGTGGCCCGGCGTACCAGCTGAGGTGAGGGAAGGGGAGGTGAGGGGGTGGGAGGTGAGGGGTGGGGAGGTGTGAGGGGGCCTATTTGTTAACGGGGTTTTTTAGGTCTTCTTCATACACACAGGCACACACAGAGAGAGAGAGAGAGAGAGAGAGAGAGAGAGAGAGAGAGAGAGAGAGAGAGAGAGAGATCTTAATTCCTAAACACCCAGAGAGTTACACCCCCATATAAGGACTCGCTCTCAGTTCACCACCACAACACACAAACCACCGCCATCACACACCACGCCACGCCATTAAGGCAGGGCGACCTTTAACACTCAAGAGGGCGGAGATACAACCATTAGTACAGGTAGGGGGTAGACTGCCTGCAATAGCTTCAGGACTTGCCTCGACTATTCCTGTGATTTAATGGAGTCATTACACGCTGGGCTGTAGTCGCAACCAATCATTAATGAGAGAGAGAGAGAGAGAGAGAGAGAGAGAGAGAGAGACAACACACACACACACACACTCACACACACACACACACACACACACACACACACACACACACACACACACACACACACCTAGATAATGCACAGGCTAATAAAAACACCAAATAATCCTTATTATATGCGTTACGTGAATGGGATTCCCAGTTCAGGTATTAGGAATGTTTACAAGAGCCGCGCGAAGTGGACAACACGAGGGGGGAACGCAACAAGGAACTACTTGAAGGTTAACCTGGATTTAGTCTTACCTTTATTATTTTACTTTAATAAGGAAGTGTAATTAAGTTAAAATTTGAATGATATTTAAAACAATGTTAAAAGTTAAAAGGAAAAGTATATAGGAATTAAAAAAAAATCAAATGAGGACTATAATTAGGAGTAATACATAAATGATAATAGAATGGTAAAGGTAATATATAATAATTATCAAATGAGATATATAATAAAAATAAATATATGAATGATAATAAAACAGAATAATAAAGACAAGGACATAATATAAAATAAATAACAAATAATTATGCAAATTATAATAAAAGGAGAGAGAGAGAGAGAGAGAGAGAGAGAGAGAGAGAGAAACAGTAAAACAAATATACATACAGTACCAATAAAACATTAATTCTCACGACGACACGACCTGGTGAGCTTACCATAAAAAAAAATGACACTGTTAACAAAATCATTAGCTGCGTCAGAAAACACCTACGTCTGATAAAATATACAAGTGGGTGTAAATCGCCTGCACCAGACACAGCACATATCTTCCGAGCATGTATCCAGTCTCTCTCTCTCTCTCTCTCTCTCTCTCTCTCTCTGTCAATTTCGTCTCTATGGGAGGTGGGCGGAAAAACCACTTCTTTGTGTAGTAGATGAGGGTCTTCGTGTTAACTGGTACCTCTCTTTGTGTTTGTTTATGTGTGTGTGTGTGTGTGTGTGTGTGTGTGTGTGTGTGTGTGTGTGTGTGTGTGTGTGTGTGTGTGTATTCAAATGATCTTACCTGTTTATGTTGTTTTTCACTGAAGCAACATTTTCTCTCTCCCTCACCAGGCTCTCCCAAGGTGGTCTCGTCAAATAGACCACACCTCTATTGAGACCCCAGTTCTAATAGGTACTAGTTCTTATAAGACCCAAATCTAATAAATTCCTCTTCTAGTTTATCCAAAGTTTTAAACGATCCATCGTCATTCCTCATAAGATCTAGTCTTAATAGACCCCAGTTGTAATAGCCCCACTACTGCTATTAAACACCAGCCTCACCTAACTATACATACTAGGACTGGCCCCGAGTCCTAATAGGGTATCCTTCCTAGTTGGCACCCTTCCTAATGATGAGGTAAGGCTGGGTTAGGTCAGGGTCTATTGGGGGCTGGGGGCTGTACTTAACCTACAGCCCCTCTACCAAGACGGGGCTGGTCAGGAGAACACGCCCTGTCAGCTTCAGGAATTATTACTTTCCCTCGACTAAGAAACATTGTCTATCACACACACAAAAATATATATATATATATTTATCCTCATATATCAAAATATAACTCACTTTAACCATAACTCATACAATATTTCTAAGGTTAAATTATTACGTTTCAATAAATATATATTTTTTTAAACATATATTACTTGAACTAACCTTTAATAATCTACCCTTCAGTGTCCTTCAACATATATTATTAAAATTTATTTCGTTTCTACTATATTTTTATACTTCTTAAATTTAATACCTTATTTTTAATATCTATAAATTAATATTCTCACACAATTACTCTTAAATATTCTGAAATTACGTTGTTAAAAAAAAAGTATTACCTTTCGTCTGTGAACAACCTGAAGGTATAGTTAGTAGTGGTATATTTGGTTACTCTGGCAGCAAACTCGAGAACATATTAGCGCACACTGACAACCCCTCCTCACCATGTAGGCGATTGACCTACATCTAGAGTGATTGAGAGGAGAGGAGAGGAGAGGAGAGGAGAGGAGAGGGGGGAAGTGAGACAGAGAGTAGGAGATTTCAACGCTACAACAAGAAGTTATCCTTCAGATGAATATTTCAGCCCCTCCCACTTCCCCTCCCTCTCTTTCCTCCCACCCTCTTTTCTCACAAATTTATTTACATACACAGCAACAACACCTGGCTGGGAACAATACAAGCAATTCCACTAATTAACCCACAGAGTACGTTAAACACCTGAAGTGAAGGAAGTGAACTGAATAATAACAAGTATAAAACAGCACCATAATAGCTGTCAAACAATAGCGTGAATCTAATGGTCTAGAATTCACATACCAAAATATATCCGCGTTATTCATAAAAATAATATGTAAGGTAGTTTCTTATATTCAGGTGTGTGCAACGTTCTCGTGGGTCTATTAGTCTACTATACTTAACATTCTACAGGGGCCCCGGCTAGCTCGCGTGTGGAGTGTGCCCTTGGTCACACGCGGGCACAGGGAGACTGGGTCACACCTACCACACCCTCAGCCCCTCCAGGTATTGTACACTGGTAAAAGTATAAATTTTCTGGGAAGAAACGCGTGGTGACTGTACCTGTTTGCGGGATTTTTCAGTAGCGAGGTTAAGAAAGGAGCCATGAATCTGGAGACCCAGGGTCAGCGTCAGGTTGCGGAGGTCAGAGAGTCGTCGCAGAGGAGGTAGCAACCTGTCAGTGGTTCCTTCCCGGGGTGCCTGACGTCCCAGAGTCAGTATGGCATCCTGGGACCGCTGGCGAGTGAGAAGTTCTTCTTGGGACCGCTGACGAGTGAGGAGTGCATCCTGGGACAAGTTGCGCCTCAATGTTATATCGTGGGAAAACTTGCGTTTAAGCGTCACGTCGTGGGACAACCTGCGTCCAAACATCACGTTGTGGGATAGTTGACGGCGAGGAGCAGCCTTTATGAAGCTCAGACGTCGAGGAACTTCATCTTGGACCACATCCCCATCAGAAGCCTCACTCACCTTCCTCTCGGATAATCTTATCGTGGGAGGCTCCTCGTGTTGCTCCATCTCGTCTGTGTCACTGATGGAAGGTGGCAGGTCTTCCTCATCGTCTGTAATTTGTTCCTTATGTTGACTTGAGTCTGTAGTGGCCTCTGGTTGGCGACAGTCCTCGTCGCTCGTGTCTGTGATCCCATCCAGGGGTCTGTGGTAGTTGTTTGCGTCTATTATGGAATGGTGTGGGTGATTGAGACCGTGCTGAGCATCTATCAGGGGATGTTTCCTCGAGATGAACTGACTCTGGTAGCGAGATGAGTCTATGACGGCTGGAGACTGAGCGTGCAGATGTGTCACCTCTTTTGAGGTCTCCAGCTGCGTGTCTTTATTGGTGTGTAATATACAAACTGTTTCTCTGGTGGTGTGGTCATCTATGTCTGTGGATATGTGTGAGTTAAGCGTATCAGTGGAAGAATAAGGGTAGTCGCCATTCTCTGTAAAAATGTTGGGGCAGTCATTAGAGTCTGTGTGGTGGACCGTAGCTTGAATAGTCTGTGTGTGGCCGTTTCCATCTGTGAAGGTGTGATCGTAGGCATTTGGGTAAAGAGCGGGGTCTGTGAAGGTGTCTGGTCGGTGAACTGTGACTGTACAAGTATGGGAGCAGCTACCAGCGTCTGTGTGACCAGTTGTACCTGTGAGCGCAGACGACTGGTCATCCCTGTTTGGAATTCTGATATTGTCTGTGAACGTCTGTAAGGAAAAATCTGTGTCTGTCTGGCTGATTGCATCTGAGAACAGATTCGAGTAGTCATCCGTGTCTGTGAACGTAAGTGTGCAATCATCTGTGTCTTGCTGACTGAGTGTGTCATCAGTGAAGTCACGTGAACACCCATCTAGGTCTGGATGACTAACCCTGTCTGTGAACGCTTGTGAATAATCATCTGTGTCTGAAGGGCCGGCCGTGTCTGTGAACCGGTTCAAGTCGTCCCCGGAACCAGTGAAGAAGTGGGGACGGTGAGTAGACCCTTCGTCAGGTAAGACACGGGCACAGAACAAGTCAGGGTGCGTAAGGTCACAACACTGGGCCGGTAAGTCCCCACTATCAGCCATGTTTGGACTGCTCTTTACTCACTTCCTGGGCCCACGAATATCAAAGTCCACAACAACGTACTTTCATCTTTAATTAATTTCTTATGGCAGTAAAACACAATAACTAGTAGCATAATCCCATGGCGGACCTTGAGTCTGATCTTTTGATGCAATGAATTGGCAAAGTGCTCTGAGTTCATCCGCTTGCATCGTATAATCTTAAATCACTGAATAATCGGGGAATAAATCATGTGTATTATACTGGTGCTGAAGCTTCGACTCGCAAGAAGGTCTGACCGCGCGTTGAGGTCTCACAGTGATCCTCACAAGACAGGTGGATGGCAGAGACTCTGATGCTCCACACACATACACACTCAACATCCCTTCAGTACATCCCAGTACACATCAGATCTGCCTCAACACAAACCTCAACATCACCACTTCCTCCTCACAACATCACACTCCCGACGCCGAGAGGTTTAATAGACACTACACATTCTCAGGGTTGCGTCATTGTTGTGATTGCCGTAATTACACGTTTTGGCACCGCTTCACTCTTCGTGGTGTTTTTTATTTCATGTTAAGTCTATAATAGCACTGGATAATGGGAACAGTGATGTAGCTTAATGTTAGACTTGAAGAGGTTTTCTTAATCTTGAGCTGTGGATGTTATGATATCTCTAAACCCGTAGTCCGACACAACATAGTAACTTAGTTTCTTCTCCTCCACTCCGTGACTTTTCACTCTTATATCACAACACAATAAGCTGCTAAGGGTCCTTGTTAAATAAGGAGCGTCCGGTGACAGGCCAGCTCCTCGCGACTAGGTAAGACACTAACAGTATTCATGATCTCCAACCCGTAGTGTTGGCTTTAAGCAGTGTTCTTGTGGACACGACCCTCTCACAGTATTGCTCTCCTTTCACCACACACCCCAGCGCTGTTGTTGTCGTTGCTGTAGTGGGTAAGGGTGGCACGAGCCAACACAGTGAGAAGAGCTTGGCTCGTCAGGAGGGAGGAGGTGGCGCGTGTGTGATGCTCGGTTGCACACTGACTGCCGAGGCCGCCATTCTTCCCAGACAGACCTGACTACCTCGCGCCCGCCTCCAAGACCCTCGACGGCCCGGCCCGAACCTGCACCAGGAACTGAGGGACAGCAGGTGTGTAGGGAGGAGCCAACCACGTTGCTCTCTCTCGCCCTGCAGAGCCACACTGTCACGCACGACTCGAGCGTCTTGCCGACCTCATACAACATAAAGGAAACCCCAGGCTCCATCGACATCTGGCAAGGAGACGTCGGTACGCTGGGAAGAATGGGGAGATAAGGGCAAGGCTGATGGCCGGAGACACAAACAAGGCTGTCAGCCACAAAACATTGCGTTACCGGTATGGATAAGGCACGAACACTGTGGATAACACACACACCCACACTCTAAGCAATAAAAACGACTTAATATAAAAACCTGACAAACTGTCTAAGCTTCAAGATAACAGTTATTTCACGTCCGTTATACACAATTACATATATGGAAAACTAATTTGTACAATGAAGCGATAGAGAGTAAGTACCGGGCGTCAATGAGGAAGGAGCCGCATATTTAAAGGGACGACCAAAAAGAGTAATGTGGCCCACGCTACAGGGTGCAGGCGAGGTTGGGGAGGAAACTGAATGCATATAGGCCGGGTATGGGTGACCAGCGTGTAATGGCCCTCGTAAAAGCGGAAGCTGTTGTGTATAAAAATAGGGAAAGGGGAGTGGAGGGCAACACACACACACACACACACACACACACACACACACACACACACACACACACACACACACACACACACACACACACACACACACACACACACACACCTCTTATTTATACAACAATGACAAAGGTAGTGATTCACAGGAATTTTATTAGTGATGATAAACAAAACACAAAACCAACAAGCACAGAATGATGAAGAATGGGTCAGTTGACACTAAGAACATCACCTGTCTCACCCTCCCCCCCCACCCCCAAAAGCACACACACACACACACACACACACACACATGCGCGCGCACCCTGGCATTTCCAAAGTACCCCTACGGCATGGTCCACTACTTCAGTACTTACCTACCACACACTGAGTGTAAGACCCTTGATGTACTTTTTTAATATACTCGTTTCTTTTTTTACTTCACTTCTCTCTCTGCTTCCAGCGTTCACAGGAAGGCTTTTGTGTGTGTGTGTGTGTGTGTCAGGTGGTCAAGGTAGATACGTACTTGACAGCTTGCTTTAGAGGGGATATATGTCATTTCTCGGTGCCTTGGTGGAGGTTTTGTGTGTGTGTGTGTGTGTGTGTGTGTGTGTGTGTGCAGAACCCCAGGATGGTCAACTTCCAATCAGGAACTTTCACTGACTATCTAATTTAAGCAGCTGATACGGCGGCCACGGCTTCCTCTACCCCCCTTCCCTCCTGCAGACACACACACACATCCTCTCCTCACTCTCCCCTCTTCCTCACCTCACCCTCCCCCTGCCTCACCCTCCCACCTCTGCCTCAGCTCACCCTGCCCTCTCCTCACCCTGCCCTCTCCCTCACCCCCTCCTCCTACTCGACGATGGGGTAGAATCTTTCCTCCATAGATAATTTTTCCAGGTATGTAACAACATACACGCACACTGGGAACCACATTACAAGTACTAATACAGGGGAGGTATAGGTACTCCAGCATGCAAGCACTACCACACAAACACAGGGACAAAACAGACACACCAACATGCAAGCACTACCACACCAGCTCATAAATACAGAAGACATCAGCCACCACATCAGCCACCACACCATCATCACCACACCATCATCACCACACCATTATCACCACCACGGAATTTCCCATGTAAACATTATCATTCGTCAAAGGAATATATGAACACATGTTTATTGATTCTCACACACACACACATACCAAAGAAAATTAATATACACACAAATACACAGGACTGCGCACATATACACTTTCACACACAGAGAAATATACACACATCCAACCAAACAAATAAAAACACAAACGCATTACGATCATACAGAAACAAAAATATACACCTATACAGACACAAACACAACATACAAAGACGCAAAAAAAGGCACACAAAACATACACACACACACATCCACACACACTCACACACACACAAGCAGATCAAAAGGACAAACATGACTAATTTTATATATATACAAACACGATACGAGACACGCATGCAACCCACAGGCCAGACTTATTGTGATACACCATTAACACGACACTTACATTCACAACACGCACACACACATTAAAAAAAAACATACCCACGCCTTATTTTGATCACCTTTCACACGACCAGCACGCACAGTCGCAGGTGAGTGGGTCACAGGTGGAGACAAGGGGAGAGGAGGGGAGGGAGAGGGGGAGGAGAGGGGGAGAGAGGAGAGGGGGAAGGGGAGAGGGGAGGGGGAGGGAGGAGGGGGGGGAGAGGGGGAAGGAGAGGGGAGGGAGAGAGGGGAGGAGAGGAGAGGGGGAGGAGAGGGGAGGAGAGGGGAGGGTTGAAGGAGAAGAGGAAGGAATCAGGTTCGTGAAAGATCAAACTTTAGCTTCCCATGACAAAAAATACCCCCACCCTCTCCCCCCTTCCTCCTTTTCTCCCTTGTTCCAATCTTTCCTATAGAACTATTCTTCAACCTACCACCATTTCTTCCTTTTCTCCCTTCCTGCAAATTTGTCTTTCTCCCTTCCTGCTAGCATAACTTCTTCACTTCCTTTCTACACACCTTCCTCCTTCCTTCTCCCTATCCTCCCTCAATGAGTGTCTCTCGTCTTCTTCTCTCCCTCCCTCCCTCCCTCCCTCCTTGTCTCCGTCCCTCCCCTCTTCCCTCCCTGCATGTCTTTCTTGACCCCGAAACACCGTTCTGACATCTCTCTCCAAACGACATAATTGCGACCCTTTGATACCCTGACACGTCTCTCTCTAGGGATGCTGGACCACGAGTAAGAAGTATTAGGTTACACTTGACGTTCTTCGAGGCTCACAGGCGGGTTAAGCTAAAAGGTTATTATATACAGTTGGGTTATACCACAGGGTTACGTCACAGGTTCAAATTGCAGCTCCAATCGCATTTTTACGTCGTTGTTTAAATTCCAATAAAATTCACAGTTCAAATCGTGATTGAAATCAAAGTTCAGATCAGTTAAAACTTCAACACAGATCTGGTTAAACAACTCCTGAAAATAGGTTAAGCCACACGTCAGCTCAGTTTAACCCTCACGTCAGCTCAGTTTAACCCCCACGTCAGCTTAGTTTAACCCCCACGTAAGCTCAGTTTAACCCACACGTCAGCTCAGTTTAACCCCCACGTCAGCTTAGTTTAACCCCCACGTAAGCTCAGTTTAAACCCACACGTAAGCTCAGTTTAAACCCACACGTCAGCTCAGTTTAACCCCCACGCGTCAGATTAGGATCAAACTTCAACTCACATTAGTTTAAACCACCATCATACACCACAGCTTGGAGGTGCATGAACACTAAATATTCCCTCTCGATCCATCACCAATTACCACGAAAAAAAAAAATAATAATAATTCTCAAAGACAAAGAATAGACATTAACGAAGATATGAATCAGAGAACGTTCATTACGGTCTGACAGGTGTGTGGACAGGTGTGTGGTGGTGGTCTGCTGTAGAAGGCGAGGCGGGATCTGCAGCAGGAGAACGGGACATGTTATAAAAAAAAAGGTGTTGGACTCATTCTGTGGACCATAACATGATTGAATGGTTGGGTTGGGTTGGGTTGGGTTGGGTTGGGTTGGGGCTGGCTGGCTATTGGCTGCTTGTGGTTGGGTTGGGCTGCATTGGGCTGGGCGGTTGGGCTGCTGGGTTGCTGGCTGGGTGGGAATAAGGTTAAGGTTAAGGCGACACTGAATAAACAAAAAAAATAAAGAAAAACTCGAAATAAGAAATCGACATAAGAACACATGAATGAATCACAACATAACAACAAACAAACAAAACAAACAAAACAAAAACAAAGGCAAAAGAAGAAAAAAATATATACATCACAGTGACAAATTAAAACACACAAGTTACCAAGAATGAAAAACAAACCCCCAAAAAATAATTGATATAACGGAGTCTAAGATGAAGAGAAAGAATGATAATAAGAATAACAAGAGTAAAGTGTAGAGAAAGACAAAGACCGGATGTATAGCGTCACAAACACAAAAACGAACAAACGGGACTCAAAAAAAAAACACAGAAGTGATGTTTATTTTGACGAAATAAAAGGAAAATTGTGATTAAAATTTGTGTATCTAATTGGAATACAAGAAAGGAGGAATAAATAGTAAATCAAAATAGGGAGTTTATGCCTTCATCTATAAATAGGAAAAATAGGCATTTAAGTATTAGCTCATAAATAGAGAGAATGTGAGTTTATAACACAAAGAAACACAAACAAAGACAAAACAAAGAACAAGACAAAAATAAAGAAACAAACAATTACAAGAGTGGCCAAGAAACACCCCCCCCCCCACCTCACCTGAAAAAGAAAAAATATGAATAATAGCTCAGCGGCACACAACACTGAGGCGGGTGACTAGGATACAAAAACTCAACTGTATCTTCAATGTTAAATCTGTATTCAATATCTATCTGTAATGGTTATTTGTACTCTACTATCCTGTCTCATTCTTACCACGTACGTATTTTGTTAATTAAACCTCATGTATTTATCAACCTACGCTCAGGTGTTCATTCCAGGTAAATACTAGACGTGAGAGAGAGACGGCTCCTACCTGCAGCAGAGCGCCCGCCAACACCCATTATTACTACGGTTCCTAAGGTGTGGTAGGTGTGGTGGAGGAGGAAGAGAGGAAAAAAAAACCCACAACGTGCGGTAAATGTCAAGATGAACTTTTCACTCACAAAGGAGTTAGTTACTAAAGGTAATGCTGCAATATGGATAGATAATTTCAATGCCTTAGTACTGATGCCTGTCATGGTAAGTAAAGGCGACACAGGGTTCATTCATCATTTCTTATATTCTTTAATGGTCGGAACATAAGAATAAATGTTACGTTGTTTTTTGTTTTTTTTTGGGTTTACTGTTCTGTAACTGTCATGTTGTCGACCCAATTGTGAATGGGTAACAAAAATGTGTGGGCAATGAGGTCAGTCAGGATCAGAGCCGACCACACCTCTATACTGAAGGCTTATATTATTATTCAACGTGAAGTATCCGCCTTTTGCCTCACATGGGTACTCACTACACTCAGGCCTATGGGACCCACTTATATAAATGATGGGGTTACTGAAGTTAGGTCAATTACAAGTTGTGGTTCTCTTATTTCGTGTATCTGAGAATCTTTGATCTTGAGGTCTTGAGAAACACAGCCTTGAGATCTTAACTTCTTGAGATCGTGATGTCTTGAGGTTAGAGATGGATCTGTCCTCCTGAGGTCTTAAGATGATGAAGTCTTTAAAATAACGGAGTCTTGAAGTCTTGTTGAGAGAAGAGATATGTAATAGTCACGCACCAATAGAAACCACGAAGAGCAAAAAAAAAACAAAAAACAAACAAACACAACGTAAAAAAAATTCCCAAAATACAATTACATTTCCACATATTAACATTCTTCTAATACAACCCCCTAATTATTTGACTGATTCACATAGGTCTCAATCACACATACACACACATACACACACACACACACACATCTCCCTGTATTTCCATATCAAGTGTAGCCGTAATAATTGCACTAAACTTGCATCACTTTACTTCCTTAAATGTTGCAACTGTGAGGGGCGCTACCTGGTGCTGGGGCTGCCTTTAACATTCAAGCTATGTGTTGAGGATATAAATAGTGCCTCAGCTAATTCTGGCTACCGGAAGTGTTTTCATCTTTCTAGCTGATTCGTATAAGCTACAGCTATCTTTACCGATCTACAGCTAATTCTTGTTGCTATAGCTGTTTTTACCATTGCTAATTCTAACTACCGGAGCAATTTTTATCATTCTAATTACCTCTTCCCGCTATATTTATCATTCCAACTAATTTTTGCTCATCTGGTTGGTATTCAAAACATCGACTTAATTTCTATGTTCCTGTCTGACCTGAACACAACAGTTAGTTCTCCTCGTCTGGTTCTTTATATAACTCGCCATCTTTTACTGAGTCCATCTTGGTCCAGCTGTGGCCACATACGAAACTATTCCAGTCATCAGATAATTTACTTTTAAAAATCAACACCAGACAGGATTATTTTTTATTATTTTATTTTACAAACCTCAAAATATATATTAGTTTTTTCTTGTCACTTTATTAAAAAATACTTGGTGCGATTTTTAATTTATATATATATATATATATATATATATATATATATATATATATATATATATATATATATATATATATATATATATATATATATATATATATATATATATATGTGTGTGTGTGTGTGTGTGTGTTTAGCCTTCATTTGATTTATCACCTGTGTATTAAAACGATAACAGAATATTTATTATCATTTTAAAAAACCACAATATGATGTTTTTTAACACGCGGTATTTTTTGTATTAACCCTTTGAATCCTGAAGGTCTTAATCATCGTCCTAATGGGGTTATATCACCGTGCTCAATGGGTTAAATATATTTATTCCAAACACAGTAACAAATAACTGAGTAAGAACAACAAATTTACAGCAAACGAGAAGATAATCACATTTTCTTACGGCAATAAAATCGACCAAGTGACACCACAAAAAAAACACGATTTTAAACATTATATAACTCTTCCTGTAGTTAATTACCTCTGTTCTCTGATTAGCATTCCACACCAAGAGTTAATGATCTTATTTGACATTTAATAAAATCTGTCTTTATTCGGGTGTCGTTTATAACATTGTATTTAACTTTGCTGAAGGGAGGCTGTGATAACATTATCTCTCTAAGCCTATCTTCACAAGCTTGTTTTAACACTGTATATTTCCTGCTGTTTTGGT
Source organism: Homarus americanus (assembly GCF_018991925.1). Taxonomy (NCBI): domain Eukaryota; kingdom Metazoa; phylum Arthropoda; class Malacostraca; order Decapoda; family Nephropidae; genus Homarus; species Homarus americanus. The sequence continues at coordinate 5,210,385 of NW_024750852.1, forward strand.
CTGATGTCTGTTAAGTCTCGTTATTTTATCTGCCTTTACCACTTAATACTTTACAACTCAAGAGATTTTAATATTTCAGCAGCACCTACTTTACTACTTCTACTACTTAAACACTTCTACTACTACTACTGCTACCTCCACCATCAATCTACCACAACTACCATTCCCGCTGCATCATCCCACCCCTCGACCCCCACCACAAAAAACACACACACACCTGCCTAACCCCGCCCTTCCCTCTATCACTTACTCAGGTGCGTAGACACTGAAGTAAGAGGTTAATTAGGGCGTAATGACACAGGACCCACCTAGCTACCTCATCCTACTTTACGACACACACACACACACACACACACACACAAACGTCACTTGATTACAGGATGTCAATCACACTGCCGTCTCATAGCAAGGTCGATGGGGAGGTCTCTAACACATTCCCCCTCTTCGTAGTTACACAAAGAGATTGAGATGAAGGAGGAAGAAGAAGAAGGTCTTTGATACGTGTTTGAACAATCTTCAATAAAATAACTTACAATGCCACAAGTTGTTATTACATTTTAAAGGAGGTAGATTACATTTAAGAAAGTTATTGACTTTAAAAGGGAATTATTATATTTATGGTTGTTTACATATTGAAGGTTGGTATTATAATTATACAATAAATTGGTTTTCTAATTAAGGCAAAACACTTGTCTGAGGTCTTGTAGGGCCACATACAACGTTTAGTTAAAGTTCAATGATGTTTCTTTGAATTATTGTGGTCGCAAATACCGGCTACACAGACACACACACATACATACATACTCATATACACAAACATACACAAAAACACACATATACAAGCATACTTACATTAAGGACACGCAGACATACATAGACACATTTGGAAAAAGATATAGAGATATACACAGAAACATACATGTACACAGATGTGGGCGCCCGTCTTTCCCTTTTCACTTGTGAGGGAGCGCCCAGGGGTGAGGGGGGGGGAGGGTGATGGTGGTGACAGTGTGAATGAAGACAATGCCATTGTTATCACGCCTCAACATAACTCATCACCCTGGCAACCTCCTCACGTTCATTCCCACCTCAGTTATGTGAAGTACACACACACACACACACACACACACACACACACACACACACACACACACACACACACACACACACACACGAGACGCAAGAATTCAGAAATTATCATAAGAGGAGTGACCCAATACACGCTGCTATGGCTGAAACAACAACAACACACGGGTCATTTGTCTAATCCGCGACCTACTGCAGCCCCTGAATCAACACCTGCTGGAGCCCTTGAATCAACACCTACTGCAGCCCTTGGATCAACACCTACTGCAGCCTCTGAATCAACACCTGCTGGAGCCCCTGAATCAACACCTACTGCAGCCCCTGAATCAACACCTGCTGGAGCCCTTGAATCAACACCTACTGGAGCCCCTGAATCAACACCTGCTGCAGCCCTTGGATCAACACCTGCTGCAGCCCCCCATATAACACCTACAAACCCCAGTGTTGACAAGGATGGTGAAACATGCTGACCTTCCCTGACTCTTAGCTACTGAACTCACCATCTATCCAAAAGGTCACTGTGATGTTTGTCCATTTGTCTGTCTGTATGTCAATAAAAAAAAGTGAAATACAAAGCAAATTGGACTAAACTCATTATTTATACAGAGGGAAAGCCAAGGACTGTGTGAGTTAATTTGGGTAGACATAAATCACACTTAAAGGTCGATGTAATTTTTTTTTTCTTCTGTAAAGTTGATTGCATAGCGGCCTGAGTACCTTGTTGATTGTGTTGCATGAGATATTCCAATCCAGCACAGTGCACCTATTATTATTTAATTGTTCTATTCTGAGGGAGGCAAGAAAAGACATAATTATCACAGGAGAACGTCATTGTACCGCTGTATATATCAAGTCAGGACAATACACTGGAGGCCGCTGGAACGTAAAAAACCCCTTTGTGTGAGATCCTTGTCCACAACACCACCGCCGCCACAACCACCGCCAGCCTGTACTGCTGACTTCTACCCCCCTCGACTTCAAATTCCCCCCTCCTTGCTGCCACCAACTTCCCTCTTGCTGCCATCAACTTCCCTTTTGCTGCCATCAACTTCCCTCGCCACCAACTTCTCCCTCACTGCCACCATCTTGCCACTCAATGCCACCAACTTCCTCTGTCTTGCTCTTACAACAAACTAGTCCCGGTTATCTCATTATGTTTATGATCGTGTGTCTGTTCATTGACTACATTATCTTATGTCGATATACACACCTACACGTCGTGTGCGTCTGTCTGTACGGTATTTATCCATGTCTGTTTAAATATCTACAAGTGTTACTGATTGGAGTGAGGCTGGGCGAGGTGATGAGGGGTGAGGAGGGGTGGGGGAGAGGTGTGTAGGGGTGAGGTGGTGCAAGGAGAGGCGGGGATGGGTGGGGAGAGGTGGGGCTGCCAAGATAAGAATTAGTGTCACCAGCTTTTCCCAAATGGCCTTAACCTTGTGTACACCTGTCTGCTCCTTCCTGACACTGACCAGATAACTCTGGATCAAAGTGCTTGTAATAATATAACTCCCCCTGATTGGCCAGTACCGCCCACTGCTGGATGAAGGCCTCTCTCAGATGACTTCACGCTCGACTCTCCTTCACTACGGGGGCGCCACTTTTAATACTTTATTTGGCTAACGTCAGGCGATTTTATTCAACACAGAGGGGACCCCGTACATAAGTGAGTAGATCTTCTGTGCTCATTCAATGTTCCCAGATTATGTGACTCAGACATACAAGCTGAACACTAACACTCCGGTACACATGTTGGTGGTGTGGATGGCACTGTGTTCGACCTTCTTCACTTTTCCAACTGTAAAATTAGGTACCCAATTACAGCAAGGTCAACTGGGGGGTTCTGGCGCGACTAGTGACCCTGAGAATACGTGGCGAGAAGTGTGTCCTAGGCCGACGCACTTTAAATAATATAATAATATATATATATATATATATATATATATATATATATATATATATATATATATATATATATATATATATATATAATATATAAAGCTTTAATAATATACAAAGGAGAAACAGACCGATAGTGCCAAACAAAACTCTAAACAATATCTTCACAGTTCTCACCAGTAACACTAAAATAGGTCTATCTGTTGTTGGTTTTATTTTGGAATGACAAACACTCACTCATATACACAGAGTATTTACGCCTCCTCTCTTTCTCCTATTTCGTGTAGTAAACTATTATTCCAGATATTAACCTTTTGAATCAGTGAACATTAGACACTCCGCCGTATTCCACTTGATGATCAAACACCCCAACGCTAACCTAACCTAACCTAAAACCCAGATAACAATAGTGTGTGTTTCATCTTCAGATGAATAAAGTATCAGTGCTTAATTTTCACGTGATCAAGTCCTTTGTCAGATTACCTTACTGCAGTTGACATGAGAAAACAAAATACGAGAACAAAATCTAATAAAAAAAAATTAAATTTCATATATATATATATATATATATATATATATATATATATATATATATATATATATATATATATATATATATATATATATATATATATATATATATATATATATATATATATATATATATTGTTTTTACATCTCCTCACATTTCACTTCCTTATCTCTTGTAACTTAAGTACGTCTCATTTTTCCCCTCAAGTTAAACCAGGTAAGCAAGGTGGGGGTTCCCCTTCCTGCACAATCAGTAGTCCGCAGGCATTCTCACCTCCAACCTGGGCGTGGCTGCTATTGTATTACTAATGAGACCTAGAACTGTGGCAACCTGATAAATAAAAACAATAAAAAACGAATAAAAAAAATACATAGCGTTTGGTGCTTAACAGTCTGGTAGGAAAGGGTAAGTAATTCAGCCACGTAATCTTGTTCAAATATCAAGTTGTATCTCCCCTCTATCAACAACAAAGTAAACACACGCTATATGTACTATTACCTGACCTTCTATGATGATCTAATGTAAATAGGAGTTAGTAATCCTATACTACCACACAGGAGAGGCGTATTATCACGACCCTTCATTACGCTGTATCGTAAAAAACAAGAATAGTCTCTCTCTCTCTCTCTCTCTCTCTCTCTCTCTCTCTCTCTCTCTCTCTCTCTCTCTCGCGATAACTCTGGGGTTGGTGGCCGATAAGAGCGACACTCACACAACCACTGACCTCATCAGCTAACGCACGACTCGTAATAAGTACAGCACGACACAGCACAATGCTCTACGAATGAGGCAACCGTGTCACTAAGCTCTTCGTGAGAGGGGGGGGGGGGCATACCTAGGTCATAACCAGTGTTTCATCAGCTGTGTGTTGCTCTTTTGCCAATCACCTCATCTAAACAAACCCAACCTCGCCGAAACAAACCCAAACCCCCATCTAAACAAACCCAATCATCAAAATAAACCCAAACTCACCCAAACAAACCCAACCTTTCATCCACGAGTGAACCGAAGAGGTGATTGGTTGTGCTGTCGCGTGATAGTGAACAAGTCGATCTGTGATTGGTGGGTGTGTTGTGTTGTTTACAGAGTGCCCTCATAATTCTCCCTATCGACGGCGGGGCTGGACACGATGTTAAGCTCACCAAGTGATCCTTCACCCGCAATAATAAGAACAGAGAACGATAGTCACGCCTGCCTGTTAAACCAATGATGTATTAGTTGGTGTGTGTGTGTGTGTCACTAGATTAAATACTTCAGAGTGTGTAAACTGAATACTAATACCTTGAGTGTGATGAACTATAGAGATAAGAAGATTTCTGTTCAGCATATCAAGTGACTTATGTACCTCGTCAGTGCTGCAGTGAACTAAGAGGCTCTCAGTGTACCACCCAATGTTTATAAAAATTTCCTTGTTTTATCTTTCAGCCACAAGACTTGTCGGCCCACTGAAAATATTTTCCTCTTAATATGTAATGTCCCACTCACGCGTGTCTTCCCCCAGAGCGCCTCCTTCTACAGAGTCTCTCCTTCCTCCAGAATTCCCCCGTCCCCCAGAGAGTAAAATCAATAAAGAATAGACCAGATCGTGCCAAGTGACAGGGAACACGCCCGCCAGAGCTTCACTACCGACCATAATTAGTTCCTCACTGCATCTATTGACCTTTTATGACTTCATAATTCTGACATACCAGTAAACAGGACCTGAGGCTTGGGGTGGGGTCGAGGGGCGTCATCTGCTCTACACTTTAGGGGTTGAGCTGTACGGCCCCGCACTGTGTACTGCATAGATATTAACCACACTATTTATCTGCACAGGCTAGTAAGCCCTTGTTAGCCACACATCACGGTATAACAAGGCTTCTTATCCACGGTGAGCATAAGGAACATAAGCGTGGTTGAAGGCACCGTGTAGTCCCGTCTTATCACTCGTACATTACACGGTGTATTGACTTTGCTTACTCGCTGCTTGTATGAGTGTGATGGCCAGGCTGTATGAGTGTGATGGCCAGGTTCTATGAGTGTGATGGCCAGGTTCTATGAGTGTGATGGCCAGGCTGTATGAGTGTGATGGCCAGGCTGTATGTGTGTGATAAGTGTTTCCTGCACACAGTGTGTAGGTGGCCAGACAAACACAGCAAGTGGAACCGAAGTTCTCCTAGACAGAGGCGCCTTGTTGTTATTCAGTCCACCTGTGATGATAAAGAAGTTTTTACAAGAATAAATAAGTCATCATTAACGTGACCAGTCCTATATATTACTTACTTATATACGAGACAGTTGGGTCCGTTTTTTACATTGCAAATATATTAGAATATTTCTTTACACACGGGCTAACGGTAGGTGACGAGACAAGCCTGACTGAAGTAACAAAGATACTTGTAGCAGGTGAAGCAGAGAGCAAAGAGCGGAGGGCAGAGCAACACCAACAGCCGGGGGTCAGCTGCCAACAGACCTCGATCCCTCACGTACACAAGATGTATGAGGCTGGTCACTGTAACTGGATTAATCGTCAGTGGCCAACACATACATCAGTGTCTTGCTCACCACACCACTACACCACACCAAACTTCCATAAGGTCTGTAGCGACAACCAGAGGCTTGAAATTTATAAACAAAATAAAATCTGAAGCAGTAACGTAAAAACCAAAATATGAAAGTAGGATAATAATAACAGAAGGGAAAAACAATAACACTTAGAAAGTCCCAAAATACCTTTAACAACACAACTATCAACATACTGTCATCTGCTCCAAAGTAATTGATATCTTTTTCTTGTCATCATACACACAGTAGCGCGAGACAGGAGAAAAAATCATATCCTGATTACCTTCATCACATCTGGTTTATATGTCACCTAAACTCCTTCATTTTCGTGGCTGAAGCAGTAGACACCACAGACCTTCTCCCTCAGCCACATGCAGGAGTGTCTTAGTACCTGCCCACACTATACCTCACACCTGGAGGAGTTCATGTTCAGTTGGAGGACATATTACTCCCCTCCCTCCGCGTATTTTCTGGTTCTCGTTACATTATAACCTGTCCTGATCACCTGTGACTACGACCGTTAGAAGATTAATGATAAGGATCGTGGATATTAATATTTCTTACTTTAATTTTCCCTTGTAACTTGTTCACATAGATGACAGCAACACCAGACCGATATTAGAGGGACTTTACCGTAATTAAGAACGGGTCTCCCTCTCTCTAGTCAGGGACAAAAACTAACGTAACCATGAACAATCTTGACCCAGGTCACGACCCTTCCCAGCCAGGTGTTCCAAAACCTATGTCCAGAATTAGCCGTGACAACTAGTAGTGGTGTTGACACAAGGCCCAGGGGGGAGGGGGGACGGCGGGGAACGTCCCTCTGACCCACGTTAAATTCGTGTAAATATTAACATTCCCAGTCACTCCGCACACAGTTTACCAAGTTCCAAATATGCAGCTCAGAGCCACATCCACCCAGAACACTTTTACATCCAGAGGTCTTGTCCAGAAGTTCAGGAATGAAGGGCACTTGAGCCTTAGACAATTCTCAACAAATGTTAATGACCCACAAACTGCGAGTATATTATCATGACAACTGGTAATAGCACCTCGGGTTATTTAATGAGTAAAACTTTATATAATAACACACTTCAGCTCTTACAAGACTTTTTTTATTGTGAAATGTTACAGAAAGGTCAATTAAGGGCAAACCTTGACCACTCGGGGCTAAATGTTACCACTTAACATCCGGAAGTGAGAGCCAAGACGCAGATCAAAGTAGTAAGGAAACAGCGGGGCGGCGAAGAAGTATGACCGGCACCAGACCGTAGAATATGTGCAACGGGCGTACGGAAAGGGCAGAGTAACATGGGTATGGCATGTGCCCACGTACAAAAGGGCAGAGGAACAAGAGGGGGCGGGGGGGGCGGTACTTCTACTTATGGCAGAAGAAAGGGCCAGAGGGCACTGGGGCGGTATGGGTCGAAAGTTAAGACACCCTTACACCTCACACCTCCGCTATACCACCTGGCACGCTCTACTGAATTGACCTTTGTGTGTGTACGAGTGTAGGAGGTGTATGCAGGTATTAGGGAGAGAGCAAACGTTTCTCACTGTGTGTAAGTACGTGGGTAGGTGAGTGTGGGTGGTCAGAACAGCTCACTCCTGGGCCACAACTGTAGATGTGTGGTAACAGATAGACTCTTGAGCAGGCGGAGATAAAAGCATCTCTAGGGCACTAATACAGATCAGTACGTTAGGCGCGACACACACACACACACACACACACACACACACACACACACACACACACACACACACACACACACACACACACACACACACACACACCTTAATAATCCACTCTATGCTAAAGAAGTTTCCCCCCTTAAGACAGAAGACTCCAGGTTCGTATCTCCCTCGTCCTCCCACACACACACACACACACACACACACACCAATCTGTCTCCCGCTGACAGGAGATGGCCAGGTAACTCGCCACCCTCTTAATTTGGCAGGTGAAATAATTATAATCTACACAGTTATCGCCTACTTATAACAGTAAATGAGCGTAATTTTATGATAGAATAATTTATATGTAATCAACGTGTGTGTGTGTGTGTGTGTGTGTGTGTGTGTGTTAAGGCGAGAACAGTTATCGTTAAATCACGTCAATAACATCTTTCCTCCTTGGTTTTGACAATCACTGTGTATCTGTTCTGGTAAATAAAAATATATTCCAATATTTTACACCTGTATTTTATTATCTTAATTCACCAAACAAACTTTTACTTTCATCCATTACTCTTAATTATTATATATATTACAATTTCTTTATCACCCATAACGAAAATATAAATGCCATGTTTTTACTCCAGACATTAATAAGAATATAAACCAATACATTAAATATGTATGGAAATAAATAATAGATAAAAATACAATAACAATTAAAGATAGTAATACACACACAGCTTAAATAATTTCCGTATTTATTGATTTTTTTTATCTGTACCGGATTTTTATTTGAGTGAGTGTGAGTGAATACGTGAGTACATGTGACTGAATGGAGTGAATAAGTGAGTACATGTGACTTAATGTGAGTGAAAGAGTGAGTACATGTGACTGAATGGAGTGAATAAGTGAGTACATGTGACTGAATGGAGTGAAAGAGTGAGTACATGTGACTGAATGGAGTGAATAAGTGAGTACATGTGACTGAATGGAGTGAAAGAGTGAGTACATGTGACTGAATGGAGTGAAAGAGTGAGTACATGTGACTGAATGGAGTGAATACGTGAGTACATGTGACTGAATGGAGTGAATAAGTGAGTACATGTGACTGAATGGAGTTAAAGAGTGAGTACATGTGACTGAATGTGTGATGAAGAGTGAGGGAGTGAGTGAGTGATTACCTCAATGCAGAATAACACAAGGGATAACTTACCAGATATATAAGTAGACAGAGTGAAACAGTTTGTATTATTTGTTTACAAGAAGCACAATAAACAACGTAACAATCTGGTAAACACAACAAAAACACAAACAAAAAGATTATACAAAAGTACACCTGAGAGATACCTGTAATTAAACCCTTATAATTTAATAGTTAAGTCTACTGTAACTATAAACACAATACTATCAACAAGCTAACAAGATAACTATGAATACAACACACACACACACACACACGCACACACACACACACACACACACACACACACACACACACACACACACACATATATATATACCAAAAGATTCAAGTAAAATCCGCTTAAATACCAATAGAGAAAAGAACGAGATAATATTCAAAATTTACGACAACCACACCACCACGACCACACCACCACGACCACGACCACACCACCAACATATTCTTAATGCAGAATTGATAGCGTAATAAATGGAAGGTGAGGGTTATAAAATAATACCAGGGGTGGCCTTGTAAGGAACGGTGTGGAAGAGAGTGGCAGGGGTGGAGTGGGAGAGACGGGAGGGAAAAACAACATGCCAGGTGACCTAGATCAACATTAGTGTGATGGTTCAGTATACCTGGGTCAAACTTGATAAGATCGGCCTTGATATTTGCCATTTTTTGTTTTAGTTTCGTTTTAACTACTTCTAGACGATGCCGTGACCAAGGGGTACAATGTTGAAATCCTGAGTACAAGTCGAACCCCTGAGTACAATTCGAAGGCCTGGGTACAAGTCAAATGCCTTAGTACAAATCGAACGGCTGAGCACAAGCCAACCTGAGCACAATGAATTAACCCAGTCAGTAGAACATGTAATTCCCTTGACTAATCATGATTACACTGTCAGCAACTACGGGGCTGGGAATTTTCGGTCCTGTCTGTCTGTCTGTCTGTCTGTCTGTCCAAAATAATCCGAGAACGGGTTTGAGGAGTGACAAGGTCCACCGCAGGATATGCTTTAAGAACAAGTCATAACGGTTCGCTCAATGATAACACACACACACACACACACACACACACACACACACTGACAGTTTTTCGGCAACTAAAGAAAACTCTAACATGAGACACAACTCTCCAGGCGTGACTACATTAAGTCATATTACCAACCTCGCTATACTTCGCTGTTAACCCTGCCATGGATGATAACGGTTCGCGGGCAGGGTATGAATCCGCTCAAGTGATGTTTAATTATTCTGACAACAGGCAAGAAGTGACGTAGGTTGAACTAATACAACATTATTCCTTTTATATCAAGTAACGTGTGAATGTCAGTGTACCGCAGCGAGGATAAGGACAAAGTATTAGTATGTACAACACATTTTTTTTCTTTAAACTTTGTGGCTCATAAAAAAAAATCTATTTATAACCCCCTTGACTGGAAACGCTGCCTGCATCACCCTACCAGCCAACAGGAGACAGTAGACTAATGCCTCAAGAACGTGCATTGAAAATCTCAAGAAAGAAAAAAAAATAATATCAGAATGAGAGCAATTCCCTCCTGAGACAACATCAATTACCAACAAGACACTAAATTAAGATCACCAGAGATAAAGGTCCCGGAACACCTCCAAATATAAAAGCAAAGTAGTCATCATCAGTGCATCACCCCCTCAGTAATACGATAGAGAATACTTTACAAACTCTCTATTGTAACTTATGCCTCTCTCTCTCTCTTAAGACTCATACCAATCAATTAAGTAATGACTCTACTTAACAACTACTAACACCGGTATTATATTTTCCCTAATAGCCTATAATTACTCACGACAGTTTCACTCATTGGCCGAGTCATACCTTGTCTATAATTGGTGGAGTAGAGATATTACACACACACACGGCCACCCCCCCCACCTTGTAAATACATATATGAACGAAGAGGAAGGACAATGAAATGAGAGTAACGGAAGGAGGGAGGGAGGGAGTAAATGAAGGAGGGAGGAAGTGAGGTAGGGAGTAAGAAATGTTTAACGAGGAGAGGAGGAAGGGCGACAGGTTTAATAAAGTGAGGGAGAAGTTTAAACAAAGGGAGAAGTTAGATGAAAAAAGATGAAGAGAAGTTAAATAGGGGAGAAAGATCAGGTAAACGAAGGTATTTAAGGGAGATAACTCAAACAGAGACGGAAAGATCAAACATGTAGGTAACTGGGGTTGGTCGTTTATAACCTGTAATTCATACACCTCAAGGATAACTTGTCTCTACTGCCAGTTACAGAGACGAGGGTTTATAGGATAGTGCAATGGAACACGAAAGCCCCACCGCCCACCCATACTCACACCCACCCACACACACCCACACTCACACACACTCACCCACACACTCACACACCCACCCACACACAACCACACTCCACACCCCACACACACCACCCACCCACCCCACACACAAGGGCAAGTTCTGTCTAAAACACCTCTCTATAAGATATGTTGACCCCTAGAGAGGAAGGGGGGTGAACTGCACCTTGCCCTCAGGTGTGCCCGGTAATTACCTCATATTATGTTGGTGTTATGCTTCGTTTACTCAGAGCAGATGAGAAGACTGTGCCAGGGCGGGAAGGTCGTGGGGACTAGGGAGAGGGGCTGGAATGTCGTCCTTTTTGCGAGTTTACAGAATGCTGAAAGTAATAATGAAGATAATGGTAATAATTATGGTTACTGTCACCATCCTCATCATCACCATCATCATCATTATCATCATCATCATCATCATTATCATTATTATTATCCTATCATTCACTTACACTCTAACATTTTCTTTCTCAGTCTGTCTTGATAATTTTTAACTATACTGGACTGATGTCATTCCATCGTATCCCAAGTTATAGTCTAGTGACAGGAAACGGCTCGATGATGGACATATACAGTCATCTCAATAATATACGCGTTACAGATAAAAAAGGAACACATAAATAGAGACCTTGGGAACTGAGGAGCAAGAGTGACGGTCTACGGTGTAAATGGAGGAGGAGGAGGAGGGTATTTTCCCCGCCATAAGCACTAAGGGAAGACGCCGCCTCCTGGTGACTGAAGGGGCAGGTATAGACAATAGAGGCTGTGATCGTGGTGGTGAAGCCTCTTGGTGATCGGAGAAACAGCGCCGTCTCCTTATCACCAGCATCCAGGTTTATATATTATGATTTGGTGGCGGCGTCTTGGTAGCACAATGGAGCACCACTAAACGTTAAACTTTTAGTCGTGGTAACGTCTATACTAAACCTCAACTTCGTATACGAGTAACAGTTCAAGTGAGGAAGATCATCATCATTTGTGTCATGAACAATAACCATAATTCACAAAAATACCACAGAGCCCTCTAGGGCGTTTACTGACATTAAGAACACAGAGTGGAACAATGAGGCCAGCTCCATTACCGTGTAGGGTGAGTGGGTGGCAGCAGACCCGGATCTCAGGCACTGCGAGGACCTCCGAGCAGGTAATTGATTCATGGGAGGCACCTACACCATCCCCACCCGCCCACGAGGATACCAAAGCGCTCCCAGGGAAAACAAAATTACCACTCGAGCCTCCCAAGAAGTCTCTGTAGCCTGAGATAATATTAATGTCTTCCCAGAGGACGCCATTGCCCACCCAGACTGTTAGCCAACCCACTGTTGAAACATCAAACGCACGAACGTTCCCTCCCGCTCGTCTTCTTTCCCTGTACATCACCACAATGGAATTCTCTCCTTGTACAGGCTTCTCTCTCTCTATGTATAACCCGGAACTGTCTCCCTGAACAGTGTACACGCATTTCCCTCTACATATATCCTGCACCTATTCAAATGTATGGTAAACACACTATACAAACACCGCCTAACATCCTGAAGGGCCGCCACCACACACCAGCTGTGTACACGAGCACTCGCACAGCAGACCCACCATACGGCCCTCACCTAATGTGTAGGGACTGACTACACACACACACACACACACACACCTTGCAGTTAGGTTGTCATTGGTGCTAAATGTGTGTTAGTTTGTCAAGTCATCTCACACATTTGGTCAGGGCGGCAGCTAAGGTTAAAAGCAGACTGATTTTAACGAGATATGGTAAGAAGCTACGGGATTCCAGGAGTGACGCAGGACCAGTTTTAGAACATTTGGTCAAGGTTAGGAGGTCAGCCTGATTGCTTTTACAAATGTAGCGACACGTGAACCCTTGCCATACGGTGACCAAACGCCTATTTTAGTAAATTAAGTCAAAGGTGAGAGGTCAAGGAAGCGAAGGTGTGCACAGTACCGATATTCTTAATTAACTGTGAATAAGCTGCATGATCCAGGTGAGTGAACCAACCATGACTACTTCATGCCAGCGTCATGAGATCAGGACAGAGTTCACAGCAGCTCGACTCTAAACATACGGGTCTCGTTGGTTAACTCGGAATACCGTATACGCACTACGCAACAGATATACCCTGAGCGTAGGAGGAAATGTTATAGGTAACAGCGAATACTGGCTACCTGTTGAACACGATGCGACGTCGTAAAACTATCACTCCCCAGGCTCGCCCACTTTTAGAAATACCACCACAGCTTGACGTAACTGGTGCCGCTTGGTGATCTCCTTCCTGCTGGTGAGCCTGGCGTACTCGATGAACTTCTCTTGATGCTGAACAACAAACTAAAGGATGGCACACTTGGCATACTTGGTGACCAGTACATAAAGCGAGGAGAAGTGTGATGCTGGTGAACACTAGAGAGAGTGGCAAGTCTGGGGCGCTTGGTGACCGGCAGTGATGAGCAATACCGTTATGTATTTATCAGCTTAATCATGGTGGAGAGTAGACACACAAGGAGTGAAGAACGTGGCACGTCCTGGTGAATAAAAAGGTCCACTTGGTGCCCAACAGAGAGAGTGGTGAGCGTCATCAACCCGTGCAGACAACGAGGTCAACAACTCCGTCTCGGAAACACCAAGTTTTTCACCCCATGATTTCCTCTTCCAGGGTTTAACGAGGTAAGGGGGGTGACGCAGTACCTACCCTCATCTTAAAATAATTACGAGTGTGCAGCCCGCTTTTATCTCCTCGTGAGGCTGAGTGTACTTTATCCCTGGGAAGTGAATAAAACTGACTGACAAATATACTGAAAGCAGAAAAAACTCGCTTGTCCAGAAAAAAAATTCATACATGACAAAATTACTATTTCACTTAAGTTAAAACATTCTTTACTACCCTAACTCAGCCCAACTACACTAAGATACACACTCAATAGTCTGACAGATGGAATCCCGACACAGTTAATGAGAAAACACACGGTCTCTCCCCTGACCCCGTGTGCTGGACGTCTCACTCACTAAACAGAGTTATTAGCAGCCTGGTGGGGCGGGTCGGCCAACAATTTCTCTTTGTGAGAAAATCGAAGAGTCAAACAGAGGTGATATTTACAGAGCTGAGAACGTCCCTATAAACGTTACCAAGGACTCTGAAACGCGTCACATATCCTCACAAATATCTCTATTTTACACAGTATTTCCCTAAACATCCAGTAAGGAGATATACCTCTGCTGTCAATATAAAGGTCAGGTGAAAACACTGACGTTGTATTATTTACAACATTATATAACGGTAAGTAAATATTGTAGGGTCCACAGCTGGTGTTCATTAATACTACATAAGGTATAACGTGTACCCACAGTCCATCAACAGTGAACCAGGGTGGTATAATCTCTGTATGGCCGAGGAACATTTTAAGATCACACACACGTCAACAACTTTTCCACAGTTCATAAAATAAAAACATTATCTTCCGCAGTTGTATAATACCTGGATATATTACGTTCAAATCTTAATAAAAAAATAATAATTCAAAGTAAAATATATAAAAAGTCCGAACAACAACACCAATAATAATAATAATAATCCCAATAATAATAACAAAGAACAGCGATTGAGGGTCCCGACCACCAAGAATCACATACCACGAATAACAGAAGTGGAGAGATAACATCACGAGACAGAGGCAGTGATTACAGAGTGGTCCCCAACACACACTGGTCATTATTACCCAGCCCTCCATTGTCGGCCGGGGAATCCCAGACGCGATGACATAAGCAAGTTACGTACCATTTAGCAGAGCATACCTGACACGGCCCACCTGTCTCATAACATATAATGACAGGTAGGTACATACATACATACACCTGAGATCTACTTAGCCGCATGACTCAGGCCTCACCTTGACTCACCTGACCAAGAACACCCACTACAGCACATCCCCCTCATGGTCGATAACCCCCCCCCCCTCCACAAGTTATGTAAATGTTAAGGGAGAAAAAATCAAATAAGTAAATCATCCCCACAAAAAAATAATAATAATCAAAGAAAAAAAACATACGTACAAGGAAATAGTAAAGACGGGGAAAATATAACAGAAAGAATAAGGCAAGGACAAACGCAGGGAGATAAATAGTTAAGAAGGAATGTAATTAACGAGAACAAAATAATTAAAACACGAGAAGGAAAATCATTATATATTTATTTTTTGTTATTCTGTCTCGTTCCCCATCTTGCTACGGGGTGCATAGGTTGGTACACATGATTCCCGTCCGTCTACCCGTCCATCTATCCGTCCGTCTATCCGTCCGTCCGTCGGGAAGTTATAAATACGATAACTTCCACAAATAGCTACAATTAGTAAGCCAACCTGACATGTTGATAGACCACAAGATCTCAAACAGGAAATAATTAATTACTACTTATAACCATTGCCAGTATCCAGAGTTACGACACTCCATGGTGGTGGTGGGGAGTACTGTACCTCTCAACCTTTCACTGTACCTCTCAACCTTTCACTGTACCTCTCAACATTTCATTGTACCTCTCAACATTTCACTGTACCTCATAACATTTCACTGTACCTCTCAACATTTCACTGTACCTCTCAACATTTCACTGTACCTCTTAACCCTTTCACTGTACCTCTCAACCTTTCACTGTACCACTCAACCTTTCATGGTGACCTCCTTCACTATTCCACATCTTCACAATACCATAATAATTCCTACAATCTGACTTTTAATTTATTGATCTAATTTACGATATTTTATTTGTTTGATCTAGTTTACCGTATTTTGTTTGTTCGCTTCTTTGTTTATGTATTTGTTTGTTTGCTGATCTTTTACGGTATTTTGTTTGAATTTCTCATTTGACTACTGCAGAAGGCCCACAGGTAGGAGACATCAACGTCCAGGTGAGAGGAAAAGTTGTATAGTGACGGAAAGACGGATTGGAAGACAGGGCATTGAGTTCCTATAGACAGTGGTAGACAGACAGGTAGACAGACAGGTGGTAGACAGACAGGTGATTCACGTTGTCAGTACGTCTGTCAGCTCATTAATGGCGTCGATACAATTAATGCTACGTCGGGAGCTCGTTATTCACCGACTTAGTTTCTTTAACGAGTCTTGTTGTCTGATTCCTATCCTGTTTGTCTGTTTTTCTCATTCTTATGCCTTCCTGCCTTTGTGTTTTATTTCGTTATTCTCCACTTTGTTTTATTTCACTTTCTTCATTTAATTATAATTTCCTCACACCACCCTCTTCGTTTCTTAATAAAATATCCTTCGTTTTGCCTAGAACACGGAAACTAAAGTCAGTCATTTTTACGTAAGAAACTGACAGTAATATAAATCATAAGAAATCATTATTATATATACACAGGGAAAAACATCAAATTAAAGGCCACACATAACTACTTAATTAACCAGCTAACATTTCCTGGATACGATGAAAAGTGTAGACACAAATTTGGAGAAGAGAGGCGGCAGGGCTGGCTGGCTGGACACGACGAGTCAGACATTAGTGAGGGAGTGGCAGTACAAGCACGGATGGGGGGACGACAAATATGATGACGAAAGTGGAAGGAGAAATTAAGACGACAATAATTAACACTTGGTCGGATAAACAGACAGAAATGGAATGAAATATGGAGCCTAAAATGGTGATGAAAACCAAGTGATACGAAAGATGAGAATGAAAAGGGAAGACGAAGTGATAGGAGAGATGACACGACAAGACAGTGGATCAGAGAGGTAGAGGCGTCGCCCTTGGATAGGTGTTGGCTGAACTTCAGAGTCCACCCGGAAGCCGCCGTCGCTCCCTGACTTGACCCCGCCATTACTAGTGCTGTACCCGGGTTCTGGGGACAACTACTAACATGTCGCAAGAAAATAAATAAAACCTAATAATAATAAAAATTAATAATAATTCTCAAAATGTCAGGTACTTTAAAAAAATTAATTTCTAATGTTAATTCCCAAGGCAATTATTATATTAGGATTCACACATTATATTTTTTTCGGATTTTCCAATTATCTTAAGAATTAATTTGTTCTTCGTAAGATTTATTCTCAATAGGTGGAAAACCCCCAAGAGTTACGGCATGCAGGTGTACTGGAATCAATTTACACACACACACACAGTGACCATCAAGTGGTCGTCAAGGTGACCTGCTGAGAAAGATGCCCCGATAGGTGTGTGTGTGTCCAGTGCCAAGGTTAACAGGAATCCACTTTTACTGATAGCATGTATACTTTCACATGGGGTATACTCTTACAGGTAGCATGTACACTTTCCTGTCAGGTATACTCTTACAGGTAGCATGTATACTTTTAATGACATGAAGGTAATTCCACTTTTATGATTACTTTCACATGTAGAAAGTATAATTTCACTGAATAGCCCAATACACTTTCACCAATCTTGGGCTATCGTATATAAACAAATAAACATTATACACGTGAAAGTATTAACTGTGAAACTCTATTTTTAAACTCATCTCTTATTATACACACTAGAATAATCCATTTATGCAAAAGAAAATAATCATAATAATAATAATAAAAAAATAAAAATAATAGACGACTAAATCTTGACACTAATTATAACGTGTAGACAAATGAGAAGAAATCTCTCTCTCTCTCTCTCTCTCTCTTTCTACTTCCGTTTTTAATCCCTTTAATTTTCTCATTACTTAATTTTCCTCGCTTTTAAGGCAGACTGATACAGATAAGGTGGTGGAATGTGTGTGTGTGTGTGTGTGTGTGTGTGTGTGTGTGTGTGTGTGTGTGTGTGTCTAGGATAGGTATACCGTGGGAATGTTGGGTCAGTCTCACCACCACGTCTACTAACTACGACCAAAACTTCCCATCTTCACTACAAACACCGTCAACACAACTACCACCACCACAACGGAAGACAGAAAGGTAGACAGTTATCAGGTGCGACAGGGTGCGAGAGGCGCTTGATCTCGGCAACCCGGCCAACCACCCACCGAACCAACCACTTGTTGCTAGGTCGAAAAACTGGTCCAGGTGGGGTGGCGGTCCCTCTCTTCCTCTCTCAACTCCCACCACCCCCCCATCCGCCCCCTCTCCCACCCGCCCCCTCTCCCACCCTCCCACCCACCCCCTCTCCCACACTCCCATTCCACCCCCTCCCATCCTCCTATT
Source organism: Homarus americanus (assembly GCF_018991925.1). Taxonomy (NCBI): domain Eukaryota; kingdom Metazoa; phylum Arthropoda; class Malacostraca; order Decapoda; family Nephropidae; genus Homarus; species Homarus americanus. The sequence goes on from NW_024750852.1 coordinate 5,228,818, forward strand.
CCGTCCTCTATCACACTCCCACACTATCCTTCCACACCCCCCCACACACCCAAAAGTCACCTCACACCCTCCAACGCTATTCTCCTATACCACCCCACTTTGCCCTTCCACTCCCTCCCACACTCCAACACTATCCTCCCACACTCCAACAGTTCTCCCACTCCTAACTGTGAACGTTGTTGTAGTGAGGCCCAGCGTGTGGAGACCAACAATTCTTTGGGGTCGACCTTTTGGAAACATAATTTCTTCCTCGTTACACCCCGCCGAGATCACCTTTTAAAACAATGACTTTACAGGAAGGGCGAAAGTCTGGGCGTAAACAACAACACTGTAACATTTATACGGAGATATTAACTGGTTGTCTTTTGTTCAGATCTCGAGGGACACTTGAGGGGGGGGGGGATACTTTTTAATTTCTCTCACTCACTCCAGCAGCCAGAAGAAAAAATAATGAAATGCAATCACATCTTGATCATTAAACAGGACAGTATGAACTCTTAACAAAAAGTCTCTGACATTATCGACCCGGGGAGTGGTGACGATATATTAAGAGTTGCCAAATTTATATAGTAACTTATCAATGCAAACTCCATTCATAACTACAAAATCTGAATTACGAACAACCATAACAATATTATTAATCATAGTAATTATTTTATGACTAATTAATAAGACAGGTGTGGAGATACAAACTTGCAGGAACTACCACAGGAGACAGGTGACACACTACCTCAATTAACGCCAAACTTTCTTACAGGTGACGTGTGTGTGTGTGTAACGGGACTACCATACTCTCACAGTATAATTGATAAACCTGTAATATATTCTTTAAATCTTAAGTCAATCTCCGTTGTATAAAGTTGTCGACATAAGATCATAACCTGGAACAAGAATGAAACAAATATCTCCTGTGGGTATGTAGGGATGACTGTTTTGTTTACATGTCCTCACATAACCTCACGCTGAAGACCAGATCGAGCAAAACAACCAAGTAATCTTTTATCTCGACAAATAGACCACAAACCCGCGCTATTCTACAAAACACAAACCTCTTTAGATATTTGACATTTTATAAATACTATCAACACTAACCCTGAAATAAGCAGGACTGGAGTCAAACCTGTAAATACCAAATTGAGAGCTATTTTGTTCGATTATTTCTAACGCGTTGTTGTACCTTAAGAAACTTATATTTATGACCACCTTTAAAACAATGACTTAGTGGACATTGTCTCGCCTCCAACAACTCCAAAAAACTCGTAACATTTATGAGAAAATTAAGTAACTGGTCTTATTGCGTCACACACCTGACCCAATTATATATGTCTTACTTCGCTTAACACAAGGACCAGTTGTATAATATTTACCACATTTATCTCTATTTTCTTCAAGATATATTCAATAATTATACAACATACATTCATTTATACGTATAATCATGTGGTTAATTATAATTTTAACTCATTAGTATATTAGATTAACTTAAGATAAATATACTCAAAATAAGGTTTAACATATTCTTTCACCGGTATACTGACGTTGATATATATAGTTATTGTTCCACTTACTGGTATGATAATAAAGTATGTTTAGAAAAGAAAATAATAATAATAATAATAATAATAATGATAATAATAATAATATAATAATAATAATAATAATAATAATAATAATAATAATAATAATAATAATAATAATAATAATAATAATAATAATAATAATAATAATAATAACAGGTGTGACCGGGCAACAGGTGATCCCTTGATTGCTCAGCTTCAGGGGGTAATGGGCGACTCCTCCTCCCTGGTCCAACAAGAGGCCGTACCATCCCCGAGAACTATACTGTACTGTACACCCCGACAGTGTACTCATTTACGGCTGAGTACAAAAGACTAGTACACTGTAAGGGAGTCCAATCCTCCGCTTTGATGAAAATAATATATATATTTTCAATGACAGAATTATATTAATGTATGAAATGTTTAAATATTTACTCACTTATTCAGATATACTACGGAGGAGGAAGGGGGTACCAAGCAACAGGGCAGACGTTCAACAGCTACCAGACAACACCCCCCTCAACACTATCTACAACAGATCCAAGTGTTGTATAATGGCCAAATATCTTCAGGTCGGGTTGTTGTGTTCCAGGCGTAGTTGTCATATTATCAGGTGGTTGGAATACACTGAGGGGGGTATCCTTTACATAGCAATAGGGAGGGGGAGGGAAGGGGGAAGGGTGAAGGGGGAGGGGAGGGGGATCCTTTACATTTAATACCTGTATATATACACAACAAACATATCAATGAGTTATCCTAATGTACTTACCTGCCACGACGACAGAGGTTGAGGGGATAAATTTACAATTGGCCACCTGACCAGGAATGAGGATTACCTTGCAGCAAAAACATTGACTCAACGTTTGTGAGATTCCACTATAAACAACTTTTTGTGGTGGTCTCTCCTCTCCTCTCCCTGTGACGCCGCCACCACTACCAGTCTTTCCCATCAACGAGTGCAGGTTCAAGTCACTTATTAACTGGACAACAAGGTCTACTTACGACGATCAGACTTTGTGGCTGAAGACGTAATTATCTGTTTTGAGTTGTATCTTAAGACATAAAGCAAAGGGGCATTCTTATATTTTTTCACCTAAGGGAATATTCATCGTTTAGAGCCTCTGTGAATCGTAACCCTGGACGTCGCTATCTCTCCCCGTGTGACCTGTGTCGAGTATTCCCTGCCGAGCTTCACCACAACCACGATCACGATTTCCAACGATGCGTCTACCTGGGATTTTTTTTTCCTCTAATTGGGTATAAAGAAAAACGTTTATATCTCAAGTAGCTGAAACCATAACACGAAGATGGTGGTCAAAATGGTATCGAAATTAATCTCTCTCTCTCTCTCTCTCTCTCTCTCTCTCTCTCTCTCTCTCTCTCTCTCAGCAAGCGTGGGAGAAGAAGCAGGTTTTCCCAGCTTTTAACTCACAGTCAACGTATATAATTAAGCAGCTCGATCAAACGTGAGCATCAGGCAATTCCAGAACGAGTATCGCGGAACTGCAGGGCGGGAGACCGGCTGGTGGGGGGGTGGGTGTTGGTGCTACCTGGCGACAGATGTTACACGCCCGTCCAGTCGTTTAGGTGCACGTCTCCCTATATGCACTGTCAGATTAGCGATCAGTTGTGTCGAGTAACAATGTGTGTGTGTGTGTGTGTGTGTGTGTGTGAAATTAAAACCACTTTTTTTTACCTAAAACGAGTTATTATTTACCTCCTCAAGTTAAATCACACCCCCCTTAATTAAAGGTGGTCTTCATAGGTAAATAAAATAACTTCCCCATTCTAATTATTACAGCAACAGCGAGAAGGGGTCGGCCGAACTAGTTTCTGACGAGATAACCACACGGGTCAAACTAGGTCGCCCGAATGAAGGTTCTACTAGTTGGGTGACCCGCCAAACTTGATCACAGCGCCCTCCTCCTCCACACCCTCATTCTCTTCCTCCTCCACTCCCTCCTCCTCTAACTCTTCCCCGTTCCTCTACCGGCCAGAGCTGCCACTGTAGCAATGGTTTGGTGCCGCATTCTTCTTCTTCTTCTCCTTCTCCTTCTCCTCCTCCTCCTCCTCCTTTGTTCTTCTTTCCAGCTCCTGTCTTCCTTTTCCACCCCTTTCTCCTCAGTCTTGTCCTTTTCCACCGCCTTCCTCTCCTCCTACGTAACTTTCTACCCTTGTGTCATGGGACAAGATAATATACATAATTTGGACGAGAAAACGCACTTAGTTACGGTCGAGTCTTAGTGAAATTTTGAGGCCCTGTTGATACGGGTTTGTGATATTTTTTTCTGTCGTCAGTGTCGTTAATTTTCGTCGTTGTCGTTGTGTTTGTTGTAAGGTTCGTGTGTCATCGCTCACTGCCTTTTCGTAATTATTCGTTCACGCCTTCTCTTGGATCATTATCATCACCATCGTCTTCATCACCATCATCATCACTCTCCATCTAACCTTGTAATAATTATGGTAATCATCATCATCATCATCATGGAAATCTTGGCTCACCTTCCAGTAAGTGTCAATAGCCATAATCACCAGTCAACACGATCACTATCAAAGCAGGTCCTTGGTCACCTTGCAGCCGTCAGTCACTCTTCACGGGGTCTCGTGTGTGTGTGTCAAGCAGCCCGACCTCCCTTCTGACGACCACCTCACCTCTCACTTGTAAAACACGAGTAGCCTTCAAGTTCATACAGGTATACGTACAATGCACAACCAAATGAATCCCTAGAGCAATCAAGGAGGCCAGACCATGAACCTGAGCCAATTTACCACCATGACCCTGAGCTAATCTATCACCATGACCCTGAGCTAATTCATGACCCTGAGTTAAATCATCACTCAAGCATAAAACAAAAAAAAATGAAGGCTATTTCTGGATGGCCGGCGAGAGAATTATACCCGAGTGAATGACGGTGTAGAGCGGGGAGTGGGTTGGGCGGGCGGGGAGTGGGTTGGGTGGGCGGGGAGTGGGTTGGGTGGGCGGGTCGTCCTCCTCATCTGCCGCCATCAAGATCATTCAGTCTCTCGGTCCAGTCATGGCGCCTCGGGTACTGTACACCCACGAGGGACGATACTTACCGGGAGGAGACGACACTGACGCTCTGTTGCATCGTCTTGCTCAACAACAAGAAGCAAAGGGAAACTAAATCTCAAGACTGAAAGGGAGATATGGCCTAGTTTCTTCAGGTCTGGTGAGAGAGAGAGAGAGAGAGAGAGAGAGAGAGAGGCAATTTCACGGTGAACTAATACAAAAACAAGTAAAAACGACTGAATACATAAATATGTGAAAATCATGTATATAAAAAAATGATCTACATTGAAGCCCCACGTTGCTTGCATACCTGATGATGATAATACTATTTTTTTGTAACGTCTCCAAAAAGTTGAGCCAAGTAAGAAAATATGATAATTGAGAAGTGGGCGTTGAGGCGTGGGGGTGGCGTCCTGACTGACTTTATCTATCGGGAGGTTCTGGCAAAGTTTCTTCACCAATGTCCCGAGAATTAAAAAGAATATGCAACCAGAACACGAATTAATACCTAAATGATATCATAAACAATACAGAAGGACAACAAGATATAAGAAAAAAACCTAAAAAATAAGGAAATTCCCTAAGAAATAAGAAAACCTAAAAAATAAGTTAATTCCCTAAAACAAGGAAAATTTCAAGAGCCCTCATCTGGTCTTCGGGTCATCATCCACCACAAACTATGGCAATATTTTTCTTCAGACTCCAGCGTTGTAAAAGAGGAGTATCATCTCTCCCTTCCTTAGTGCCTTCCCTATACCTGAGTCATGATATACACTTTCTGAGGAGACCCGACCACCACCACCACCACCACCACCACCACCACCACCACCACAGGTATCTGGAACTTTCTTCTCTACCTTCTACTACCCGGTGTCTACAAATGCCTCACTTTGGAAGACTCTCACGGTATCTATGTCCTTCCCGTCCCTTTATTTCATTCCGTATTTTCCCTGTGTTTTCTCCGGGTATCTTTGCTTTCTTCTTCAATCCATATCATAACTCTTCCTCCTCACCCTCCTCTTCCTCCTCGTCCTCCTCCTCTCATAACTCCTCTACCCACACACCAGCACTATTAGCCTGCCTGCCTACCTGCCTACCTACCTGCCTAACAGTACTCAACATTACACTTCCAACCACGACACCGAACTCTCCTAATCTCCCGTCCTGTTGTACCCATTCCATGCTCTTCTTATCCTCCTTAAAATATAGGTGATGCCGGGTATACACTTCAGGAACGCAGGCCAAGACATATATAAAGTAGGTATTCGACAACAACAACAACGCCTCACTTTGTCATGCCTGAGTATCTGGGCCGACCTTATCGACTGTGTCATCTAGTCGACTTGCCTTTCTTCTCGACATCTTTACATCGACAGACTTGTAGGTGCAAAAATAACTTGTTCGAAAATATCAATGACCTGAACAAAAACGAGAGAGAGAGAGAGAGAGAGAGAGAGAGAGAGAGAGAGAGAGATATGAGTATTTACAAATGGTCTTCAGGTAATGCTTGCTATCGTTTCACGCTTCATCATTTATGCTGGAAATCTGAAGTGTTTGTGTAGTGTTGACCGTAACACCCCCCCTCCCCTCTCCCCCTCAGCACCCCACTATACCTGTCCAGCATGAGTCTCCCTCTCTCGCCTCACCTGTTGGACTTGGTAATGAGAGTAATTAGCTGGAAACTCGGTTGTATTATATATATATATATATATATATATATATATATATATATATATATATATATATATATATATATATATATATATATATATATATATATATATATATATATATATATATATACCTTTAGAGATTCAAACCAAACCAGAATATTAAATTACAAATAGAAATTAATTAAACGCAAAACAATATCATATACCAATTACTGTTCCCGACGTGAAGAATGTGAGGGAGGGAGGAGGAAGACGTGAAGCATGTGAGGGGGGAGCAGGAGGACGTGAACAACAAGAAGCTCGAAGGATATTGTGCAGGTACCAGTGTGTGTGTGTGTGTGTGTGTGTGTGTGAGTCGTAAGGGGAGATGCTGGAGGTAAGGAATAGGCAGGGGAAGGGACAATACAGGAGAAGGGGTGATGCAAAGGAAGGGTGATGCAGGGGGAGGTAATACAGAGGGAGGGTGATGTATGAGGAAGAGGTGGTGCGGGGGAGGGGGAGGTGTGCCAGTGACGTAAAGCGAGAAGAGGAGGAAGGAGACGCACGGACGAGGGTAAACCGTGAGATGTACTCAGGAGGGGCGGGATGTGACGTGGGGGAGAGAGAAACGTGAGGCGTGATGCAGGAAGCTACTTAATAGATGGGTGAGAGGAAGAGCGAGCGAGGAATGGAGTGGGAGGAAGGTCGAGTAGTGTGAGTGTGTGTGTGAGGCTGCAATGTATTTCAACGCCTTCCCAACACCTGAGAGGTTCAGTGCACAGGGCCCAACTAACATACACAACACGGCACTCATAACACCTGTACCCCCGACCACCACACTCACCCTATTCACCACCTGTCCAATACCCACATCACCCGTCCCAGTACATAGTCACCTGTGAAGTAGAATCCGATCGAGTGTTAATAGTAGCTGGATTACTTACATCCGGGTCCTTTGTACACACAACTATAACCCCCCCAAACCTGTTATATATTTAAAAGTACTTTATAATGTAAATCTTCGTCTCTTTGTCTAAGACTATATAGTATAGAAGCAAACATCCTGTAGTGGCTTTACAACACATTTTCACAACATTTAATTTAGACATAACATTTTGCTCCACCCAGTACCTGTCCGACTGCCTATAATACCCATAAGAATAGATCTCTTCAGGTCACCGTGTAGAGCTACTGAGATACACAACAGTTGCTCTGAGGTAATGGTGGCGACGGCGGCCAAGCACCACGTATCTAACTATTCCTCTCTCCCTATGGCCTTGAGGAGCCAGGGTGAGAAACAACAACACCTCCGTCATGCTACCGTCTTACCCTACGATTACCTGCACTACGCCATTGTCTCAGGATGTCTCGGGTCTCGTTGTAGGGCCAAGCTTCTGATCTCGTAGACAATCAGACTTATACCAATGCCAAGCTTCTAAACCCCCTGTACCCCCCCCCCCTTACGACAGACACCGCTCACCCGCCCTGACGGTGTTGGAGGAAATGTAGAAGATATATGTGAACGTCCAGAGGTGTAATGACCCTCACCTGCCGGCTGGACACACCTTCATTATATGTTATATATTCAAGGTGTGAGCCGCCTTCTGTAGGAGGAAATATTTGCTCTTATTTGTATTAAAGACGGGATGACGACACAGGCCTGGATTATACACGACTGGATGATACTTGTTTGGATGACGTAAGAATGGATGACAAAGGGCTGGATGCCACACGACTCGATGACAAACATTGCATCATATAATCGACCAATGATATTAGAGTGAAGAGTGTCAGCGCCATGGTTAGGGAGGCAGCAACGCGGAGAAACACCGTATTAAATATCCAGACTAACACTCCACGGACTACAGAGCGTTGATAGGCAATATAGTATCTTCCCTGGACGCCACACACACACACACACACTTCAATACAATTAAACCCTCCGTCCCAGTCGAATTCTTCCCTGCAGCTGATCCCTTCGCTCTAAATCCTTTGTTCCACTTCAACACATCTTCCCACTCATAAGGATTCTAAACACTGGTCAGCAGTCAGACAACATCCACTATATTATGATTTAAGTCTGTAAAGAACTTGACACGAGGCGAGGTGTGATAACATCGTCTTGGCGTCTCATCATGACGACCAAGATTCGATTTTCTTAATTTCCTCCTCCTCCTCCTCCTCCTCCTCCTCCTCGGGGTGGATGTTCCAGCTGTCCTTCAACTTGTTGTACCACAGCTGACTGAACACTGATCTAACACCCGGTAATTCAACGTAAAATAGAATCCCGACGTCTGGTGTTCAACAACTGGCAATAAGACACCGAAGAAAAATAAAATAAAAAGAGATGGTGAAGATAATAAAAGAAATAGGGTACAGGGGAGGAGACCAGCCCACAGTTTAGGGCCAGTCGACGAGGTCACAGCAATAAAGTTTCCCAGGAACCAGGAAATTAACGGACGAGGTCAAATCAGGTCGATCGGAAAAACAAGGTCACCTAGAACGACTGTGGGTCCATCTGGTAAACCCCAAAAGGTCACTCAACAACCGGACGTTGATTTTGGCCTTTCACTATGATGTAAAAACTGCTAAGAGTTGAGACGATACCCATAAAGGTGATTGGGCGACTCATGTATGACAGCTGAGGGAAGAGAGGATCACATGCAAGAGTCTTCTGTTATGATCCTTTATGGGAAGCAGCGGCGCGGAACACTGGCCAGGCAGGAGGGGGCTCTAGGACCTGACTACACCCAGAGGTATTCACGATAAAGATGGTCGCACTGGCCAAGAAACAAGACAACAATGATATAAGAGAGAGATAGTTTTACAACCTTCTACTGTCTAGCTCCATCACCCCTGCTGCTGTAAGGAAGACAAAGGGTGGTGGAGGAAGCTGTCTACCTCTTTCTACATCATTGGTGTTTTTGGTGTAGATGGCGGTGAGAATGAGCAAAAAAAAAAAGTCGGTGAATAGACAAACTTTACATAACGTAAGGATCTAGGCACCCTAACTTATTTCACCTGATGATTAAACACCCTAACGTTAACCTAACCTAACCTAACCTAATCCATAGGTAGCGTTAGTGTTTAATCATCAGGTTAAATAAGCAAGGGTGTCTAATCTTCATGTGATCCCAAATTTTCAAACATCACCATCGTCGCGTTAGGCATTTATAAGACAATCAAGAGAAGGTCTACTCCCTCACACATACAGCAAGTTATCATACGTGGTGTAGATGATAACATGAATAATAACAAAGTTGTATTCCAAGTTTTCACATATGAGGTGTTATCATCCACTGAGTCAAGTCCTGCCGGCGTCGCAAAACCTGGTGATGATGATGATGATGATGATGATTATAATAATGACGATAATGACGGCGATGATGATGACGGGAAGCAACTTTCCTGTGTGGTTTATCAGCTTCTCCATCTCTATCTTTCACCTGACTAACTCCCAACTCTTGTCTACTCTCAACCTTCCTCACTACGGTTGGAAAATATCACAATAAAAAGTTCCTCTACCGTAAAAAGCAAACATCAACATGCGTCCAATTTTTCCCTTATAAAACCTCCTTCATATCGACTCAAATTACCATCTACTGTCTCGTTGCTTTATGCCAGTACACGATGACTTGGGGGGGAAGGGGGGAAGTATCATAAGGCAAGTGTGTTCAAAAGCACATCCAAAGCAGTGGAGGTAGGTGGACAGACCAAACATTTCCTCATTTAAACTCACCACTTTTTTTTTTATATGAGATCAACTAACGATGCTTTCTAAGAACACACATGGCTCACCAGTCCGACCTGTTGTTCGTTTCTGATTCCTGGTAACGTGGAAAATAAAAAATGGGAACGGGGTCTGACACACACACACACACACACACACACACACACACACACACACACACACACACACACACACACACACACACACACACACACACACACAGGGTTATCAAGGGTCAACTACTGAACACCAGATACCATACCTCTTTTAGTCGACAGATCTTCCGGAGTGAATGTTGACATCTTCAGTGACTGTTACTTACCTGAAACAGAAAAGAAAACAAACCATTAGATGCTATGTATAACTTACACATATACTGTATGTATACGCTGAAATCCCACTATAAGAGAAGACAAAGACAGAACAAACGAGTGGGATTTACATATTATGATTTATATATAACTATAATTGCTTCAGATAATATATACATACGCAAAGTGTATACATAAATGAGTAAATACATAATATATACACACACAAACAATATACATGACGCAAACAATTAATACACACTATATATGAAGACGATTACATATATGTCTTAAATTATATCAATATCCAACATAAAGGTCTGGGGAGGAAGCTTACAAAAGGTAAAGGAATATAAGAGATGGGGAGCTTCACCACGCCTCTGTGTCCCTCCCTCCCCGCCTCAGTGAAGGTGTGGTAGGCCCTCACCTTCCTCACCTGAGCACCACACATACTTATCATAATTAGCATAATGCGTTCACCTGCACCTGAGCACCATATATACCTGGACTCACCTGTAATTAAACACTATGCACATCTGGACTAATTAGCTCAACAGCTACACCTGAGCACCACGCACACCTACACTAATTGACGTTCTTTACCCAGGTACATTGGACAACTCAAATGCAAGTTAAGGTCATCAGTTAAAAAAACACAGGACATTTATAACCATGTTTGAATTATTCATATCATTTGTCTACCTGTCTGTGTACACATATAAATGATGCATCTGGGTGATATAGGAATATAAAAACGTCATATAAAGATTTCATACCACATTATTTAGCCTTAAGAGTATCCACCCTAACGCTAACCTAATCTGTCCTACGCTAAGCTAACATTATCCCATCCTAACGCTAAGCTAACGCCAACTTAATCGAACACTAACCAAACCTAACCTAACCTAACCTGACCCAACCTAACCTATAACTTAACCTACACCCCCACAGGTTAGGTTAGGCTAGAGGGTTTAATCATAAAGTGCAATAAGCTGGGACGGAGGGACTAAGCTTCAAGTGATCCCCCAAATTATTCTTAAAAATTACAATGTCTTTTTTTTTTAATCTAAGCTTAATTTAAATGAAAAATGAAGAGCTGATGGAGATTATTACACAAACCTCAACACCACATAAACAAGGTCTGACCAAGATAGTACTTTAATGGCCTTCGTTCAACACTGTACTAAAATACTATGTAATATAAGAGAGCCTGCAATTACCTGTCTCTGTCTGTCTGTCTGTGTGTGTAAGTAAGTCAGGGTTGTGGCAGCCTTCATAAAGTGATAAAGTGTTCTAAAAATAAGTCAATTAATACAAGTTTATTTTTTTTCAGACACACAAACGATACAGCCAAACAACAGAGGTCGGTAACAGCAGTTAGTTGTATCTCTGGTGTTTGTGACTCTGACTTACGAGAGTTGTTGTTTTGATAGCAAATTCCTGCATAAACAATGCTGTCAACTAGTACTTGGGTGTACTCTGGGCATGACTAGTACCTGGGTATACTCTGGGCATGACTAGTACCTGGGTATACTCTGGGCATGACTAGTACCTGGGTATACTCTGGGCATGACTAGTACCTGGGTATACTCTGGGCATAACTAGTACCTGGGTATACTCTGGGCATGACTAGTACTTGGGTGTACTCTGGGCATGACTAGTACCTGGGTATACTCTGGGCATGACTAGTACCTGGGTATACTCTGGGCATGACTAGTACTTGGGCATACTTGGGCATGACTAGTACCTGGGTATACTCTGGCATGACTGCTAGGGTATACTCTGATGACTAGTACTTGGGTATACTCTGGGCATGACTAGTACTAGGGCATACTCTGGCATGACTAGTACCTGGGTATACTCTGGGCATGACTAGTACCTGGGTGCATACTCAAGTATGACTAGTACTGGGTAGGTATACTCTGGGCATGACTAGTACCTGGGTATACTCTGGGCATGACTAGTACTAGGGTATACTCTGGGCATGACTAGTACCTGGGTATACTCTGGGCATGACTAGTACTTGGGTATACTCTGGGCATGACTAGTACCTGGGTATACTCTGGGCATGACTAGTACCTGGGTATACTCTGGGCATGACTAGCACCTGGGTATACTCTGGGCACGACGAGCAGTGTTATAAAGTATTCCAATTATCATCTAAACTCCTAAGCCTTATATAAGAAAACCATCAGTAATTACCTGGTCATTTCTCACCTAATAATACTGTCAATTTTAGACATAACTTTACGGAGTTCTTAATTAATATGTAAAACAGACATAAACAACAACAACAAAAAACATTCGAATGTTGTTAGTAAGTGGGTAGGTGTGTGTGTGTGTGTGTGTGTGTGTGTGTGTGTGTGTTTGGTATGGGTATAAGTGGGCACGGGTATGAGAGCCTGGTGTTGGTATTCAGGTACTCACACACCACATTCATAATACCGTTGACTTTTACTGTTGAACGAGGCTGCCCATTATGTCTTTTACAGCATGTTGCCATCAACCAAAACACGACCAGAGGCACACAGTTCAGGTCTGAGCCAGTCTGATAAATTATTACATCAAACTTAATATTAACCATAAAATATTCTGACATATATACACAAACATTTGCATAAAGAGCCACGTAAAATATTATCTGCAAAAAACCTATAGAAAGTTTGACATTGGGGTAAACATATTATACAAAAAACAAAAAAAAAGTGAGAAACTCGAGCAGATTTGGAGAGGTGAGGCATAAATCACCATAATATATGAGGTGGTTGGAACTGGCTGGCATAATACTGATGCCCTGTGGTTGCTCTCCTTCCCACCACTCGTTTCTGATAAAATTTATGTTCACTCATTCCTCATGACTAAATACTAAGCCAAGGATTTCAGCGGCTGCATCTGGTTTGTAATTTGAGTAAAAAAACAACAACATAATATTTCACAATAACAGAACTTAATATAAAGCTTGAGAAGGATAATAATAATAATAATAATAATAATACTAATAATAATAATAATAATAATAAAATAAATAAATAAATAAAACTACCTGATATAGACCCAGTTCACATCTTCACTCGGCAGAAATATAGTGACAAAATAAACCGTAATTAAACAGGTCTCGTGATTATCTTTTGTGTTTACATCCTTTTATAGTCCTAAAGAAGCCCCCTCCCGAAGTGGTACACCTTGGTGGGTCAGGTGCCTCGTCTCACACCTGCCCTAGTTACCTGAGGGACAAAAGTAGGACCTGACCCACCCACCCGTACACAACACTAACTGGTTTAAATCTCTCTCTCTTAAAATGTAAAAAAAAAAAATCCAACATCCATTAAATTCAAAACATCCATACCAAATTATTACAAATCTGTCTTCTATGAACCGTCTAAGGGAACGCCTGGCGAAGATGATAGTCTGGCGTAAAGGAAAAGTCATGCTAAATTAATAGGGAAGCGAAGGTCATCTTGAAAATCCTTGTTGAGTCAACTTGGTGATCACAATCTGGGGTAAACACACACGTCTTTTATCTGTCCGCCTTGACGTGAACTCTCTCTCTCTCTCTCTCTCTCTCTCTCTCTCTCTCTCTCTCTCCTACATACCATTCTCTATACTATATGTCGATATAAGGGACAAACGACAGAATAAAAACATACCGTAATTTATCACCGAAATAAATCGCGTCACACTTTAATGGCTACAATTACCTAACAAAAAACAAAAACAAATAAAAAACTAAAAGATTATAACACAGACATTCACTTCACTATCTGACCAACATAACACAATCACTCCCCCCCCTCCCCCCAAAAGAGCAACAACATTCCAATTAAATACAATCACTTGACTCACTGACCCACAAAAACATATAATTAAGTGAAGAAGAATACAAAAATACAATTAATACAAGCAAATGAGGGGAAAAATACAACACTCACCTCGCTGTATAATTCACACAATCTAACCTTAACTCACAACAAAACAAACCAATAAGAGGCGACTAAAATGTCTTCATAAAACATTAAGTATAAAAGGTCAACTGAGAACATTACCCTCTCCCGCTAAGGCTAAAGTCAACATATACTTATTACTGTTATTAATTCTTGTGTCAGGTCTTGAGAACAGAAGCTGGTGGTTTGTTATTATGGCGACCAGCGTATACCACTGTTATTATTGTTTTGTGTGTACGGTGACGAGAGAGAGAGAGAGAGAGAGAGAGAGGTGGTGTTATTTACCTGTTCCCCATTTGGTATAAAGGTGAGTGTGACCTGTACTCACCTGGTGTTGATGAGTGACCGTGTGAACCTCTACCTGTACTCACCTGGTGTTGATGAGTGACCGTGTGAACCTCTACCTGTACTCACCTGGTGTTGATGAGTGACCGTGTGAACCTCTACCTGTACTCACCTGGTGTTGATGAGTGACCGTGTGAGCCTCTACCTGTACTCACCTGGTGTTGATGAGTGACCGTGTGAACCTCTACCTGTACTCACCTGGTGTTGATGAGTGACCGTGTGAACCTCTACCTGTACTCACCTGGTGTTGATGAGTGACCGTGTGAACCACTACCTGTACTCACCTGGTGTTGTCAGGTATTACTTCGGAGGTTAAATCAATGGGTTTTCAGAGATCGTTATTTTTGTTCATAAACTCATTTTTTGTCTCTCATTTGTTAAGTTCATGAGTATCTATTATGTTAATTTAGCTCTTTATCTGTCTAAATATTTGTCTGTCTCTTTTCAATATACAGTAGAAGTCGCCGTAACCTCATGTTGCAGGCTTACGTCTTGACCTCGTGTTGCAGGCCATCGTCTTGACCTCGTGTTGCAGGCCATTCCCGTAACCTCGTGTTGCAGGCCGCCGCTCTCGGGGTGTGGTCGGGAAAGGTAACAAAAACTGGCCTGACCTCGTGGGTCTAGCGAGACACCCGGATGTTGGCAAAAAAGGAAGAGAAAAAGTAATATGTAGGCTGGACCGGTGGCCAGTAGGGGTAACCTCAGTCCATTTTCTGTAATGCAGCCTGAGGTCGACCTGCAGTGGCCTGTTGTGAGTCAGAATGTTGACAATAGAATTATAATTTAGGATTACACTTTAAGTCAAGTGTCAGCCTGTAATACGTTGCAAGATAGGCTGTTAGGTTAGCCTGCATTATCTCCCCGTCAACCTGCAAGATCGGGTTGTAAAATTTCTGGACAACCGATTGACCCCGTTGCGCCTGGTCCTACATCCCCTACTCCCTCTTAATTATATATACACCCTTCTCCCTCCTACCCACCCACCTCCTCCACACATTCTCCCCCAACCCTACCTTCTCCATTCTCCACCTTTCCTTCCCCGCTCCCCCACATCGTACTTATTCCTACCTCCCTGCCCACAATAAGGAACAGGACCTTGGGCGTAACATCTACGTCTGGAGGCTCGCACGACAACTGATCAGTGTCACCAATGTTGCACGTGACCTGGATGAAGATGTCAAAAAAACAACAACAACAACAACAACAACAAATAAAAATGATAACAATAATAAACACAAATAAATATAATAAAAAAACCCAATGTAATAAAAAATCAAGAAAAGAGACGAATTATGCTTAAACAAAAGTAATAAAAGACAAACCAACAAAAACAGTCAATTAATTATAGATCAACTTTCATAAAAACAACACCATCTTGTCCCCGGGCTATGAGGGTGTAGGTCACCCCCCCCCCTCACTAGAACGTGATTGGGGGGTGGGGGGGAGGTGATGAGGGGGTGGGAATGGGTCATGAAGGGGGATGGTGCAGTGAAGTGGCGTAGGGTGATAAAGAACGGAATAAAGGGAAGTGATAGGAAAGGAGAATAGGCGGAAGAGGAGAGAGAGAGAGAGAGAGAGAGGAGAGAGAGAGAGAGAGAGAGAGAGAGAGAGAGAACGTAGCGGAGGTAGTGGGTAACTTACACTCACACACCCGATATAAACCAAGATACTTAACCAGTGTTTACATTTTCATCCCCACACACTCCCAACATCATACCCTCACTCCCCCACACTCCAATACCCCCACACTACTACCCTACACACCCACATCAAACCCCCCACATCCCCACCTCCGACTGTCAACTAACCCACCAAATATTTCAAGAACGACACTCACAATAAGACAGTTAACAAGATACCTACAATACAATGGACAATATAAAACACAACTAACACAATACTCACATTAAATACAAACAAATCACATTTACCTGGTCTAATTAAGGTAACAATAGCCACAATAATCACCATCTCATGACACAGGATAAAAAAAAATCAACTACAAAAATTTCTAAGAATTTCTGAAATGTTGTCAAGTTAAAAACAAGTGTCAAATAAAACAATAGATTAATCACAAAAAAAACAAAAGACTATAAAATATTTCCAAATTACTAACTATCAATAACACGTAAAATAGAACAGATAACCAAGTGACAGAATAACAAGAGTGCTTCAGTCATTTTAACAAGCTCTCGTTAACAGGTGACGCACAGGTAACACACAGGTAAAGTCTACGGTAAGTAAGGGTCACGTTTCGCTAAAAATTGACCTTCACATTTCAGTTGGATATTTTTTTGTTATTTGTGTGTGTCATGTTTTTGTTGTGTAGGTAACTGAAAACAACGGTAGTCTTACACAAAGGTATGCGATAGTTTTTGTGAAGCATGAATCAAACGAGGTGGGATAATGATAACAATTAACCGTTTATTATTATTATGTTTACTATTATTATTATTTTTCTTCTTATAATTATTTCAATTATTATATTATTATTATTATTGTTGTTGTCACTATTATTATTATTATTATTATTGTCACTATTATTATTATTATTATTATACCAGTTGTCATACGTAAACAAATGGAGGGAAACAAAAGCAGTTAATTAGCATAAACAAATGATATAAATAAAAAGTCAATTAAAAATCACTGATGACCTTAACAGATAAGAGAAGAACGAGACACAAGATAAAGAAGAAGAAATGAGAGCATAAACAAGAACCAATAAAAGATAAACAAACGATAAACAACCACAAGATAAACAAACAAAAAAACAAAAGAAAACTTTTAAAATAGGATAATTAAAAGATAAATGGGGTATAGAGATAACGAAGATAAAGGTAGGAAATAATGCATAATAAAGGAGGAAGAGAGAGATAGAGTAACTTTCTTGATCATAAACAAACACTGCGAAGATGGAACACAGAAGTAGGTGTAAAAAGGCGTGTACAAAAAACGACCTCAAACAACCACCCTACACCCACCTCACCCACCTTACCCCACCCTACACCACCCACACACAGGAAGTCAAAATCCGCACCGTCACACCCTAGTAATGGACACCTCACCCTCAGCAGAATACAACAAAACAAACGGTACTTTTAATTAATCTCAAGTACTGAAAGAAATACACATTGTCCACTTGTCTATCATTGTGTGTATTAAAAGTATATATTGTATATTAAACTATTATTGTGTGTATTGAAGAACATGTATTAGAGATTAATTATGCTGGTAGTTAAGGAATGGAATAATACAAAGACAGACAGACAGACAGACAGACAGACAGGCAGATAGACAGACAGACAGACAGACAGGAAAACCAGAACAACGGGACAACAGGGCAACAGCATCCCCCTCCCCTTCACCCTCCCCCCCCAACAGATCAAAAGGAAACACTCCATCACCCCGACCTTGAGGACAATTAGCGACGCCTTCACCAGGAAAAGAAAAAAAAAGGGAGGGGGGGGGGGTGAAATGCAGTAGCGACAGCGACCTTCAACGCCAAGGACCTGTTACTCGGGCGTCTTCAAGGATGACCACCACCACCACCACCACTCAGGATGTTCACGGATCACTGCTCTTCCACTACCCTCCACCCTTTACTCACCACACTCCACTCCACACCCTCGAGTTTATGTCCTCCATCTTCTACTCACTCCACTCCACACTCCATCCTCGAGTTCCTGTCCTCCATCTAACACTCTCTACCCTCCAAACTCCACCCTTGGCCCTCCACCTTCGAATCCCTTACCCTCCATCCTCTCTCTCTCCACACTCTTACTCCACACTGGCAAAAAAGTAAAAAAAAATAAATAAAAAAAAAGGAAAATAAACTGGCAAATAAGGAAAAAAGTCAAATAAGGAAAAAATAACAAAAACAACAAAGGAAAAAAATAACATGACAAAAAAATGAAGAAAATAAATAAATAACCCCACAAATTATAATAAATATTTTAGATCTCGTTTAACACAGCCTAAGGACCCATCCGCCTCTCTTACACTGACTGGTGGCTGTGTTGGTTAAGAGGGGATTAATAAGAGAGATTTAACGTAGCCCAAATACCTACAGTAATTCTTGACCACCATTGTTTACATGAGATAACTACATAATGGCATCGTTAACCACGTTCCATCTAAAGATAATTATACCCGGATGTCGCAGAATGATAATAATTAAGACCCTATATTATATTTACGGTATAATGAGAAGATAATTGACCTTAATTATACACCCACCACACCTGAGCAAAACAAAATATAATCGCTGTAACCTATAGACATTATATGAGGTAAGGTATAGGCAGTGAAAATGACTTAGAGTTTCCTGGGCTTGACTCTGTAGGAAGACAAACCCGAAGAAGCAGAACGATGGAAACAAAAAACCTGACGAAGAAGGTGACCGAGATGAACAGGCCAGGGCGGGTGGTTGGGGTAGGTAGCCAGCCAGCCAAATGTGAAAGTACCCCACTATACTTCAACCACTACCACCATCGACACCATTTCTACCACTACTACTACCATTATCATAATTAGATTACAACCCCCCCATACACACAACTACCACCCCCCCCAACAAAAACACTAATTTCTCTTCATTATGATAAATATAAAAAGGTGTCGGCAGTAACCCACCGTTATGGATGACGTCAGCACCATCACCACTATATCTTAATGGCGTCACCTCACACTAACAGGGAGGAAGTGTTGGGGAAGCTGTTGTTGGTGTGATAGTGAGTGGTTAATGGTGTCTATTGTGATAGTGGTTAATGGTGTATATTGTTAACACCCCCGTCATTATTGCTACTGTAGGTACAATTATTATATGTAGTACTGTTATTACGAATTATCATCACTCTCTCTCTCTCTCTCTCTCTCTCTCTCTCTCACCGATTTGTTTCCCGATCAATGGCGTTAAATACAGGTGAGTGTGGTGGCTCTTGCCTGCCTGACTAATTGGAGGTACACAGAAAACCACATCAGATACAGGGTAAACTTACTAATTTGGAATGGACACCCGCGGCCTATCGTGAACCAATAGGAATAGACGGATATTGGCCAGTTATTCATTTTGTATAGATGTATAGAGAGAGAGATGAAGATATAACAGTAATAATAAAATAAGAGAAATAAGACCCAAGAATATGGAAGTGCACAAATAAAAAGGATAGATGATAAAAAAGTTGATATATCTGAATTAATAAAAAAAGGAAATGTTAGAATTCAGGATAAAAGACAAACAGACACACGAGAAAAACATAAATTACTAAACAACGAAATAGAGGAGCAGGAGGGGGAAGAGTAGAAGAAGAAGAAGAAAGATCCGAAGACCAAGGAACAAAATAAAAGAATAAACGACATAACTCAGATGAAATACAATGTAACGCGAGAGTAAAGGAGAATTTGTAACGCTCTACCTCAAGGGGGTCGACTGAGCCTCTGGTAATATATCTAAAGACGGTGGATGATAAAACTTTCTACCTCGGGTCATATTTCAGGACAGGGGTGGAGGCAAAAAAAAAAAAAAGAAAAGATTAAAGGTGTAGAATTATTTTATCCTGATGGGAAATATTATCTGCTGTCTTACCAGAGATAGATATTCATTGGCTGTAAATAATCATACAAATTCACACTACTTCAGCATTTAGGCATAATTCTCGCCCCCCCCCACCCTCCACACACACCAGCTAAACACACTCATATCTATGGTAGGTTCATATTACTCGTGGCAGGGGCGGCGGCGAGAGTCTAGCACAAGACCTAGATTACAAATTGGACTCAAGGTCGTCTTAGGTCTCCTGTGTCGCCCTAGACCTTGTCCACTCGACACCCTCACACCACCATTTCTAGGACACACCGTCTCTACTCTCTCCAGCGTTAGACGTTAAATAGCTGGTGTTATGAGATGACGTCATTGTACAGGCAGTAGTGTGAGATGACGTCATTGTACAGGCAGTAGTGTGAGATGACGTCACTGTACATCTAGTGGTGTACTAAAATATTGAACAACCAACCACTTCCAAAGGTTAATATTTACACCCACTGACATGACGAGTGACAGCGTGATCTCTGCATGACAGCCGCGGCGCCCAGTAATGAATAATTAATCTGTCATTCACAAACACGTCAAGCCAACCATCACTGACACTGGAGGCTAAACGTGTAAACAATATTGACTATAAATACGACTGAGAGTTTTACCTTAGAGCTTAACAACTTTAAGACTCTGAATCCCATATAAAAATCGTCAATATTAACCACGTGTGTGTTAATTGATGCAACTGTGAATGTTAAGTTAGGATCACCTGAAAATTAGAC
Organism: Homarus americanus; assembly: GCF_018991925.1. Taxonomy (NCBI): domain Eukaryota; kingdom Metazoa; phylum Arthropoda; class Malacostraca; order Decapoda; family Nephropidae; genus Homarus; species Homarus americanus. The sequence goes on from NW_024750852.1 coordinate 5,249,705, forward strand.
ACCAAGGCTTATTTTACTTGAACATTAACCATATAAACTTTAACCTGTCCTACCTAAACATATCCTACTCCTTCTTTAACCTATCCTACAGTAACTTAAGCTAACCTAACCATATACTACCCTAACCTAACATAACCAAACATAAGCTAACCTATCCCTGAGGTGTCTTAATCTTCAGATGATGTTTAAGTTCATCCACTTATGAATGCATATTTATATTTCTACATTTGGTATAGTTGCCCCACGAACCTATTCTGTTAAGTTACAATAATAGGGGGTAATTAACTCCTTATCTAACCTACAATACTATTCACAATTAATCTTGTCATCGTGGCCAGATATCTATACCAAGTAATCTACCTCAGTATGCACGTGATAATAAACCACTAAGAATACTCCAGTCACCCAGTCCATCATCAACACATTAGTTACCCACAAAGGAAAACGAAAGTGTCAGACCCACAGTTGCCAGTACACAAATTTAACCACCTTCCGGGAGAATCACATGACTAAACCACATGGCAGGTAAGATAACAACGTCTTCTGGAGGAGGAGGAGGAGGTGGGGCATTGTCCAGGATTCCTCTATGGATGGGCTAGAAGTAGGGAGCAGTTAGTAAATAGGAGACGGGTGTGGGCACGACAAAAAAACCAACCAGGCACAGTGAAGTAAACCAAGGAAGGGTAGTTTATTTATTTTTTTTACCTCGCTAACTCGGTCACGAACACTGACTGACCACCTTAAAACACACACACACACACACACACACAAGCGTCATAACTCCGATAATCGCCCTGCTACTGCGTCTTTAAAGGAGCCAACCCCATTATCGAATTCCTCTTAGCTCTTCTATTCACAGTTTTGTTTTTTCTGTGCCATCTGATGAGACATTATCAGTCAGACTCGCCCCATTACATCTCTTTATTGCGTCTATATGCTATAATTATACACGCGCCATAACACACTTCACTGTGCCTATATACTATAATCATATACTCGCCATGGTCCTATTTCCCACATCTATAACCTACGATTATACACAACAATTAAACCTACACCATAACCCTCTCGACTACGCCTGTACATTACATAACGCACATTACGTCCCTGCACACACACACACACACACACACACACACTACACCAATCAATCAGACAGACAGACACACACGAGGCCTTCCTTATTATCTCCCTCTCAAGGTTCTATGTTACCACCAAACAAAAGAGATAAATAAACTAGAATATTATACAGTTGTTATTAGTGTTGTCTATCATCAAACAAATTGCTTCAGTTTCCCCCCGTCATTTATCCACAATTTTCCTGGAGTGTTTGAACTCATTACACGTTTTCTTTCACTTAAACACTTACTTACTTATTAATGTGACTAAATTCTCCTCCTGCCTCTATCAGTCATCTGTCTCCTCCTAAACTCAAGCATTTATTTTACAACACTTCTCAGTTATAATTATTTTCCTTTGTAAGAACACAGAGCTATGGATGTATAGTGCTAAGCCAACAGCTATAGTTTGATTTAGTATTAGTGGAATAAACACAAATACAAACACAGAAATACAGGTATGAAAATATACATAGTACACCAGAGCAGTTTACTAGTGAGGTTGGTCTACTTTCTGAGAGTGAATACAGTTTACCATACAGCGATTTACCAAGAGCTACTTCACTTGTTGGTGCTATGATGAGGTTTACCACAGAGCAGGGAGAGGAGGCTGGTCCACGTGTAGACGAGTTTTTTTTTTTTACTTTTTTTTTATGCAAAACACTGATCGGCCGTCCGTTCCGCGTCGGGTCACGGCTAAAAATACATTCTCCTGGTGTTACTCTGGAGCGTGACCCAGTGATTACCACCTGCCCACCACGGCCCTTACCATAACCGGATGTGCCCCGCCTCTTCGTCAAACTCACGATCATCCTCACTAGCCCACCTTCAATGCTCTCTCATCCTCCCTCACAACACTCTCCCCCTCCCTCACAACACTCTCACCCTCCCTCACAACACTCACCCTCCCTCACAACACCTACACGCAGGAGAGAAATATTCCAGGGTCTTCAAACAGATTTACACTACGGAAGCACGAGGACTATTTCACTATTCAACTAATTTTAAACAACACGTTAACATGTGACTCAATAAATATACTAAATATCTTCCCGGGAACTACACTTGACTAAGGGCCAGTAAAAAAAAAAATCTCCAGGTGTATATTGAGTTTTTATTCTTCTCTATCATAAGCTGAGGTCATAAAGGTGATCTTCACGTGACATTGAACCTGATCTGTTACCTAAAGAAACTCCTACATTAGTTTCAAGTTCCGTCTGTCCTCGAGATGCTGCCGAGCGTATCATCTTAAACATTAACTATCATCTATTGCATCTCATACCCCCTAAAAATAATATCTTAGCACCTCTCCTTCTTCAAGATAAGGCAAAAGGGAGTAATTTTAGAACTTGATGTGATCTTGACTTTGAACTATGACCTTTGTGACCCTTACAACTAAGGTCCTTTTCAGTACCCCCGATGTTTAAGTCCTTTTCTCTCCTCGTCACAACCACGTCATCCAAAGACGTTCACCTGGCGGGTCACACCTGATGGGTGATCTGGGCCTTGATCTTCGACCTCCTTCATCCCTAACAACCACCACCACCACAACAATAACAACAATAAAAACAAAAACATTAACAAAAAACAACAACAAAAACATCAACAACAAAAACAGCATCATCACCATCAACAACAACAACAAAAACATCAACAACAAAAACAGCATCATCACCATCAACAACAACAACAAAAACATCAACAACAAAAACAGCAGCATCATCACCATCAACAACAACAACAAACACACATACTTAAGTGACCCGTCCTCTTAAATCTTCACATCCACAGTCATTTCTTTACATTGAATCCTTGACGAGTAATAGTCCGCCGTGACAAACAAACACCTAAGGACAGACAGACAAACAAACAAACAAACAAACCCCCGTGAAAGCAACAAACAGGATATTAATGACGCGGACAAAAAGACAAAAATTAAGAAACAATGCAAGGCTTCCTCTTAAGGTGTGTGTGTGTGTGTGTGTGTGTGTGTGTGTGTGTGTGTGTGTGGAGCAGTATCAGGTACAGACTCAGCAAGGTCGTGCGTGAGGCCTTCATCACCACGCCCCAAAGGAGGAGGTGGAGGAGGCGAAACGTTAAGAAGAGGAGATGGAGAGGAAGGAGAATTGAAAGGAGATGAAGAGAGAGGGGTAGACAGTGGAGAGGGAATAGAAAGAGGAGGTTTAAAAGGACAGAGAAAGACTGGAAACAGGAAAAGACAAGTGGGAAAGATGGATGATGATGATTGGTGGTGGTGGCTACATCCTTCCACCACACCCACCACCCACACCGCCTCCACCACACCGCCTCCACCACACCCACCCTACTCCACACACTGACCCAATTCCACACTTAGCAATGTACAGCCACACCTCCAACTTTCAGCCTTGACCTCAGTTTATTGAGAGGTCACACACACACACACACACACACACACACACCTCTCAGTACAAATACGGTGTTACGCTCGACGGAATCCTCACGCACGACACATATTGTTCCATATTCTAGTGGGTTGGTTCCTCACGCTCTATCCACACGAATCACTCTCACTCACACACCCACTCACTCGAGCGTGACCAAAAAGTTCCACACCGCACTCACTCATCCTCCAGCCACCTCTAAACCACACTCAAACATCATCCACTCACACACTCCACCCCTCATCCACTCATCCTCCACCCACACACTCCAACATCACACTCATCCTCCACCCACACACTCCAACATCACACTCATCCTCCACCCACACACTCCAACATCACACTCACCCTCCACCCATTTTTACACCCTCTGACAAAGCTTTCCCGAACCTCATGTTGTTGTCTTACTGGTGACTCATTATACCAGGTAAACCCCCCCCCCCCGTACCCAGTAGCATTATGGGTCTTGATGGGGACTTTTGAGGCATTTCGCACACACACAGGGTCTCTAGTTATGATAACAGTCTTAACGCAATTACGACTCCTTTCTGCCTTTGTCTTTGAGTCATAGTGTAAGACTGATAGCAGCGAGCCAACCAGCCAAACAGCCGGATAGTCAGTGAGAAAGCCAGCCGGCCAGCCGACCAGCCCCCCAGCAGCCCTGACCCGGTATTCTGATTTGGGGACTCGCGCAACACGGAAGGTCACGGAAGCTGTTAATGGCGGACGAGGAGGAGGCGGCGGAAATGAATTAAGGAAAGGTGAACAGAGGGAAGAATTTGTGGAAGATACGAAGGAAAAGTGTGAATAGGAGGAGAAGAAATATGTGAAGGAAAGAGAGGAAGAAAATGTGCTGAGAAGACTGTGTGTGTGTGTGTGTGTGTGTGTGGCGGAGAAGAAAGACGAAGACGAAGAAGAAAAAGAGCTAAATGCAACACAATAAAAACTGGACACTGGTATCAACAATAAAAGCAGTGTGAGAAGAGGGGCCGACAACAAGACCCGCCACACACGCACACATACACACACACACACACCAATGTTACCAGTTACGCCAGCTATCCCTTTATCATCAAGGCGTAAAGACGATTCTAAACACATCCCTATACTCACCTGCATCAATTAATAATCAATTTGGGATGTGCATGAATAAGACACAGGTACTGAAGTTCGTCATTCACACCCACCACACCAAACTACCCCCCCCCCCTCTCGCTCTACAACACTGCATCACTATCTTAAAACTTCCAGATAATCGGATCGAAATTCTATCAGTGACAAAGGCGGATGTCATATGGTTCATTGTTTACAACCCAGGATGCCCCCCCCTCTCCTTCTCCCCCCACCCCCTCCCACCCCCCCTCCCCTCGGCCATCAGACCCCACCGCCATCCACAACTCTACGAACAAATACTCACTAATTCCTTCATAATCATATTTTACATATTGTGTTAGTCCGCAGTCAACTCCCACACACACACACACTGTAATCAGATGCATCTTCTTATTTTTTCCCAGTTCTGCGTGTGTGTGGTAATGTCAGCTCGTGTGTGTGTGTGTGTGTGTGTGTGTGTGCGGGTGTGTGTGTGCGTGCGTGTGTGTGTGTGCGATAGTAATAGTAGTAGTAGTAGTAGTAGTAATAGTATTTATTACTTTCCATGGATGGCCCACAGGACTCGCGGTTGTTCATTCATATGTTAATGAGCTCCACCTGTGAAGTCTATGTTTACCACACCTGCCCCTGGGTACACCTGAGTATTGTATGGGTGTAGGACGTGGTGAGGGGGTGTATGGTGGTGGTGGTGGTGGTGGTGAGAGCGTGTATGGTGGTGGTGAGGGCGTGTATGATGGTGGTGAGGGCGTGTATGATGGCTGTGTTTGAGGGGAGTGAGATGAAAGGGAGGAGGGGAGTTTGTATGAGAGAGAATAAGAATAAGAGTAGGAAAGGAGAAGAAAAAGAAGGGAAGAAGGAGAAAGAAAAAGTGAAGGAGGAGGAGGAGAAAGAGGATAAATTTGATATGAGTCAGATAAACGAACAACCATAAGAAACCCTGATAAGAACAAGGACAGGAGACACCAGACAAAGGTCACTGTTATTAATGAAACTAACGGTAAGGACAGGAACACCGTTATTAGGGAAACACAGAAGATAACAGAACAATCAGCGGGAGTGTTCATTGAACATAGAACACCAGGTGAACTCTGCCACCAGGTGATTATATTAAGAGTAGAAGGTTAGCACACACACACACACACACACACACACACACACACACACACACACACACACACGCACACACACACACACACACGCACACAGTCACGTAACATCCCCACAAGGTCCCAATTCTCTTTATCTAGGACCAAAATCATTTCCTTAAGCTATAAAAGATTAACCTTTAGGGAGTTAATCTATACAATCTATGTGTGTGATTGTGTGTGTGTGTGTGTGTGTAAGAGAAGATATGAGAAATTTGTTGATTGTATATAAAACAAATTACTGCAGCCTCTTGTTTCTTAACTGTTCATGATTCAGTGTTACATTTTAGCCATAGTTGTGGACAGAAATAAACTCGGTGGATAATCTGTATGAATGTATATAGTAGCGTCGGGTGTTGTGTGGAGGCTGCGGTAGGCCTATACGAGATGGTGTTTCCTTAGGCCTTCAGATCACCAGTAATTAAAAACCTATATCGGTATCATCAGTCATTAAGCCCTCATTAACATCACCACTCACTAGAAAACATCATCAATAAGTTTAATAGAGATAAACAATTGAAGAAGGTAACTATGTATAGGAGGGGGAGGAGGGGGAGGGAGGGAGGGGGAGGGGGAGGAGGAGGGAGGAGGAAGGAGGAAGGAGGAGGAGGAGGAGGAGGAGAGGGCGAGAGGGGAGGAGGGAGGGAGGAGGGGAGGGAGGAGGAGGAGGGAGGGAGGAGGAGGAGGAGGAGGGCGAGAGGGGAGGGGGAGGGAGGGAGGGGGGAGGAGGAGGAGGGAGGAGGGAGGAGGAGGAGGAGGAGGAGGGGGAGGAGGATGGAGGGAGGAGGAGGAGGGCAGGGGGGAGGAGGAGGAGAGGGGGGGGAGGAGAGCGGGGAACAATGATTTCAAACTAAAATAGAATGTCTGTTCTTTCCTTAAGGGGTATCAGCCGATCACCTGGATACATTACCTGTAGAGATAGAGAGTCCTGGATGGGAGAGGGTACACACACACACACACACACACACACACACACACACAGAGGTCACCCTGATGGCAGAATGATGGAATACGGTCCATTCTTCTTCCTGACAACTTGCTCTATCAGTGTTGTGGGTGATGAAGGTAACCCAGGTGAGACTATCAACACATACTGTACTTCAATAGCGTCACTGTGTTCACCTCCCGGATGGTGACTACAGTATACCAAGACACTGAGTAGTTTCTTGGCCCAGGACTGACGGAGGAACGAGTTACTGGTTTACAAACGGATGTAAAACAGAGGAAAAACAATAATAGTCACTAAGGCGAGACGAAAGTCGATGAAACAATAAACACAAAAGAGGGAAGACGTCAATAATAATAATAATAATAATAATAATAAAAAGAAAATATAAAGTATAAGCTAGAAAGGAGTAAGGGAAAATCCCCCAAATAAATGAGGGGCAGGGAGGGAGGGAGGGAAGCAGGAGGGAGGGAGGCAGGAGGGAAGGAGGGAGGGTGTGGTGAACCTCGACCCAAGAGATTATACACAGGTAATAAGATGTAATCACCAGTCACGACCACCAAACACACACCTGTCAGGACGACCATGGCTGCCCCCTCCCCAGGTGCCTCAACCAACCATCCCTCACAGCCACACTCCCCTGATGTGAGGCTTAAATCTTAGAATTACGTGTTATATCATTTAAACACAATTAGGGATTTCAGTACACTTAGACGTTTACGAGAATAACTAAATAAATATACAAAATAACAGAATAATTATGAAAGAAAGAAAGAAAGAAAGAAAGAAAATATGATAAAATAAGAAAAAATACCCAAGCACGGGAGAGATATACGTCGTCTTGTTAAACATTGTCACAAATTTCACTCCACGTATTTTTTTGGCCAAAACGCTCAACTTAATGACATTTCCCTTTATAGTTTCTGAATGGCATCAAGATAATATAATTAATTACCTGTTTCACTACGTCTGATGCCACGCACAGGTAATGAATGGAAACATCAGTCAGAGGAATGTCAAAGTTTGGTTACGAGTTTAAAGTCACAGACCAAGTGAGAAATACCATTTAAGATGACGTGGTGGAATTTATCTCCTGTACTGAATTATATTGTTGACGTCTTAGCTTTCACATGAGCCATTAAGGTAAGGTGTACTCGGGTCACTGCTTGAGTCAGGGAAGCTCAGTACGGCTTGTGTTCATCCTAGCCACAATTTAAACCATCCACCCTAAAAAAATTTGTCACTTTACACACCCGAAATTAAACACACAAACACTCGCATTCACTCTGCTAGAGGAGATGAATAGGACTTGTTTATTCCTATACAAGTAGAAAAAGAAATCAGCACAGCTTTTACTTATTATTAATTCTGGGAACATTCTGGGTAAAGCTTCTTCAAGACTACACACAGGGAGCCGGGAGTGTTGGGTCACGGCTGTAGAGGGCGGTGTTGTGGCCAGCAGTAATCCTTCACAGAGCCTCGTGCCTCGCTCACCCAGACTGTCATGTTAAGGCCGCTCACTTGACACTTTTTTAATGGATATTCATGTCGTGCACAACAACACAATTTCTTGCACTATGTTAACAAGAGAGAGACACGGGTGGTAGTGTCCCTCGCTGATGAGTCCCCAACACTTTTGCAATTTAAGGCCGCCACAGATTTTAATATACACACAGAAACCCTTTGTGGATCAGCGTCATAAATTTCACAAGAAAAACTGGCGACCTCCATAATTCACACCGACAGGAGAATGAATGCACGGTAATGAAATATGAATGGCAGGCAGCACAGTGGAAATAAATACGATGATTTACTCACAATACCGTGTTGCAACACCAACCCCAGGAGCCTTTCCCAGCGGCTGCCTCCTACTTCCAATTAAATTCCGTGTAAATTTGTAAAGATTTATGATATTTATAACAATCTGAACTTAAACAAAATAACACACACCAAAAATATTACTGGCATTGTCTTTAATATCAGATCATCTACTTTGGTAATATATCACAAGAGTATTATATACATCTTGCAAGACAAACTCGATCGTTAAAATGCCATCGAGTGTTGAGGCAGCAGTAAGACAGTGCACATACCAGTTCTAACGAAACACTTTACCTTTAGCACATTCAACTATTACTCAATACACAACTTCTAAAACAGGTTTGCATGCCTGAAAGACCAACCGTTCGCCCCCATAAATCTGAGGGCGTGACAGTGGCGTGGCAGCGGCTCCAGGAAAGGCACTTTACCTGGAGACTTTCAAACAATATTCTAATCTCTTCGTCGCCAATCGTGTTTAAGGATAGAAATAACTGACAGAGAAAGCCAAACACACACACACGATGCAGAACCTAAAAGTCCGACGACAGCACGGCAGCAAGTAAGGTCAAGCCAGGGCGGCGCGGCCCCACAAAAACTGGCGGTATCGGGGAGCTTGCGTAAAGCCTCTTGAGGTCACCATCGTCAGGAGAAGGTCAGGTCTTGAGTCACTTGTCAGGTGAGGTCATCAGCATTACTTGCGTGTGAAACGAAGACTGGCATTTACACGACGCTGGTGTGACGGAGGCAGCTACTTGTTATATCCTTAAGAAAGTTGTTCCTCACAGTATGTGGAGAGACGAGGAGTCAAGGACGAGAGTTGCCGCTCAGGGTTGACAACTCAATCTGATTTATAACGAAGGAAAAGACGCGTTGCTTCCCAGTGTGCAAAAAAAAAAAATATTACTTAACAGATAAAAAAGCAATTTGCTTTCCAGATTTCCCAAGAGACAACATATTTTACGATCAACGAAAAGCTGAGCTGGCTGGAGTCTGAGAAGGTATTTCCTTAAGATAGAGAGATACGTTGTGCTAAGATAGTAAGAGATATGAGGTGTTATTCAGTCACATGTGAAGTAAGCTGTTGAGTGCTGGTGAAAATATAGTGTACAATAAAGTCGGTGGTGATATATGCTCACTGATCTCTCCTAGTGGATGCCTCTTACTTAACTTTCCCAGCACCCCTTCCCCCTGACCTAAACCCCCCTTCCCCCTGACCTAAACCCCCCTTGACCTCGTCCTCCCCCCGTTCAAACAAATGTGTTCATATATTAAAAGACAAAACGATCACCTGAACACTAGCCACCCCAATTTATTTCTCGTGCAAATAAAACACCCAAACACTTCCTGGTGGGTTAGGTTAGGTTAATGTAGTCAATATTAAGACGAAATAAACTGCGGTGGCTAATCTTCAGGTAAGTACCCCCCCACCCCCAAAAAAAAAATCCCACCGACGTGTATAATCTTTTCTTCTCCTTACCAACGTATAATTATGCCACATCAATTTAGAGTATTATCTTTTCCACAACTCCAGTTTCAGATTCATTCTTTGAAGATTAAGCAAAAAGTTGGCAGATAAGAAACAACACCCGATAACACCTAACTCAATCTCCAAATACTTAAGTTTCTTCATTAATCAATTCAAGAGAAAATCATCCTCTCATTTGTTCCTTCAATAACTAATCAAGAGAATAATGTAAACAGAACAAACAGGTCATTGTTTTCACGACGACAATCAACTTTTTTTTCTTTTGTTTTGTTGCGTAGAAGAAAAAATCATCAGCTTCGATTTTTTCTTCTTTTTTCACGACAGACTAAAGAAACACACCTGTGGGGGAACGACTGCAGCAGCCTCAGGTAAATGACCGTCTGTTGACTAATCTACTGCTACACTGAGATTACTATTACTTCTACTACTACTGCCATTACTACTACTACTATTAGTGTAACGCCCAGGTAAGACCAAATCGACCATCGTAATTACCTGTAATACATGAACAGCCTCCAACCTGACCAATACATTACAGTGATGACAAGAATAAAGGAAACTTATTCTTTCCACACTTATCTACAGACGTCATCATAATCTAACAGAACATAAACCGAAGTTACAAATTAAACTGTAATGATAAGTCGAATATAAAACTTTCACTTCTATATCAGGAAAAAGTAGAAGAATGTGTATCAAACTCAGATACAGAAGCGAAAAAAATACAAAAAAAAATATCACTACAGTCTGACCGAATTTAAATTTATATACCACTTACTTGATTACAGAAAAAAATACAGGAATTTCACTACAGACTGCATGACTGTATGATAGTTATAATAAATTTCAAAACACATACAAAAACCAATCAGAACATGCGACAAGACTTCAGAGGTATGCGCCCTTTATAAGTTAGTTCAGACATCACGGCCTCTTTAAAATGACATAAATTCCATCACATAACTCAAGAATTTACACAGACATTCCCTCACAATTAACAACCCAAAAAAAAGTTGACAATGCCATATTTCATTCACAGTTAACAAGACAAAATCTACAAAGACATTTTACAGTTAACAAGAGATAAAATTTCACCACAGGATCTAATAATTCACAAAAAAATTATATACCTATGAAAATAAACTACAAAAAATAATTACTATAAGTTGTACTAAATTAATATAAGATACGATTATTAAGGTTAACTACAGAATAACTAAAAAAATGCAATAATTAACAAAAATAATATATGCTTATCATGGGTAAAATTAAAACGGCAAATAAATAACAAATAAATAAAAATAATCATCACAAAGTATAGTACAATAAAAAAATTATCTTTACCATTTTGTAAAGAGAAATATGACAACGGACGAAGGATTTTGACAACCCTACCTAGACAACAGGAGTCGTAGGGTTCATTGTGAAATTCATCGAACCAATCCGTAAAGATATACTTTTTTGACAAGGTGTACATGATCGTCAAAGAATATGTGTCTTATCATGCAAGAACTGATCTCCTGACTATTAACATCGTGCGTGGACGAGGTTAAGTGTCTGGAGGTGAGTGAAAGTTACTACATGGAAAAGAAAGAAAGAACTAGTACACAAAGAGAGAGAGAGAGAGGATGGACTCACAGCACAGATACAAACACGGGATCCCACACATCACCACTGCGGCAGGAGGCGAGACGGTTAACACCACCTTCCTGACGTCGTGGTTCTCGGCGCTCCTTATCCTCGTGAGTCACAGCGACACCTGGGAGCGAGACGTGACTGGTCGGGTGTACAGCGTGAGTCTGGTTTAACGAGACGGTCACCATTGATAAGGTTCAGCCTTCCACACGACCTGTCACTGGTGGTACTGCCGGGATGAGTCTATTTTTTACCCCCCAGGAACACAGCGAATTGTGAATGGGATGTGTGTGTGTGTGTGTGTGTGTGTGTGTGTTTACGGTCGCTCATTAATACACAGGACACGAATAGGAGTCTCACCAGTCACCAAACCCGGACTCAGAACCGAACCTTACCAATGCGTCCCGTGTTAGTCTGGCTCTACAGGTACACTCGCTACAAAATGTATCTGCCAATTTTTTTATTAGACAATATGAGACAACGGACGAAAGATTTTGACAATTTTATCGAGACAACAGGAGTCGCAGTGTTCATTTTGATATCCATCGAACCCCAACATGCAGATGTACTTTGTGTAGCGACAAATTATATATCAGAGGGGCGGTGATCCAAACATCCGTCTCGTGCAGTCAACAAGCGAAGGAACCCACTGTCTGTGCCAATAATTTCCCCTTAGTGTTTATTCCAACTAAGTCTACGCAATCGTCCACCTAATCTGGGCAAGCCTGTCGACAACTGTGGCAACACCCCCTAGTACACACTATACGGAGGGAGGAGGCAGGTGTGTGTGTGTGTTTTGAAGGTGTGTCCTGTAACATCCTGGGGGATATGATGACTGGATAGTAATCACCAGTTCCAATTGGCCTCAACCTACCTTAACCTTTCATTACAACCAGTTCTAATGGACACCACATCTAATTGGTCCCAACCACAAAGGGTAATCTAATGCAGCTCTTCATTGACTCGGACTGGGAACCAACCGTATGACCTGCAATTGAGTGGTGCTCAAGGCTTTCAGAATGTTGGTTCCTAGAAGTTACAGAACTTGGTAGTAATCAGGAGGTACTTGGTAGTGATCGGGAGGTACTTGGTAGTGATCGGGAGGTACTTGGTAGTGATCAGGAGGTACTTGGTAGTAATCAGGAGGTACTTGGTAGTGATCGGGAGGTACTTGGTAGTGATCGGGAGGTACTTGGTAGTAATCAGGAGGTACTTGGTAGTGATCGGGAGGTACTTGGTAGTGATCGGGTGGTACTTGGTAGTGATCAGGAGGTACTTGGTAGTAATCAGGAGGTACTTGGTAGTGATCGGGAGGTACTTGGTAGTGATCGGGAGGTACTTGGTAGTGATCAGGAGGTACTTGGTAGTAATCAGGAGGTACTTGGTAGTGATCAGGACTTGGTAGTGATCGGGAGGTACTTGGTAGTAATCAGGAGGTACTTGGTAGTGATCGGGAGGTACTTGGTAGTGATCGGGAGGTACTTGGTAGTGATCAGGAGGTACTTGGTAGTAATCAGGAGGTACTTGGTAGTGATCGGGAGGTACTTGGTAGTGATCGGGAGGTACTGTACATCAGAAGAGTGGCTGGAGAGTCTCGAGGGGCCAAGACCTCTTACTCTAGATGCTGGAAGATACGAGGGACCGAGGTGAGACAGATAAAATCACCTAGTGACAGTCCATGTTGAAATCCCCAGAGAGATGATAACAATACTTATCTTGTGGCAGCTCATTAACACAATTCGCATACGTTCACGAGTCACAAAACAAGAACTTTGAGGTGTTGACTATCATACTGAGCAGTGACGACACCACAGAAGGCGAGGTTGTCACAGAAGGCAGACAACACCTCCTCTCCACTGTGACAGAAGGCAGACAACCCTCCTCCCCACTGTGGCAGAAGGCAGACAACCCTCCTCCCCACTGTGACAGAAGGCAGACAACCCTCCTCCCCACTGTGGCAGAAGGCAGACAACCCTCCTCCCCACTGTGACAGAAGGCAGACAACCCTCCCTACTGTGACAGAAGGCAGACAACCCTCCCCACTGTCACAGAAGGCAGACAACACCTCCTCTCCACTGTGACAGAAGGCAGACAACCCTCCTCCCCACTGTGGCAGAAGGCAGACAACCCTCCTCCCCACTGTGACAGAAGGCAGACAACCCTCCTCCCCACTGTGGCAGAAGGCAGACAACCCTCCTCCCCACTGTGACAGAAGGCAGACAACCCTCCTCCCTGTGACAGAGGCAGAAGAAGGCAGACAACCCTCCTCCCCACTGTGACAGAAGGACAGACAACACTGTGACAGAGGCAGACAACCCCTCCCCACTGTGACAGAAGGCAGACAACCCTCCTCCCCACTGTGACAGAAGGCAACCCCTCCTCCCCACTGACAGACCCTCCTCCCACTGTGACAGAAGGCAGACAACCCTCCTCCCCACTGTGACAGAAGGCAGACAACCCTCCTCCCACTCCTCCCCACTGTGACAGAAGGTAGACAACCCTCCTCCCACTGTGACAGAAGGCAGACAACCCTCCTCCCCACTGTGACAGAAGGCAGACAACCCTCCTCCCACTGTGGCAGAAGGCAGACAACCTCCTCCCCACTGTGGCAGAAGGCAGACAACAACCCTCCTGGCAGACGGTGACAACCCTCCTCCCCACTGTGACAGAAGACAGACAACCCTCCTCTCTACTGTGACAGAAGGCAGACAACCAGAAGGCAGACAACCCTCCCCACTGTGACAGAAGGCAGACAACCCTCCCCACTGTGACAGAAGGCAGACAACCCTCCTCCCACTGTGACAGAGTCCTCCCCACTGTGACAGAGGCAGACACACTGTGACAGACAACCCTCCTCCCCACTGTGACAGAAGGAACAACCTCCTCCCCACTGTGACAGAAGGCAGACAACCCCTCCTCCTCCCACTGTGACAGAAGGCAGACAACCCTCCTCCCCACTGTGACAGAAGGTGACAACCCTCCTCCCCACTGTGACAGAAGGCAGACAACACCTCCTCCCACTGTGGCAGAAGGCAGACAACCCTCCTCCCCACTGTGACAGAAGGTAGACAACCCTCCTCCCCACTGTGGCAGAGGCAGACAACCCTCCTCCCACTGTGACAGAAGGTAGACAACCCTCCTCCCCACTGTGACAGAAGGCAGACAACCCTCCTCCCCACTGTGGCAGAAGGCAGACAACCTCCTCCCCACTGCCAGAAGGCAGACACTGTGACAGAAGGCAGACAACCCTCCTCCCACTGTGACAGAAGGCAGACAGGTGTGACAGAAGGCAGACCTCCTCCCCACTGTGACAGAAGGCAGACAACCTCCTCCCCACTGTGACAGAGGCAGACAACCCTCCTCCCCACTGTGGCAGACGGTAGACAACCCTCCTCCCCCACTGTGACAGAAGGCAGACAACCCTCCTCCCCACTGTGGCAGAAGGCAGACAACCCTCCTCCCCACTGTGACAGAAGGCAGACAACCCTCCTCTCTACTGTGGCAGACGGTAGACAACCCTCCTACGCCCCCTCCCCCCCAACCCCGTCGTGACACAGCAAGACCCAGTATATAACTCGGGATAATGAAGACAGAACACCCTGTTTAAGTTCTTGTTGTCGTGGTGAATTGGCATCTCTCCTTCGGGCCCACGCACATACGCCTGGACAACCCACTAGCTCTCATTCCCGCACGCCGCACCCACATTCATATTCCTACAAGCTATCATGCCCGCAGGCCAACTCGTTCCGACAACCCACAATCTATCACGACCGCATGCACACACACAACATCTATAGACCTTGCACACACACACACACACACACACACACACACACACACACACACACACACACACACACACACCCATTCTCATGCCTACACTCAAGCTCTCACATCCCCACACACACACACGCACGCACTCTCTCACCAACGCACGCACGGACATAAAGACCTAAAAAATAATCGACGACACGTGAGTCACTTTCAGGGTATTTAGTGACAGTATGAGAGGCGACACACACAGACAACAAACCTTTGTCTTCAGTAACGGCTCCCACATGTTGTGTCGTAATGTTACCTCATATTAGACTGTATTCTTTCTTCCTTTCTTTTTCTTCTCTCTCTACATCCTTTGTCCTTTCTTTTGTTCTTGATTGTCCTTTCTTTTTTTGTCTTTCTCTGTTTGCTTAATCCATTTCTTCTTTCTCTTCCCTTCTTCCTTTCTCTATTTCCTATCTGTCCTTATCTTGATCTTATCTTTCATATTTTCACTCTTTACACCTTCTCCCAGGTGAGGGGGTGATGGAGGAGACAGGCAACAGTAAGACCCCCCACCCCCCACCCCATCCCATCTATGTTTACAAGTGTGTGTGTGTGTGTGTGTGCTGAGTGAGACGACAAGCTTACACGTCTCAATTTCCAGCTTATATTCGGAAGTTCTTAAGCTGGTCCAAGACGGTGTGATCTTTATCCCCATCACCCCCCCCCCCTACAACTACTTACAAGGTTGTTCTGTTTCACAAGAGTAATAAATATTTTTCAAAAGGGCTTTATCTACGAGTTAAAGATCACATCATTAAGCATTTATGAGACACGGAAATAGACTTATTGTAGAGACGTTAGTTGTAGACGAAAACACACATCACTACTTCAGGTTGTAGTTAAGTGTTTGTGTCTGTACAGGAGGTGGGTTAATGGAATGGATATATAGTCATGGAATATGTTATTATTATTATTATTCTCGTTATACTTGAACTTGCAAGAGGTCAAGAAGAGCTTAACACGACACAGAGCTTAGGGGCCAAGAACTGACTCTTAGACCTTCTGATGTAATTCCTTATCCTTGATCTTCCCTTCAGCAATAAATATAAAAGATAATTGTCTTATCCCGCCAACCATAACACACACACACACACACACAAACACACACACACACACACACACACACACACACACACACACACACACACACACACACACACACACACATAGTTACCCACTACTATTAACTCTTCTCTCCACCCACTGACATCTCCTCTACCCACTGCCCACCCACCACCAGCCAGTGACCGCCCACCCTTCCTTCTTTCACCTGCAGGACCAGTCTACGTGATACCCACCTACCCCCCATCCCTCACCACTGTTTACCTTCCTTCATTCCCTCTGTCATTCACCATCACTCCCCCTCGCCATTTCACCTTTACATAACGTCATGTGAGGTCAGAGCACAAAACTCGCGGAGCAACAGGTCAGGTGTCAGACTATTGGCACTTTTGGTGAGACAACAACAACAACAACAACAACAACAATAATAATAATAATAATAACCTGACACATACACCTGGAGAGGATTACCTGCCACACGTTAATTACAAAGAGATTGGCTGGTGTGGCTGTGTCGGCTCAGACCTCAACCTGTTAACTATTACGTCCGGTTTCCTGTTTTTTTTGCTTCTTTACTGTTCTTTTAATTGCCTTTCTATGAATAGGTGTGTGTGTGTGTGTGTGAATGCATGTATGTATTATATGTGTGTACAGACATCCATACCCTCGTCTAAAGAAAAAGACACTCTCTCTCTCTCTCTCTCTCAGGTATGGGAATTCACTTATCCTGTCCTCTCTCTCCTTCAACCATCCCACCTAATTAACACTACAAACACGAATTTTCTTACATGTATTGGAACAACAACCTCAGCGATACAAACAATCAGACAGCCTGAATGTTTCCTGCACTGCTGGTGACGAGACACAGCTCAGCCCCACGATGATTTGCACCTGGGACCTGAGCACCCAGAAATAACCGAGTGTATACGTGTCTTTCCTACCTGAGCTCTTGGGTCCTAGCAGCAGGCGCGCACAAGGGGACTCCCCGTGCACGCCCTCAGGACCAAGCACCCCAGAGCACTCTCCCCACCGTACTGTTACCCTTGACAACCGTCCATTAAAACGCTGTGAAATTGATAGTTACAACAGGGAATGCGTCTAACAGGCAAGAGTCACCTTCATGTTTTTATTTTCCACATAATATCTAAATGTATATATTAACTCCATTATGTAGACAAATAGAAACTCTAATCGTTGTTGTTGTTGTTTTTAATGAAGGGCACAGCTATAATACACCATGACCCCAGCAGAGCCCAGATGTAGTTTTAAAAGTAAATTATATACGCTGGACCCTGGCATTATCGTCACACCATATTACATCAAACACGCCACCATTTACTATGCAATATATTACTGTCACACTCGGGCTCAGTATAATACATGATGGGGTATGCTCAACGCTTCAGTAATATATATAATGATGTAGAAATGTGATGTTAATAGGTTGTGAGGCAGGTAGAGCGGCTCTTCAGAAGACCCTGCCCAAACATTTGTCATGGCTGGCAGCACCTGTGACACCGAGGCGGCAATGAGGCTTGACGATGACCAGGCAAGGGAAACATTTCAGTCTTTTAAGGCATCCAATATCCATTCATATATACGCCATTGGTGATTCAGTTACTCCAATCACGAATAGCTATCAGTAGTGGGGAAAATACTTACCAAACTGCCACAATAACTACACAACGCGAGCACTGTCTGTCTAAATCTGATGCTAATGTTTATACAAAATTAAAATATTCCATCCGATAAGAAAAAAATCACAAGTACAAAAAGCATTATATTTATAGCTATAATTACTCAGCTTTCTATAATGCATTTAATCATAAAAAAACATATTAGAGAATAACAATTAAACCTGACGGATAAAACTACTTTTGAGTTATTAACCACCTATTAAATCGGTAAGTACAATGAGCAGGTATAATATTTATGATGAATATTAATTAGTGAACAACTCCTCCTTGACATCCTTCACACACAATCGTCTTGAAGTTGCTGAGGGAAACACAACAAGCTAAAACATTATTAAATATACGACTTGAGTTCTTTCCTCCTCACGATCAACACCTTTTAACCTCTCATCTCCTCGATAGTGAGAGCTGTTGATGCTAACACCGGGGAGGGGGGGTAAGCCTGTCAGCCTCCAGATTAACGTGAAAGTCTCTCTCTCTCTCAAATGCAAATATCACTGTGTCCAAATGCATTGTTTAATTTTCTCCGATTGACACCCAAGGAACCCGCGTTACTCCCCGAGGCGTATTGATGAGTACTGAAGACACTCGGCGGCGGCGGCGGCGGCGGCACGTTATAAATGAATGGAGAAAGTAACCTTGACCTCACGTGATAAATGCACGCCACAACCCACCTGGCAGAACCATCCCGCACGCACGCAAGCACAAACACACACTCACTCTAACGGTGGGCAATCTCTCTCTCTCTCTCTCTCTCTCTCTCTCTCTCTCTCTCTCATTGCATCAGAGGCGTGGGTCATCACGGGTGAGGGGTCAACAGAGGCAGGACTTGTGACCTCCGGGTTAAAGAATAACCTGCCACAAAAAGGTAGTGAGAGGGGGTAGGGGGGGGGTGGTGCAACATGTTCGTTTATTTCCCAGACGCCATCACCTTGAGTCGAAATTTCTCTTAGTTGACTATTACAACTTTCACTTCTTATTATCAGAACTGTTATTATTATTATTATTATTATTATTATTATTATTATTATTATTATTGTGGGTGTGTT
This sequence comes from Homarus americanus, assembly GCF_018991925.1. Lineage (NCBI taxonomy): Eukaryota > Metazoa > Arthropoda > Malacostraca > Decapoda > Nephropidae > Homarus > Homarus americanus. The sequence goes on from NW_024750852.1 coordinate 5,269,019, forward strand.
TTCGCTGCAAGCAATAGTGTTCAATTATGATGTCAATAAATTAATGCTTAGTGATATTATTGATGACAAGACAAATGGTGATGATTTAAAGTGTCTATAGTTTCTTGGGGTAAAACCTGATGTATAACAACATTACTGGCTATAGAAATTGAGATGTGCAATAAATATGTTTTTATTAGATACACCTACTGTACGTCCAATGTGGTAAGTGTTATTGATGAAGACAGCCTCTAGGAGATGAGGTCAAGCCAGTCGTAGCAATTCTGAGAGAGAGAGAGAGAGAGAGAGAGAGAGAGAGAGAGAGAGAGAGACGTGACCCCCACTGCCTCTCCTACAAGGTTATGAGATTGAAAAGCAGTGAGCCCGACTGTCGGCGTAATAGTTTTTCAAAAATAATCACGGCGGCGGTAGTGATGATGTATTTCCGTGTGGTGGTTAGTGGTCACGAGGGAGCCGTTACTCTCCTGCCTTGAGTTAAGTGTTGTCACTGGCGACACACACACACACACACACACACACACACACACACACAAACAGACCCTGGAAGAGGTGCCTTAGGATCGCTTCATCACTGTGCGTTAAAGTCTCCAACACGCTGTACACATTATACAGTCATACAATCATTTACTACCTACCTTAATAATCAATTAATACTCCATACAAAACTCAAAATAAATCCGTATTATTCATGTATTAAATCTGTATAAAATAATATTATATAGATACGCTATAAAAAGTGTTTACGATTTCTGGAGCGTATTCTTTATTGTCTCATAGAAAACGGTAATGTTAGTGAAATTCCGGGGCTACCAGGCGAGCGAGTCACCCTGGACCACCAGACAGACAGACAGACAGACACGGACCCAGTGAAGTCATCCCCAGCGTTGACCTTCAGCTTATTTACTCTTAAAATCTTCAAACAAAAAAAATAAAATAATAAATATTAAAGTATCTGAGCGTGAAATTCCCAAAATCACAGCGAATATAAAATAACGATAGTGCATTTCAAGACACGCACGCACTACGCACCTAACCTAAACTCAACTAACCATAAAACTAATTAACAAATCCAGGAATCAATTTCTGCCCAATAAACAAAGAACAAAACTCATATAGCTGTATTAACTTAAGGACATGATAGAAAGTGAACTTCTTTTTATCACACCTAAATAAGAGAAGACGTCATTGTACCCCAGAACTCGTCCACGTAAGAGCCTGAGAACGTAACACTACCCGAGGTGACATACTCAGGGGCAGGTACCTGTCATGGGTGTCTGTCGCAACAACCTGATATACGGCTTTTATTGAGGCCTAACACCTGCCCTCACACCTGACGTTTTGATCCAGATTTTCGCACTGCTCTCACACCTTCCTCTCTCACACCCTCCTCACACTTTCCTCACACACACTTCTCACATCCCTCCTCTCCCTGGCACTTGACAATCAATTAGAATTAGAACAATCAGCCTATCTATCTATCTATGAAGGTGAATCACATAAGCCCAAGAGCCCTTAGGAACAGCCTGGCCGACGATGTGCTTGACCGCCTTTACTTCCCCTCCTAGAGCTAGATGGCTGGACCTGGAGTGCCCCGGAATCGAACCAGCGACACCTTAAGACCGACGTACCCAAACTATGCCCATAATCTCCGCCTTGTTCTACTAATTGGGTAACCAGTTTTTGTTTTACGATTTTTAACATTAAAACGAAGGTGACCCAAGAAACTGCATAATATAACCAGGTATCGAGCGATTTACGATTTTTAACATTAAAACGAAGGTGACCCAAGAAACTGCATAATATAACCAGGTATCGAGCGAGTGAGGGAGTTAAGTGATTGTGGTCGCTCTTATAGTGAACTGAGACTTTACGTTCGAGTAAGTTTTTGTTTTAAGTCGACAAATATCTGGATTGCGGCGGTAGACCTGTTCACTGTGTCTCATAACCTCAGATTATCTTATTTTCTTTCGAGTTAAACTGTGGTAAACGCCGTATGTTTACAAACTTCAAATATTAACAACATTTCAAACACCGGATTACTCAAGCAAAGTGTAAAATATTATACCAAATGTCTTCAATATAACTGAATACAAATACAAAAACTCAAGTATGAGTTTTGGAATGTGAGAATGTTGTTGATAATATAATGAAAATATCACCTTTTTTATAAGTATACCGACTGATATTATGAAGTCCTGAAAGACCATGAAAAAGAATTTGAAACCCATCATCAGTGTCTTGAGTTCCTGATTTACTGTACAAAACACGTCATCAGTATTACAGTTTATCTTCCCATTTCCCGATTCACCACAAGAGACAGCCAGACAGACAGCCAGATAGACCCCTCCCGGTGGTGTCCTCAGGTATGGTCGTGAGTGAGCGTCGTGCACCACCCCCGAGAGGCGTATAAAGCCGCCACTCATACACTCACCTGACATTTACCTGTCCGCCACAAGAAAGAAATCACCTATGCCCAAAGACGTAGCTCCTCTGATCCACCGAATTATGTGTCTCGAATTTTAAGGCGATGCAGTTTTTTTCACGCATCTGTTGTGGGAGATGAACGGGACCATGTATGTCTTGTTGCCTCGTAAAAGAAAATAACACTTGACTTGCATTCCTCACCTCACGACTCAAATATGGCAGACAAAACAAAGCTGTTACCGTAAATCTCTATCTTAGTATAAAAAAGTAAAACATCGTGAGGTCGCTAGAAGTTCTCCTTGGAACTTAAGCTATCAACATAAAAGAACGCTACTGTAGGCAGAAGGCGGGCGAACGGTCGTCTGGTGCAAAGTTGTTTTTTAAGGATAATTATAGAGGGAATCCCCGAATCAATTTATTTTCCCAGTGTCACAAATCTCACGTTTCTCCTTAGCGACAGACGAAGACAAGTTAATTGATCTAACTAACTTATTAATACTTCCTCAACTCACGATTTCTAACGCGAACAATAACCTGGAGATAACAAACACGTGTTGTAGGGAAGCATCAGCTACTGCCTGTCAGAATCATATGACCATATAAACACACCTATTGACCGATGGCACTGATAAGAGAACACCTGCGGCCCTACACCTGTTCCATCACCACCACTCTCAGCTACTGTGTTGAGGTGATGGAACGTTTGTCATCACTCCATATATCAACTGACGGGCCCGGCAGCTCCTCCTCCACCACCCAGGTAGGAAGCGATACGAGTTATATCTTAAACGTTTTGATGTAATTCAGAAACGTGATCAACTGCCTGAGGTGATGGAGTGTTTGGTATCTTCTATCGCATGGAAATAACACTTAAGTAAAATTGTAAACATATTTTATTTACCACAAAAATGTTAACCAAACCCTTGAAACATTTATTACTTAGTATCAGCTGCGTAGTGTTCAATATTTAACAGCAAAAATCAGTTGAAAATGTCAAAGTTTTATGTCTTAACTAGAGTCATGATTGATATTATGGAGCGATGAATATTGTGTCATCATTCACCATCACCTGACACACACACACACACACACGTTACTGCCTATCTGGAAGCAAGTGTGTGTCAGTCAGCCACTCAGAATCAAGTGAGAAAGAAAGAGAGAGACAAACAAACAAACACACACACAAACAAAAACAAAAACCACTACAAAAGTAAACAAATAAAAAATAAAATATCCCCTAACATGAAAAAAAAAAATTACCATCGATGACTAATACAATTTACTTTTCAATCTTGCAAAGTCAATCGTGTAGTAACTTAACGCTGCATCTATGACATTTTAAAACCCTTCTCCACAGCCACCAGAGGCGACCAAATTAAAATACTAACTGGATGGGTTCAACGACCACCACACAACGATATATAATAAAAAAAAAATTAATGAGAGCAGTAGTTGGGTTCATATAAAATGTTAGTTGTTAGTTGATTTACTGTCGCAGAGGTCAGCTGTTTTTTGTGTACATCTAATACAATAGGTTACGTGTCTCCTCCCCCTCCTTCTTTTGTCTTGCTCTGTCTGTCTGTGTCTGTCTGTTTCTCACACTCTCATTCTCCCACACTGTTACTCTCTCTCACATTCTCTCATGCTACTCATTTTTTTTTCGCCGCTCTGGGCTGACCCTCACCCTGGACTCAAAATCCCTTTAGGAAAAGTGACGAAAAGTGTCAAATGATAAGAGTCTATCCCCCAGTGTGTGTGTGTGTGTGTGTGTGTGTGTGTGTGTGTGTGTGTGTGAAACAGTTCTACAGAGGCGTTGTGCACATAGCTACATAAACAAGGAAGGTCGCTGTGCACATAGGTATACAAACAAAAGTCTCAAATGAAAACAAAAATCGCAATTGAAAAAAAGTCGGAAATGATAACAAAAGTCGCAAATGAAAAAAAAATCGCAATTGAAAAAAAAAGTCGGAAATGATAACAAAAGTCGCAAATGAAAAAAAATCGCAATTGAAAAAAAAAGTCGGAAATGATAACAAAAGTCGGAAATGATAACAAAAGTCGCAACTATTGGACAACAACCATAACTTTTACAATAAAATCGAGGCTATAAAACCTTCTTTTTCCTGTGTTAGGGATAATGTCAAGTGTGTACTCTGTATTAAGGTCGAGCTTCCTGACAATTACATATGTACTGCCGACTTTATGTTCTCTTTATAATTAAATAAATATAATCGTATACGTCAGAGCCAAGGCGTCAAGAATTAGCTGGAGAAATAGTTAGGCGTCAAGAATTAGCTGGAGAAATAGTCAAACGTCAAGAATTAGCTGGAGAAATAGCTAGACGTCAACAAATAGCGCGAGAAATTACGTGTTGTCATTACCTACAACACTTACAACTCCTAATCAATAACCACGTTCATACAACAGCCTGTCAGGTCAATAACCACCACCATAACAGATCGTACAGGTTATAAACACGTTCTAGTATCACGAAACAAACAACTCCCCCACATCACTGACCGCAAGCATTCCACAGTTAAGTAATTAACCCCAAAGACAACGAGGTATATCCATGTCACCTTTACAAACTCGAAGACAAGCCACCTTCCTAGGAGTCAATTATTCTGTATTACATCAAGTTCATCAACCTTTATTCCCTAAGCCAGTCAAGTATTCCAAGCCGCTTCTATGTATACTTTAAGTCAGTTGTGTCTTACTGTATACCCAATGCCCGCGAGATCACCTTTACCTGTTCCAAGCCACTTTCATGTACTCTAAGTAAGCCATGTCTCCTCAAAGCCATATTCTCCCCTGAACGACTATAGTCAGATCTAAGTTCATCCCATCCACTAAGCCACCTATGTCTCTTTCATTTCATCTTCTCCTCAAAGTTAGTCATCTACTCCAAGATATTGTCAACTCTCTAAGCCACTTACATCTTATTTAATCTAATTTTTTGCCTAAAACCGCTCATCTACAGTTCTACACCAAGACATTGTTGTTTCTCCAAGCCGTCACTATCCCTCCAAAGCCATCTACCAAACTATTTCTCAACAAGCGTGACGAAATCCCCAAATAGACCTTCAACACAAGAAGCAACTCCGATCCTGAACCCTAACGAGAACCAAGAAATTCCAGCAAGGCCTCTGACAGCTAACTCAACACATGGAACCTGAGCCTACGACCTGACCACAAACCGAGGCCATTCTATCTTCCTCCTTCCCCTGACCCAAATCCTAAAACTATAAATCCGGTAGACAGGAGAGAAAAAATAAGGGACACACACACACACACACACACACACGACCACCGGAGGGTCAAGACCTACCAGGCACCGCTGAGCAGCTGCCCCCCTTGGCCATGTTCGGCCCCATTCCTCAAGTCCCTCTCCCCGACCATCCTCACCACCAGGATGCCAACATAATCAAAAGTGACAATTTCGTTTCGGAAAGAAGTGGGATCAGTGTTGAGCAGTGATGAACAGTGTTTAAGCCAGTAAATTCAGCACCAGACAGTACCAGTGAGAGCAGTGACCCACCACTGAGATAAGCACCACTGGGAATTGACCACCTTCTTCTGACCAGGAGGTGCTAATCAGTCCACCAGGGGAACAACAGTGGGTGGGCTTTACACCTGACTACGAGATAACATAACACCACCCAGCAGAGAGTGAGGTACTGTGATACCATCCCACACCACACGGTGTCCACGTGACCCCGTGAGGTCCTTCATATCAACACCTACGGACGAGTTACTGCACCACGTGAACACCACGGTGTCTCCATGAGGTTCTTCCTGTCAGCACCTTCGGACGAGTTACTGAACCACGAGGCCTACGTGACCTCACACAGTATGGCAAGAGACCAGCCCGGTCCATCAGCTGTAAACTATAATTGGTATGTTCAATTCATGTTCCGTCTCCTTTCAGGAATGAAAGCTTTTGTTAAACGACTCACCCACCCCATGTCTTTGTATGTAATAAGTCATTTTTGTCTAATGTATATTTGCAGCCTTCGGGCTGCAGAGCTTTCTCAATAAGCCGTTAATTATTATTATTATTATTACACTAGATCCAATACCACTTTGGGCACTTCAGAGAACTCAATTTACTCACTTCGAATCCCCCAGTAGTCAACAAAGAAAATATTACCCCCCCCCCAATACCCAATTTAAAATCCCCCCAAACCAGATCCACGACCATTGTCAATAACACTAATGAGCAGTTCAGGAAGAGATGAAAAACCCCAAATACCCGCCTTGAAACACTCCCCGCGGACGGAGAGAGTTACATTAAGAGCAAGGCCACGGGTGGTGACGTCAGCTGTCGTGGATGTGTTGAGGAATATCATACACACACTGGTAGAAATGTCAATTTATCGGGGCTTCCAGGACAAAGAGTATCCTTGTGTGGATGACAGTGCTGACTGGGGCTCGCTGGAACAGTGTTAGTTTGGTGGTTGGTGGAGGAATTTTCAAGACGAATATATTTAAAGTATATATATGTGATGGGATTCATGAATGTAATTATCAATTTAACCAGGAGAGAGAGAGAGAGAGAGAGAGAGAGGACGAAAAGTGAAACCAATACCGGGTCAGTCAATTAAGCAACCACTACCTGTCTAAAGGACAAAGAAGTACCCGTCACTGCCCCCACAGGTTGGAGTCGCCCCCTCCCTCCTTCACGCCTACAGCGACGATCTACCTCCACTGTTACCTTAAACGATGATAGTCTTCCCCTCTACCTGTGACTCCCACGTGGACGAGGGACCAGAGGCAAGTGGAAAGAAGGTAGTAAAGATACCTGACACATACCATGACCAACTCCAACACAGGCAACCTATATTAAAATTCAACTCAGTGACCTCCGCTTCCGACGCCCAACTTTCATCTCCACAGTCAGTTAATGATGGTGTAAGAACAGCCAAGGAGACGCTCAGGTGCTTCTTGGAGCTCTTGGCCGGAAGAGTCCGAGTCACCTCTTTTGGGAATCACGTCTTTCCTCTTGCTGGAGAATTTCTCAACCGTGAGATATGGATATTCTTGTCTCCTTTTATGGATAAATTTGAGGTCTCTGGAGATGGATAAGTTTAAGGTATTCAGCTATAGAAAATATTCAGACCACCAGGTATAGAAAAGCTTCATATCTGTGGTGCATCTAAGCTTAAATTCTCCGTGTGTGCCAAAGGTTAAGATCCCCTGATACGACTAAACTCCAAACATGAACTGTGTACAACAATAAGAAATGCAAACCCACAATCGTCGACATTTCCAGACGGATATTTAACGTCCCAATGGCTGCTATTTCCTGTAGAACCCAAAAGACTTTCCTCTCTCCCGGGCACTCACTCACGCCGCCGACGTTCATATGGTCACATAAACCTCTGCAAAAACACAGGGAAGCCTGAATCTTTCCCAGCCACAAAAGGAGTTCTTGAAAGTTCAGCAACATGTAATATTCGTCAGTTTCTTGAAGATTACAAGACGAAGAGCCGACAATTAGTGCATTACCCTGCTATTATAGTTTAAGACTCTCAACACACTGTACATTTAGTAAAATCTAAATCTTAGGTTGAATTTTGTCGGGTAAAACCACATCACTGAGAGATGCGAGTGTGTGTCTACTTGAAGATCCCTTCCTTAAGCAGGTACAGGTAAATAAAAGTTCTATAAGCAGGGTAAAGGTTACGTCAGCAGGCAATGGTTCTTTAAGATGGTAAACATTCTTTGAGGAGGTGAAAGTTCTTTAACCAGAAAAAAAATTTCTTTAAATTGGTAAATGTTAAACGTTCTTTGTTCAGGTAAACGTTACAGAAACGGGCAAAATATTCTTAAGATCAAGAAGCGTTCTTTGAGAGAGAGAGAGAGAGAGAGAGAGAGAGAGACAAGACAGACAGACAGACAGACAGACAGAGAGAGAGAGAGAGAGAGAGAGACAGACAGACAGACAGACAGACAGACAGAGAACAACAACTTTCTCTTTCGACAAAATACTATCTCCCAGAGAGACAACACTCTCCAGCTAAGGGTTAAGGTTTCTCGACAAGGAAAACAAGTATAGTATAGCTTCAGGATCTTCTACTGTTCTACTTCATAAGGTATCTGCCAGTCATTACTCTTCCTCTGCTCCTCACACTCAATCAAGTTTTTTGGGGGAGACTTTCATTTAATTTTTAACTTGTTGACATTTTACTTGGACTGTTCAATGTTATCAGTAAACCTTCGCACAGATGAGTGAAACTGAGTGTATTAGTTCCATGGACATAAGAACATAAGAACATAAGAATGGAGGAAACTGCAGCGGGCCTATTGGCCCATACTGGGCAGTCCCGTTTACACCCAACCCCTATTGCTCATATAAGCATCCAACCTATGTTTGAAGCTATTCAGTGTATTCGAGTTAATGATGATATTTGGTAACTTGTTCCATTCATCCACTACTCTGTTTCCAAACCAGTGTTTACCTATTTCGCGCCAAAATCTAAATTTGTTTAATTTAAAACCATTGTTACGAGTTCGCTCCTGGTTGGATAGTTTGAGTACCTTTGTAATGTCCCTTTGTTTAGCCCTGCCTTCCACTTATACACCTCTATCAGGTCGCCCCTCGCTCTACGTCTCTCGAGGGAGTGCAAATTAAGATGCTTTAACCTGTCTCTATACTCAAGGTTCCTAATGCCCGGGATTAGTCTTGTCATTCTCCTCTGAATTCTTTCCAATGATTCTATATCCATCCTGTAATACGGTGACCAGAACTGAACTGCGTAATCCAGGTGTGGTCTCACAAGAGCAAGATACAGTTTTAGGATGACCTCGCTAGTCTTGTAACTAACACTCCTTTGTATGAACCCAAGTACTTTATTAGCCTTGTTACGAGCAAAAACACATTGTTTACTTGGCTTAAGGTTCCTACTTATCATTACTCCTAAATCTCTCTCGCAGTCGGATTTCTCTATGGCATCGTTGTTCATCTGGTATCTGGTTTCCCTGTTTACATCTCCTATACTGAGTACTTTACATTTGTCCACGTTGAATTTCATCTGCCATTTTTCAGACCATTCGAAAAATTTGTTTAGATCTTCCTGTAGTTTTGCGGAGTCCTCGTCAGATTTAATAACACGTCCTATTTTAGTGTCATCAGCAAATTTACTTATGTTGCTGTCTATGCCGATATCTATGTCGTTTATGTATATAATAAATAATAATGGTCAAAGTACTGAGCCTTGGGGAACTCCACTTGTGACGTTGCTCCAATGGGACTTAGTGCAGTTAATGCTCACTCGCTGTTTCCTGTCCTGTAACCACGCGCTGATCCATTTAAGGATGTTACCTTTGATGCCATGTGCTTCTACCTTTCTAATTAGTCTTTCGTGGGGGACTCTGTCGAAGGCTTTACTAAAGTCGAGATATACCACATCATAATTGTGCCCCTCGCCCACCGATTCAAAAACTGATGAAAAGAATGTCAATGGATTAGTTAGACAAGAACGTCCGCTTGTGAAGCCATGCTGGGAATCATTGATCAATGGGTGCTTCTCCAGGTGATTTCTTATAGAGTTTGAAATGATTGCTTCCAGTAATTTGCCTACTATTGATGTTAGACTGATTGGGCGGTAGTTAGAGGATAGTGATCTATCCCCCTTCTTGAAAATCGATATTACATTCGCTATCCTCCAGGATTCTGGTACTACACCTGTTTTTAAGGACATGTTAAACAACTTAGCTAAGGGCATACTAAGCTCTTCCTTACATTCCTTTAATACTCTGGCAAATATCTCATCGGGACCAGGTGACTTATTAGGCTTTAGTTTGTCTATTTGCTTACTAACATCGTTACTAGTCACTACTATCTCGCTTAATTTGTTTTCTTCACTATCTCTGAATAGAGTCGGTGCCTCGGGTATCATGTTTAAATTTTCAGTGGTGAAAACTGTTGAAAAATATTTATTCAAATTATTGCTCATTTCTCCGTTGTTATCAGTGAGCTCGCCGGTATGTGACCGTATTGGTCCAATCTTTTCTCGTGTTTTAGTTTGATACATTTGGTAGAATCCCTTGGGGTTTGTCTTCGCCTCCCTTGCTAGTCTTACCTCATTATTCCTCTTGGCTTTCCTTATCTCGGTTTTAACCCTACTCGCCAATATCTTATAATAATCCCGGAGGTAAATTTCGCCACGCTTTATCCTTCTACCTATAGCCTTCCTGTGGCCAATGATGTTCTTTAAATAATTATTTATCCATTTAGGGTCATTGTTGCCTGATCTGAGTTTTTGTATGGTATGTTCTGCCTTTGTGCATTAAGTAACTCAGTATTTAAATTGTCGTGGAACTCGGCAATCTCAGATCTCGTTATTAGGTCTGAGTCATCTGTCAGGTTCACGGCCAAGCGCGACACCCCCTCTCTGAGCTGCCTCTTTAAACTGTCAAAGTTTGCCCTTCTGAAATCTGGTACTTCAGTGGAATTTTCCTTACGTCTGCCCTGAAAATCTAACTGGAATCTAATTTCTTTGTGATCTCTGTTTGCAGGTTCGTTCCCTACCTCGACATTACTAATGAGGTTTTCTCTGTTCGACAGAACTAAATCGAGTATATTATTACCCCGTGTGGGTTCGGTTATATGTTGACTTAGGAAACAGTCCTGGATCGTCTCGAGAAAATCCTCTGATTCTGAGTTACCCGTAAGGTCAGTCCAATCTATTTGGCCAAGGTTAAAGTCGCCTACTATACAGACTTTGTTGTGTATGGAAGCCCTGCGCATTTCATCCCAGATAAGTCTCTCATTGATTCTATCAAGATTGGGAGGTCTACAGTATATATTACTCCTGTGATTAATTTTTCCCTACCATCGATTAATTCTACCTAAATTGTTTCTGTATTCCGCTCAGTTTTTATTTCTTTATTTAGTTCACACTTCAGATTATCCATAACATAGATTGCTACTCCGCCTCCTTTCCTGGTCTGCCTATCGGTATGGAACAATTTGTAACCCGCAATTTGGTATTCGAACGGCAACTCACGTGAGTCTAGGTTGATCCATGTTTCAGTGAATGCTATTATATCGATTTTTTCGGTACATACCAAGGCCCTAATATCATCCATTTTGTTTCTCATACTTCTACTGTTCGCGTAGTAGACATTTAAGTTAGTCGTGTTCTGAGTCCTCCCTTTACCGCGTTTAGTTTTAAACTCCCTGTTTAATTTAGTTTTGTCATCATTCCTAACACTATTTCCCTGTAATCTTTTACTTTGTTTACCCGCTCCCACTGCAGTTTCCCCCACCCCCGTGCCCATATGTTCCCCTAGCAGTTTAAAGACTTCGATATCCTTTGAACTGCCCCCTCTAGAGACCCAGCCAGGGTTGCCACCCCATCCCGAGACAGGTGCACCCCATCCCTAGCATAAAGGTCCCTTCTGCCGTAGAAGTTGTCCCAGTTGTCAATGAATGGGACAGACATTGACTTGCAATATCTGTCAAGACGGTCGTTGACACCAACCGCCCTTGACACCCATTCACTGCCAACTCTCCTTCTAGGCAGGACACCGCATATGATAGGGATCCCTCCCTTAGACCTAATACGATCTATAGCTGCCTTGAACTTATCAAGAAGCTCCTCGCTCCTACACCGGCCAATATCATTGCCTCCTGCACTGAGGCAGATAATGGGTTTGTTCCCATTACCTTTCAAGATATTGTCCATCCTGTCAATTATATCCCCCACCCCAGCTCCTGGCAAACACACCCTCATCCTATTTTTGCTTTTACCACAGCTAATAATACTTTCCATTGTTGAGTCTCTTGTAAACTTAATGCTTAACTAATTCATAGATATTTGTATTATATGAAGGAATAAGATGTGAATTATATAAAGAAAAAAGCTCAACTGTTAAAGAAAATAACAAATATGTTATTGTGTGAACGGTAACAAGAGGTCCCTCAGTTACCTGAAGTGACGTCACCAGACCTACCAAGTAGACAGTGACCTTGTTAACACTAATTGCCAAATGGTTTAAGATTTTAAGTAAATATTACGCCGTCCATATTTTATCTATAAATAAATTTATAAATGAACTCAAAATCACTAGTTAAATTATTCCATCTTATATAGCGTTAAGGATGTAGACGTAGAACTGTCAGTGGATTATGACGGCTGAGGAAAAGACGTAAAGGAGGCGCAGGAGGTTGTGCTGTGTTGACATGATCTAAGCGACAGCCTCGGTTACACCTGAGGGTCCTAACCGTGGGGAGGGGAGACACCTGATTAGACTAGATGATGTGACTACAACAAGTAACTTGACCTGAAGGTATAGCATTACAAGGGGAACCATAAACATCTTTAGTGTTCAGTTGTTTAATACAATCAGCTAACGTTTGGGAACATCACTTTGTCCATCCTCAGAGCAGTTACATGTGTAGGAATAAGAATAAAACAAAAAATATTAAAAACAATGCATCAAGAAATTCAAAGTTTGGATGAATTACAAAGTTGGTGGGCGTGGCTACGAACAGGGGAGCGAGGAGACTGGGTGATTGTAGTAAAACTTTATTAAAAACAATTTCATACAGGGTGGCCATCAAATCACTATCAATTCCAATGAAATAATAATAATTTTGAATTTATTATGAAGGGGAATGATTGATGATGAATATACGTAAATATTAGTCAATAGTAGCTGATGCAAGACGATCCCCAGTACTCTCTCTCTCTCTCTCTCTCTCTCTCTCTCTCATCCTCCCCTACCCCATCCTTGACGTCCAATACCCAGCAGCCTCTTCCAACACTGTCACTCCTCATCTGATAACTCCCTCGTTCCCTCCAGCAATGTCAGACTCCCGAAATCTCCCGTCAACAAGCGGCGTTCCACGTTTTCAAGAAAGATAAATATAAGCATGATAGACTTATAGTAGAGTAGCTGACACAGGATACAATGAAGATAAATATAAGCATGATAGACTGATAGTTGAGTAGCTGACACAGGATACAATAAAGATAAATATAAGCATGATAGACTGATAGTAGAGTAGCTGACACAGGATGCAATAAAGAGATATATAAGCATGATAGACTTATAGTAGAGTAGCTGACACAGGATACAATAAAAATAAATATAAGCATGATAGACTGATAGTTGAGTAGCTGACACAGGATACAATAAAGATAAATATAAGCATGATAGACCGATAGTAGAGTAGCTGACACAGGATACAATGAAGATAATATAAGCATGATAGACTGATGTTGAGTAGCTGACACAGGATACAATAAAGATAAATATAAGCATGATAGACTGATAGTTGAGTAGCTGACACAGGATACAATAAAGATAAATATAAGCATGATAGACTGACAGTTGAGTAGCTGACACAGGATACAATAAAGATAAATATAAGCATGATAGACTGATAGTTGAGTAGCTGACACAGGATACAATAAAGATAAATATAAGCATGATAGACTGATAGTTGAGTAGCTGACACAGGATACAATAAAGATAAATATAAGCATGATAGACTGACAGTTGAGTAGCTGACACTGGATGCAATAAAGAGATATATAAGCATGATAGACTTATAGTAGAGTAGCTGACACAGGATACAATAAAAATAAACTAGTTGGGTTTAGAACAGAAGTATATGTGTGTGAGTTATATATCCTATAAGAACGACATGAAAATAATTCCAGATTAGTTAAAATTTGTGTTATAGGATCATTAAAGTCAAGGAAAATATTATATATACAGACCGGACTTAAAGGATTGGGACCTCAAGAATTTTGTCACTTCTTCATGAATAAACCGAGACTTTAACCTCTTGGATATTTAAAAAAAACTATTTTATCGACGATATTTTGTGAACTGTTGTGTTTTCTGTTCTGTTACCTCAACTTCACCCAGTCATAGATATTCTATTTTTGACTCAACCGCGACGTGTATCGGTGAAAGCAAAACTCAAAGTATAGTTTTTTCTGACGTCGACTATAATAGCTTCCGGGTCAATGTTTATTATTTAAGTCAGTTACGGTAACTGACCTTTTATTCCTGTGTTTTTGGCCATAAGCAACTGAAACCATCTGGCAACCCTGCAGTTACCCAACAACCCACAATTGAGAGATATCTGTTGCCCCACTTGTGTTTATTGTGTTCGTCATGTCTCGTGCAGAAGCTTCGTGTCTCTCTCTCTCTCTCTCTCTGCTTGAAATTCACTATTTTACGGTACGAAAATTATATATATTTCATCATAACGAATGTGTTTAAAGAACTTATACAGTGAATTTATTACGCGTTCTTGTGTATTATATCAGAAACACTAAACAGGTACTAACATGTAACACTGTCTTACGCTGGTGTGGCGGCCGCTGACCTGCCGTCATAACTCACAGTGGGAGTCGTCCTCATCGTCTTACCTCCGGGTCACAGCCTCACTTCTAATGGACACAGATATGAACTCCTATAAAATAAAACCTCCAGCACAGACTCTTGAGTTGAACATCTAGTCGTTACATACAAGTCTTACTAAAAATAAAAAATAAAAAACGAGCGCATTCTTTGTATAAAAAAAATATTTATATACTCGTGACTGGTTGTAAAATATAAAAGTAAAACTAAAATAAAATTAAAAACAGAATAATTTATCAAAAAACTCGAAAAGTAGATAAAATAATCTCGGGATAAAGATTAAAACGATTATAAACATCTTTCCTCTCCCCTGGACAGTTGTTGTGTTCTGTGAGTAAACTTGGATGGCTGGAGGAGGACCACAGTAGGCGGGACAGACGCAGTTCACTATGCTCCCTGCACACACACAGCTGAGGCATAAAACACTCCAGGTGCAGTCATGGGCCGCAGAGACCAGCTATAAAAAACATAGAGCGTAGTGTATATATTTTCTCCTGCCCTCAACCCCGTCATATAGATTGGCCTGGGAGTATAGAAGGTCGTATCTGCTTCACTTTATAGCCAGTGTGTAGTAACGGGGGCGGGGAATATCTTAACTGTGTGTAGTAACGGGGGCGGGGAATATCTTAACTGTGTGTAGTAACGGGGACGGGGAATATCTTAACTGTGTGTAGTAACGGGGGCGGGGAATATCTTAACGGTGTGTAGTAACGGGGACGGGGAATATCTTAACTGTGTGTAGTAACGGGGGCGGGGAATATCTTAACTGTGTGTAGTAACGGGGACGGGGAATATCTTAACTGTGTGTAGTAACGGGGACGGGGAATATCTTAACTGTGTGTAGTAACGGAGACGGGGAATATCTTAACTGTGTGTAGTAACGGGGACGGGGAATATCTTAACTGTGTGTAGTAACGGGGACGGGGAATATCTTAACTGTGTGT